>NC_059426.1:145972959-146304521 GCF_021028975.2 Sphaerodactylus townsendi
CTGCTTCAATTCCACACTCAGTACTCCCCCACCTCCCAAAAAACCTGATCCTGAGCCTCAGAAATGTTCTCAAAGCGCTCTGTTCTGTAAGGATTGTTGCTGTTTACTGGAACTCATTGGGGATCCCTGAAAATTTCTCATGATTCTCAAAATCCATCTGAATTTGGCTTGAGGGGTAAATTTCAAGAACAGCTCAAAAGCTTGGGAATCAGCGTGGTGTAACTTTTGAACCTGGTGCCCTTTTCACTCTGCTGTTCATTGCCACCTAGCGGTGACAGATTGTTCTGTATCTGACAGTGTCAGAAAAGAAGAGAAAGAGTTTTCTGATGCAGAAGGCTTGCTAGGGTTCCAAATCTACACAGCTTCCCTTGAACTGCTTCCACGAACAAATATGTTGCATCAACTAGTCTGAGAGAGACATGATTGTTTAAGAAAACAAAAATGGTGCTCTTTCTTTTGCTATCATTTGAAGCTCTTTGTTTTTTCCCCTTCTGCGAGTGGTTCCGCTCTGCTTTTCCTCCATCTGGGTGGGTGGAGAGAGCGGCTGTCAACTTCTGTCCCCTTGCTAATATCGGTTGGCACTGGCAGCTTGAGCGACTTTCCAAACCAGTCTGTGTCATGCTTGTGACAGGCAATGCCATTTGGCAAGGGCTGTCTTTCTTTTTTTCTCCCCTCTCTGCCTTTTGTAGCATTTTGAAAGGCCAGTTGTTTGACATTGGCAAACATACCGTGGCAGCCTGGTCTTCTTGCTTGCAGTTATACCTACATGTTTTGCCAGAAGGTCAAGAGCGTCCCAAAGGCCTTGTACCAGCTCATATGCAATTACCTGGACACTGCTGAATGTCAATGGCAACATTTTTAAAAAGTCACAAAATCCTTTGCAGGAGGAGAAAAAAGCTGGCCTGATTCCTGCTATCCTAACTCATGTCAGCATGATGTAATAGGACATGGCAGCTGTTATACCCACAAGACACACTGGAGAATTGGAGAGAGGAAGGGATGTGTCATTCTGTTTTTCAAGCACCCTTCCTCTGGCTATTGATTCAGGTAGTCAATTTAAGCCTACCCCTCAACTGGGATCTGATGGTGTGATCTGGTGTGGATAATCAATGTTGACAACGAGTAGATTGGTCCCAGGTAGCAATTTTTCTCAATTCCTTTTCATTATGGTTATGAAATAGGCTGGGAGATTTGGATCATAGCTCTTAGAAGAATGTATTTAAAATATTTCTGCTCCCAGGTCTTAAGCATGCCTTGGGGATGATACTGGAGAAACATTGCATGTATTGTGCAAACGGGATATCTAAGTAGGCTGGGAAGTGGCATATTCCCAATGGCAAGGAGCGAAGGAGGACATCCTTCTCATTGCTTTGGCTGATCTTCTGCTTTGTTTTTGTGTAAGTGCAGCGCTGAGGCTGACACAATGCATTGGATCAAAATCAGAGTGGATATCTTTGTCTAGCCTGCTTATGTTCCCGTCAGGGAATTCTGACCCAGGGGGAGACAGAGTTCACTGCCTAGAAATGGACCCACTAGACACAGAGATTGTCTATGAAGAATTTATTCTGCACTAGTACACAAGGAGAGAGATTATCCCACCAGAAGGTCAGACAAGAGTCACTCTCTGAATCAACGGGAATGGTAAGGTTTTATACTCAGATATAAACACTTATGCAATTACACAGAGATGTGCTGATGGGGATAGTTGGAAGCTGCTATTTTCTTTATCAGCTTAGACATTTGGTCTTTTTGGCTTTACTCATGAACTTAGAAATCAGAGTGATCTGTTCATCATTAACTATCTTTTGCCAAGAATGACAAACAAGGTTCAGCAGCATAAGCAGAATTATAGCTGAATACGTGGCTATGTGTAAAGTTCACTATAGTCCGAGACAATTTAATGGCTGCAGTTTGGTTCCCTCAGACCTACTTCTCGGGCCTACTTTCTTATTCTTCTCCACACCCCCAAAATAACATGAAGGTTTCAGTAGCATCCTTGAACAATTCAGTACTTTTCTCATTATATCGCTGATATAGAAATAGAAGCTGTGTGAGGGTATCTTATCTGGATGCTCGTGCTTCAATCTTGCTCATGTCTCAAGGGATAGTGACAACTAGATGCACAGATGAGCATGTTTGTTATGAAACTGACCAAAAGAGCATCATAACTGTCCAGCTGGGTCAGGCCAAAGGTCTACCTAGCTTAGCCTTCTGCTGCTTAGTGGCTAGCCAAATGGTCCTGGAAGGTCACAAGCAGGGCCTGAAGATGGCCTCCCTCACTTGCTAATCCCCAGTATTTAATATTCAAATATTTAGTGCTTTTATGCATTTAGCTATTCTGGATTATATCCACCAGTAGACATACCTCTGGGAGTTTCCTTCTAAACTAATAGCTATTCCCAGACCTTTTGGTATTGAATTCCATCCATGTATTTATTCATTGTGTGAAAATATTTTTAGTCATGCAATTATTTTCAACGCATCCAGTTGAACATTTCCCCTTTCCTTGGCAATTGAAGAATCAGCTGCATAATATAAAGACCTAAATTGTTCTTTTTCTTCCCCTCTGAGTTGGCCTTTGACTAATTTTATTTATTTGCACCTTCCCTAATCTTATGAATGGATTTATTTGTTCCCCATGAGTTATCTCACTAAATTAAACAGATGGCATTGCTTCTCAGTCTTTTATTACACCCTCTTCAAAGCCAAACAACAATTAAACATCAAATTACTATTCAAATAATAACAGTTGCCGGTTCCCACTATCACTATTGAACAAATCAGTAATGAATATACCAGAAGCACTGGATTGTGCAAGGTAAGCAGAAAATGGTTACAGTCACATAAAATCACTTTTTTTAACTTTCCAGCCCACTCCTGTTTCCCACTATTCTATTCAGAAATTCATGTATCTTCTGTCATCTTATAAGAACTCAGGAATTATCCTTGGAACTGTATAGATTTTGTATGAGTCTAATTAATTTAACTCTTTATAAAATAAGGCCTCGGCTTTTGGTCCTCTTTAGACTTTGTATGAATCTGATTAATTTAACTCTGAACAAAATAAGGCCTTGGTTGTTGGTCCTCTAGGCCACTGATTGGAATAGAATGATGGACCACCAGCGTGCCTATTTCTAACCAATGATTTGGCTTTCAGTATGGTTTGGCTTTCAGTTTTTATGAAAGTCATTCAGAAACTCATGCCATACAGAAGTTTGGAGACTCTCTCCCTGTGTGTGTGTGTGTGTGTGTGTGTGTGTGTGTGTGTGTGAGAGAGAGAGAGAGAGAGAGAGAGAGAGAGAGAGAGAGAGAGAGAGAGAGAAGTGCTATCAATAAGGTTGCCAAAATTCCTGGAAACTTTGGGGGTGGAGCCTGAGGAAAGTGGAGTTTGGGGAGGGGGGAGACTTCAGTGGAGAGTAATGCTAGAGAGTCCACTTTCCAAAGTGGCCATGATGGAGACCAATTGTAATAGCAGAAGTTTTCATCTACCACCTGGAGATTAACAATCCAAGCAAACACCTGTATGGCTAATGTATTATTTACCAGTGTCTCTAATGTTCAATAAACATTTAAACAATTATACATCAGCTCTTATACAGTGTCAAGCTTAACCACATAAACAATATATACACAGGCTTATTATTGTGTGATAATTTACACAAAGATTCCTACATCAAATAGTCCTCCTACAAAGGGCTCACAACAACAAATGAACATGAACAATATGTAGTTGTATTGTTGAAGGCTTTCACGGCCAGAATCACTGGGGTGCTGTGTGGTTTCCAGGCTGTATGGCCATGTTCTAACAGCATTCTCTCCTGATGTTTTGCCTGCATCTGTGGCTGGCATTTTCAGAGAATGCTGCTAGAACACGGCCATACAGCCCGGAAACCACACAGCACCCCAATATGCAGATTGGCTGTCATTCCCTGGTTGTTGAATGACTTTGTGAATCCTTCACAATAGTCCGACAACTTGTGTAATATTAAGAAATAATTACTGTCAAAACTCATTTCAGAGACAATATAATAACATTACAAAGTGAATGGAATGAAACCTAGAGGTTGGCAACCCATTTCAGGAATGCTGGACTACAGTCAGAAGGGGTGCTGAGGATGTCCTGCTCAGCTGACAGAAAGCCGATTAGCTGCCCCTGCTCCCAGGTGGTAAGAACAGCCTTTGGTAAACAATATGCCAACCCTGGGGAGATCGAGCATCTGATTAGCCTTCTTGTCTGGCCTTGCTAAGCCAGGCAAAGAGGATGGAGCAATTCAGCTGCTGCAGCCTAGCCAAAGATGCTGTGACAGAGGCATTGGCAGTGCACGAGTGCCAAAGGAAAGTGGTAGGGTGCCAGAGAGGCAAACAGTGGGAGCAGCGCTGCTGGCAAAATGAGCAGGGATGCACTTTGCATTGCCCGGGCTATCATGGGAAAAAAATAGCTCGGCAGCAGCTGGTCAGCTGTCAGGATAACTGTAAGGAGTAAACATGAAATAGCTTCACTTGGTACATTGATCCAGAATTATTTGGATGGAGATCAGAGCCCAGGGGAGGGAAGCCAAGGAGCACCTCACCTGTCATTACACTTTCTATTTTGTTAGGGGGAACATTTTGTTACTTCTCCGCCACACACCCCTGCAGAGCCTCCTGTATCTGTGAACCTTCATACTGGGTGTAAAACCAGATTCCAAATTATTTAAGTTTTCAAGCCAAAATTGATGCTACTGTTTCTTACAGTGACAGGACAAAGCAGAAGAGTTGCATTGACAATAATAAAATAGCTGCTGAGGTGGTAGGATTTGTTTTGCTACCATTTCGCTTGTTAGTTTAATGTATTAGTCTCTTTGTGAATGTGCCTTAATTTTCCATGTTTCTGAATTTTGCACTCACCAATATTGGATTAGTATTTGTTCAGCATGCATTAGGCATGTGGAACAAGTAGCGAGCTCCCTGTGATTCACAAAAGGCTTTTGAGTTTCCTTGTTTGGTTAATATGGATGAAGGACGACAGTTGCATAGGACAAAGTAGCTAAAAATATGAGATACTGAAATATCACTGAAGAGTGGAGTTTTGTAACCACTGAGTTTTTTCTAGGAGCAGGAGGTTTAACTTCAGAACCTTGTGTATTTTAGAATGAATTCAGAAATTAGCTGGGGTGGTCCATGAAGAACCACAGGGAGGAGAAAACAATTTGTCCCATACAACTTACAAATCTTCTTTATGATTCTCTAAAGCTCCCAGGTTAATGATCCTCACCTATTTCTTTAATTGACTCTCCTAGCTCTATTCCTCATCAGAGTTTTTTTAAAGAGAAAAAACATCTGTACATGGGAAAATGTATACTTCTTGTTATTACTGTTACTGCACTATTTTTGTGTGGCAATGAGGGCTCATTTCTGGGGTGGAGGGGAATAAGCTTGTTTGCCTGATGTGGAGAGTGAATGGGCATTACTGATATTTGGTGGTATACGTAAAACTGGAAAATGAACATGTGATTGAACCTGAGATGAAATGAACCTGAGTTGAACAAATGAACACGCAGAGTGGATGTCCACTTTGACAACACAATAACTGGACCTAACAACACTAGCCATGCCATCTCCATTCATTTGTTCAATTTCCAACATTATATGCACCATCAAATGTCAGCAATGCCCTTTCACTCTCTACACTGGACAAACAGACCAGTCCCTATGCGAAAGAATAAATGAACATAAAGCTGACATTAAAATCCCCAACAGTCAAAAACAAACCAAAAAACAGTGAGAGAACATTTTAATCTCCAGATCATTCCATTGATGACATAAAAGAAGAAGTCCTCAGACAAAAAAATTCCAGGAGAAATTACAATACAAAACAGCTGCCCTTGAGACAATTTGCAAGATCAGACCAGTGGACCCCCACCCCCAGGGCTGAATAGGGACAGAATTCCTGTCTCATTACAGATTGTGTTTTTCTACCCACAAGTATTTCCCCTCTGTTCTAATCAGGCTGATTACAATATGCACGGCACATTTGCATACTTTACAACCATTCTTTACCATATCCCTCCCACTTGATCAGGACAAAGAAATCAGAGACCTCCATTTCTACTCTACTCATATCTGATGAAGGGAACTTTGACTCTCAAAAGTCTACACCCTGAAACTCTTGCTGGACTGTGAGTTGCTACTGGATTTGAATATAACTGCAGTATTTGGGGTAGTTCTTTATCCATAATAATATACCTTTTGCAAATATACCCTAAAGACACCTCTCTGGAAAGATTGATGTATATTTCGAAACAATAAAAAAGTACCATCTCAGAAGAAAAACGGAGCTGTTATTGACATTTCAGTATTGAAATCAACAGTCTCCTTTTCCATAAATGCCAGCTGACCTGCTTAGGAATTTTGTTTTCCTTCCTAAGCTCTTGATTTCTTTGCCTGATAAGATTTTCTAGTTCCTGGGCACAATACAGAGTGTTTAATGAAATGGGGATGGGGGAAGGCTGCTTCTATCCTTTTCAGCACACATATTTCTTTAGCTTGCTGGAGCTGAGTGCCATGAAAATCTGTGTACCTTGACTTGGCCTGTGAAGCAACCAGCCTAGGATTCTTGAAACCCACCTGCACGGCTGTGATTCACTAAATGTGGTTCACTTCAGAGACAGATTGCTATGGACATGACTATTCTAGAGAAGAGTGAAGTGAGCTTTTAAGCAGCATCATAATTTTTTTAAAATGCTGGCATGGAAATAAAAAACTTTGCATCTCTAGGAAAATCTGCTCTGAATAACAATGGGCTTTGTTGTAGCATAATGTGCCAGATGTAGATGGTACGGCCTCCAGTTCCTCGAGACAAGGACTGATCATTAGATTCCATCTGTGACAGTGGCAAAGGTGGTGGTCAGCCAACTGTTTCAAAGTGGTGGATTGTCCTTCTGTGGCATCCAACCAATCCAGTTCAATCTCTCGCAGAGGCCATCTGAAGAATCTCAGTCAAGATGGCAACTATAGATTCCAGTTCAAGGTTATTTGTCTACAGCCTTTCTATCCCACATTACTTACATAGAATCATAGAGTAGGAAGAGACTACAAGGGCCATCAAGTCCAACCCCCTGCCATGCAGGAACACACAATCAAAGCACTCCCGACATATGCTGATCCAGCCTTTGTTTAAAAACCTCCAAAGAAGGAGACTCCACCACTCTCCAAGGCAGTGAATTCCACTGTTGAACAGCCCTGATGGTCAGGAAGTTCTTCCTAATGTTTAAGTGGAATCTCTTTTCCTGCACCTTGAATCCATTACTCCGTGTCCTAGTCTCTGAGGCAGCAGAAAACAAGCTTCCTCCCTCTTTGACATAACATCCCTTCAAATATTTAAACATGGTTATCATGTCACCCCTTAACCTACGCTTCTCCAGACTAAACATGCATAAGGGGTTGTCTTTTTATTCTTTTTATCCTGCACAAGATAGATTAGGCTTTACTGAGTTTGGAGTTCCTTGTTTGGTTTATAATGTTCCTCTTAGGCTCGAGCCACACATTCAGAGAACTTTATGCACCACTTCTACAAGATGCATGTAATATAGGAAATTAAGCTGACAGGAAAGCCTCTTCTCACACCAATTATTTCCCCCCATAATCACTCTACTCATTCATTGGTTTTCCTTATGACCATGTTTCTTACAGTCTTCGTGGAGAGTAGCCTTCTTTTGATTGCTGACATTCCTTGGAGATCATATAAAGGACATGACACTCCTTTATACCTTCAGATCATTGGTCCATTCAGATTAATAGTACTACTGGAAGCTACCGGCAGAGGGCTTCATCCTTCTGGTGCGGAAGTTTGGCAGGATATTATGCCTTCCTTATTTTTATCCTGTATGTTTACATTGGGTGGGGGAGAGAGTGAATGACAAGACTCTTGATCTTTTTTTTGGCGTATTATGTGAATTGGCATTTGTATAGGTGGACATCTAGTATGGTTGTGAGTGATATTGAGATACTGCATGGATTACAGAGTTATGGCTTTCAGTGGGGTATGCTTTGTGAAAGTGTATGTATACTTGTTACCTGTTCAGGCTTGGATACTGTCTGATTTCTGTTCCACCTTCAGGGTAAGGCTCAGAGGGCTCTCATTGATTCCATTACTTCAGCTTTGATACGCTACAATGCCAGATCTATTAGGAGTAAGGTCCTTTTTATGATATATTGGTAGAAGACAATCTGTACCTAGTGTACATCAGTAAAATTTGGCTGAAGGCATCAGACAATGTTATTTTGTTGCAATGAATTTGCTGGTCAGACCCAAGTATGTGTCATGGGCATTTGCTTGGTAGCTTTGTCTATGTAACAGCCATGTTGGAAGCCGCCTTGAGCCCTTCGGGGATAGGTGGCCTATAAGTTTAATAAAATAAATAAATAAATAAATAAGATGAAACTGAGTCCAGACAAAATGGAAATGGTGATGGTTTGAAAGACTGACTGGGTTGCTTTGTTAAAAGCCCAGGAAAATTACCTTTCTGAATTTCTACAGAGATCAGTTCCCCTGCAGAAAATGGCAGCCTGGAAGGTGAACTCTATGACATTAAACCCAGCTGAGGTCCTTCCCTTCTCCAAATCCTTCCCTCCAAAGGCTCTACCCCCAAATATCCATGAATTTCCCAGGCAGAAGTTGGCAACTCCACTATTCCTCCTGTCTTAGACCCAGGTTTGCCACCCCCCAGTTGAAGTCTGGAGTACTTCCAAAATTACAATTGAGGTCCACACTACAGAGATCTGTTCTCCTGGAGGAAATGACAGCTTTTGAGGGCAAACCCTAGAGTGTATCATAAATTCTAGGTGAAATCCCTCCCTAAATCTACCCCATGGGCACAGCTCCCAAATCTCCAGAAATTTCCCAGGCTGAAGTTGGCAAACCCCCCCTCCCCAAGACCCATGTTATGGAATAGCCTTTCTGAGATTGTTAGAAATATATCTGCTGCTCCCAACTTCTAGGAAGCTCAACAAAGCTGAGCAAGAGGGCATTGGAAGCCAGACAGTTATGTCATTTGGTGGGTAAGCTTGCAGCCCAGTTATGGGCCACCGTTTTGACAGCCCAAACATCACAAACAGTTTCACTGTTCTATTTCAGTTTACTTTGTGAGCTAACCTTTGCATCTCCCCTGAGGATCTGTTCAGCACTATTATTGATTTAAAAAAAAAAAAAACAACAACTATCAAACAAGCCGTGTTTTCCGACATGTTTTCTGGTTTACTTCTCATTTTGTACCGAAGACTGTTACATTTTCTTTGCACTCCAGGCTAACATTTGCTAAAGAGAAAAACTAATAGGCATTCCATTTGATTAGGTCATGGCTCTAGACACTTTAAAAATCAGCAGAAGAGGGCTTTGAATCTCAGCCAGATGTACTCTCAAGCCAACAAGCTGGCTCCCTCTTCCTCGGCAGTGTTTCATGACAAGGGTGAGCCTGCAGTAGCATCTCCAACCATTAATTAGGGCTCTTGTACCAGCACTCAGAAAGCCCTTCAGGCCAAACCAGGACCTCCCTCCTACTTCCTCATTATGACAGCCATATCCCTGCAGCCCTCCAAAAGATAAAAGTTTATTTGACACAGAGACATCTGATAATACACTGTACTATGTAGGCCGGCAGAGTTTTTTACTTGCACAAGGGAGTAATATGTCAAGGCTTCAGGGATTTTCATTTAGTTTGCAGGTTGTGCTGATAGACCTTCAAAGTCACAGCGCCAACAGCTGCTTAGATGTTCACATGTGCAAAGGAGGTTGGGGTTCATGTACCTGCCAGAATGGTGTAGACAGAGGAATTTAATTAATCATATTTTTCTTACCACAATAAGTTGCACTTACCAACATTCTTGCTCAACTGCTTATACCATGTTTCCCCGAAAATAAGACAGTGTCTTATATTAATTTTTGCTCCCAAAGATGTGCTATGTCTTATTTTCAGGGGATGTCTTATTTTTCCGCTCCACAGCTGCATGCTCTGGTGTTCTGGTCGACGGGCATGCTTCCAAACAAAAACTTTGCTACGTCTTACTTTCGGGGGATGTTTTATATTTAGCACTTCAGCAAAACCTCTACTAAGTCTTATTCTCAGGGGATGTCTTATTTTCGGGGAAACAGGGTAGTACAGAAGTCCTGCCTTCTTTGTAGCAAATAATCCCAGGCACTACTTCAACAGATATAAAAACCTGTAGTTATGGGGGAAGGAAACCACCAACCTCCAGATAGGATCTGGGAATCCTCTGGAATTACATCTCTAGACTATTACAGCTCATCTCCAGATCAGTTTCCCAGTAGTACAAATCCTGTGTAAGCAGAAATGCAAGTGGGTGATACAATAAGTTTGACTTTGTACAGTTGAGAACCACAGCCTTTCTCTTGTGTTTCTGCTTATGCTCCATCCAATCCAGAGGCTTTGGATGGTAGATTGGGGATGTCACAGTCTCCCCTCCAGTACCACTTCAGCTTTGCCCCTGTTTCTACCCTCGAGCCATAGAGCAGAATACCTCAATCTCCAGCAATCTTTAAAAGCAGTGCAGCAAGACAGATGTTCTCAGCAGGGAGTCTTGAACTTTCAGAAGACGCCAGAGGTGAACTCTACAGGGCTTTCTGTTATGTGTCTCTGGCTTTTGGGTGGTGTGGTGGAAATGGAAGGTTACTGGGGGATAGGAGAGTTTGACTAGAATTAGTACCTCTTGTGCTGCCACCGGGAGCGAGTGCTTGGGAAAAATAATCCAGGCAAGATGACTGGATGGTAGAACAGTAAAGTAAGGACAATTCAATATGAATTGATGTGGGTGGATATCTATTATTTTTTCAGATGTGTTCCAGTTGTATGGATCCATAGTATTATTACATGCATTGTTCAAAAAATATGGGTTATTTTGACTGTCTTGTATTGTCTGTGGCACTCCACATGCAGTTAGAACCAAGGGTATATGAGTATTCATCAGGCTGGGAACAGTACTTGTAAAAACTGAACTGTACAGACTAGACAAAGAAGGAGCCTAGTTGTTTTTTTTTAAAAAAAAAACTTCTTAGCCTATTAGAGTCCTTCTGCTAGGTGGGTGAAGTTTAAGGTAGGCAACTATCTGGAGAAAAAAGTGCCCTGTCCTTTTAATAGAAGCTTACTCATGTGTTATTGACCACATTACTTCCAAGCCATGGAAAGCTGTAGGAGTTTTCAACACATTAAGCTACTCTTAAAGGGACAGGACATTTTTTTCCAACTGCAGTGAGGGAACAATGGATGGAGTTTGCTACTGTAAGGTGTTGCAGAGAGACAGAGAAAGGTGCATATCAATACATCCAAACACATAACATCAATAATCTGTTTGAAAAGAATTTGAAACTAGCAACAGTTTAAGAAAAAGGATTAAGAATGTCAGATTGAAAAACCATTCGGGCAAGTAACATAACAACAAAGCAAATCAGCCAGCAGTTTAACTAACAAAAAGAAGAGGAGAGAAAATTCCAAACCCCAAATAAACAAATATGTTTTCATGGGAGGCTCAAAATTCAGACACTTAAACAGAGGGCCTTGACACAGTTGAGGTGCCATGGCAACAGAGGCCCCACTACCTGTGGTGGCCTCAAAGAAAAGAGGGAAATGCTTTTTGGCCTGACATAAAGTTCATAACTGGTGCTGCAGATTCCATGAGAGATGCCAGCAAAGTTCCTGATACTGATCTTTCCTTTTGTAGAAATGTACGCTGTAGTCAGTAGACATGTAAACATGACTCTAGGGAAGATGCTCTGTGTTTTCTCTCCTGCCTACAAATGTACATCACCAACTAGCCAGCAAAAACCACCGCCGCTATCAATTACTCCATGGCAACAGAGATTCTAGCACTGTTCTCCACCAGAGAGCTTCTGGCATCTCCCACCCTTTACTCCCTTAGAGGTGTATCTACTGAGCCTGGTGAGACAAAGGTATTTCAGAGATGGCGGCTCCCAACTTTAATCTGACACTTAAAGATAGGTTTGCCCATTAAGCAAACTTCTCCTGTATTTAGAAGAGGGAGGGAAGAGAGTCTGTGGCAATACTAAGAAACAAGGTGATAAACAGAAGCAAATATTCTTATTTCTTATTTCCAAACTGATTTTTCCAATGCTACTACATTAAGAGCTATCTGTTTCTCATCCCCGACTTACTGCGCATATGACAGGCTGTAAGTTCTTCGAAATTGCTTCTTTTGTTAACTAAATTGCAGGTTGTGCAGTGGGCAAGGGGAGACTGAAAGCCAGGCTACTCAGATAGTGACATGCACATTTCACTTTCATTAGCTTGCAAGGTGTCACTGGCACCATTAATGGGTGATAATTAGAAATGTCCCTCGGGATCAGCAAATTGAAATTGCACCCATGAACCCAACTACCCTGTTGCTAAAACATACAGATTCAGAAGCCTTCCTGTTCCAAAATAGACCTGCCATTGGTTAATAAAATCAACTGTCCATTGTAGGGATCATTGACATGGGTTTGTGTTGTGTTATGCAATGGAGTACAATTAAAGTTCAAAACAAGATTTATCCTGAAATTTGAACAGGCATGACAAGTAGGACGGCCAAGTCCCGGGCCAGGTATAGGATCTCCTACCCCCAACTTTTGTTGACCACTGGTGTTCCAAGTGATGTTGGTGGGGATTTTTTTCTAAAGTCAGCGGTACCAGTGTGATGACAGTAGGTAGCTCAAATATAGCCAGTTTTAATATAGAGTTCACAATATGGTTTTACCATAGCATTTCTGGAAATTCCTAGATCTACCTGCTGTCACTTCAGGGTTTTCCCCAGAAGTGAAGTCACACTGGCACATTTTCCCCCCATATACTAGACCCTCAACTATCTTAATAACAACTGCTTCATCACCCAGTAAGTCAAACTAGGCCAAGACCAAATCTCCTATCTTCTACTTCCAGTTTCTTGTGATACTGTAGTTCATCTCCCAGCAGGATCTATGGTTTACAGCCAGGTGTTGTGGGTAAGAGCAGCGGACTCTGATCTGGAGAATCAGGATTGATTCTCCACTCCTCTACATTAGCAGCAGACTCTAATCTGAGTCCTCTAGGAGATTTGGCTGGGTAAAAATGTAACAAATAAATAAATAATCTGGTGAACCAGGCTTGTTTTCTCACTCCTACTGATGAAGCCTGCTGGGTGACCTTGGGCTAGTCACAGTTCTCTCTGAACTGTCTCAGCCCCACCTGCCTCACAAGGTGTCTGTTGTGGGGAGGGGAAGGAGACTGTAAACTGTTTTGAGACTCATTAAAGGTTGAGAAAAGTGGGGTAGAAAAAGCGATTCTTCATCCTCATCATCTCAGGACACCACAGTTTATTGCTGGATGAGTTTGTCATGTGAAAGCATCTCTCACTACCATCCAGTGACAGATGCTAGTTAAGTGTGAGCCATTACCAGTAGTCTGATACTCCATGTACCTATTTCAAAGAAAAATGGCAGCCAGGGGCAGGGATTTAACTGAAAGAGAGTTTCTCACCAAGTAATATTATATGAATAAATATATGCAAATCATCTCTTTCTGACCCATTAAGTATCACGACGATTCTAAGTCCAAGCATAGACATCATTTGACCTCTGCATTTTGTTATCTTTGTCTCTGTCTTTCAATATTCAAATGGCTAGCACAGCAGCTGGGATTGACTATTCAAAGAACTGGCATGGCATTCATGTGTGGCATTTAGTAAGTGCTTGACCCTAGCCAGCCCGTCCTTAACAGATGTCATTTGTTCAGCCAACAAGCTGTTCCAGATTTCTGTGCAGAAATGGAAGTTATACAGTAGTCTTTCCCCTGATGCCAACTTTAACACTGAATATCAGGAATTGCATTGGGGTCCCATAAGCTAAGGGGAAAAGGCATGAAGAGGAAGCAGGCAATCTGTTAGACAACCTTGCTGCCAATATTACTATCCTACTTTGTGCTTCACTTTGCAACCAGCCCTGTTCGTTCCCTCTCCTCCCAGCCCTCTTCTCTTGCCAACATATGCTGCCACTTCTGACATTCACGTGCCTGGAAAGGGACTGAAAGTAATAAAGCTGAAAGCAATAAAGCAGAAATTAGAAACCAAGTCATTCTCAAAGCAGCGCCATCATTTCACAAATGTGCGTGCAAACAAGTGTTCTGCTTGTGCCATCATGTATCGCTTCAGGATTCCACAAGGAGGCTGGCTTTTCCTCTCAAGTGGGCTCCAAGACCCCCACATCAACTACTGGAACAGCTATCGTGAAATCAAAGGTCCAGGATGTTTCAAATGACCACATAATGTGTATGAATTCAGTGAAAATGCGAACGTACCAGAACAAATAAGATTTGCTGAATGAAAAAGTATAATGGCAAAAATCATTTGGTGACAGCTCGCGTTCTTACAACTTGATCTCACGTTGCTGTGCAGAGGAGCTGGTCTGTATAACTCATGTCCCATCTTATTACTCTGCTGACATATGTTTGAAGGTTTTCCTCCAATCTAGGGAACCATCCTCCAAGAGAAGACCTGGAATAAGGCTCCTTCGGCTAGAAGGAGATGGGATCCTTGCCAGCATTTGCACAATAAAGACTCATCTGCATATACCAGCACAGGGACCCAATCTCACATTTTGAACTGGTATTAATGCCACTGTGGGAACACACCTCCATTTTCTCTTTGTCACAAAGTTGCATTGTCCACAGGGATTCTGAGAACTTATCAAAACTCAAAACTGGTATTTGAATGTACACCGATCTCTTTTTTTATTGAGTTGAGCCCCTCTTTTGATTGCCTCCAAGGCTGATTCCGCACACGAGTGTAAAAGGTTCGACCCGGTTCCCTGAGAAGGGTACTGACCTAGGTCGAAGCCATTGTTGTTCTCCACTGCAACCGAAGTCATCTAGCTGGATCCCAGCTCGGAGGGCGGGATCATCTCGGTGCCTCTTCGCTGCTCCGTCCCGATCGGCTACTGTTTCGCGGCGGGACGCTTTTAAAAAAAATAAGAAACGTAGGAGCTACGTGGAGGTGATGCCACAAAGCGCTGTATAGATGAGAGCGAGATTTGTGTGCCCAGCAGTTGCTTCAAACGCCAGAAGAAAAAAGGCGCACTTTTCACAGTGGTGAGTCTCCAGCTTTGCGCATGCCCAAAGTACTTAGCTGCGATTGGCTGAACGGGAGACTCTTGGAGCTGAGATTCCCCACTCACATGGATTCGTCCTGATTTCGACCATGGTTCCCGAAAAAAGTGTACCTCCCTGGTGGAGTCGGAAATTTGACAGTGAAACGGGGTGATGCTGGAACGAACCCACATCAAACCCAGTGGTTGTGCGGAGTACCTAGGTTGAACTTAGGTCGAACCTAGGTTGATAACGCAAGTGCGGAATCAACCCAAGATTTGTTTCCAAACAGTTCTGAGAACTGGTTGTTGTGGTTTTTCCAGGTTTTGTTGCCATACTCTGGTAGTTTTTGCTTCTAACATTTTGCTTGTATGTATCACTGACCTCTTCAGAGACATGTCAAAATGAGATACATCTCACTGTGAGATGCCTCTGAAGATGTCAGCCATAGATGCGGGCAAAGTCTTAGGAGTAAAAACTATCAGACTGTGACCACACAGCCTGGAAAACCCACAACAGCTAATTGAATCCAGCCATGAAAGCCTTCAACCATACACTGAACACCTCTACGGGAAGTTGTGTGAACCATTTTGCTTGAACGCAGTGGCAGCATCTGGCATGGATAACTGCTAATCATGTTGCACTGAGCATGCACAATGGCATGTTCATGATGAGATGCATCTTTCAAAAGCACTATGCTAGTTTGCTTGTGGTGTTTTTATATGAGCACAGTAGGCAACATTCCTCCCTCCTCTCCTCTTTGTTTGATCACAACAGCCAGGAATCTGCCCTTCTCTCTTTTTTACTCTTCTATATATCCCCCAGGCATATCTCCAAGGCCATGAAAGGCTTGATCTGTTTAATTTCAGGTTGTTAGTCTGGGAGCTGCCCTTCTCCAAACTAATTCTTTAACAGTAGTTCTGCACAGAGTTACTGCAATCCAAGCCCATTGATTTCAACAGTTGTTGGCTGAAGTAACTCTGCAGGGGATTGCACTTTAAAAGTTCTCTGTGCGCTGAATATGAATTTGACAGTCAATTCCAAACTATGTTTCTCCATCTCCCATCCAAATAGATGAGGTTTCTCTGTGTTAGTAGCTACCTGGCCTCAAAAGCCATTGGAGCCATTAGGAAACAAATCAAATATTAAAGAAGGCGGTCCTTCACTTGCCTGGGTTTGAATTTGAGTATCTAATTATCTCCTGTCTCTGTAATTCACACAAATGTTTAGTGCTGCCTCACTTCCTGTTCCCCCTTAAATAAAATGTGTCTTGGGTTCATTCAGCAATGGGAATATTTATCTACTTACTTCATGTATTCCCCTGCCTTTCTAGACACTGGGGAGCCGAAGCAGCTTGCTTCTTCTCCTCCATTTTATGTGTTGTCATATTTGTTGTTTTTAATGTTGTATGAATGAAACTGTCCAATCTTGCAAGAATTTCCACATATATTGTTCAGTCAGGGTTCTATAGCTTTTATTCAACTGGAGCTGAGAAATCTTTTCTTTTTTGGTAAGAAGCAATGATTGATTTGTTTGGTGTGCTGAAATGGGTTGATTATATGCTTTGATAGGTTCATGTTCCTGTACTTTTTCATTCATCAATCCTTCCCTTCAATCACTGACCATTTTGGTTGATTCTTTTTTCTCTCAGAATCCAACTCTCTTGTCAAAATCAGTCTTTTAAAAAGTTTGGCAGTGAATCCAATCTTCCAGCTGTGGTCCTGGTGAACTAGCCTATTACATCTTTCCTTTGCCGTAGAATAACTGAGAGTATGCATGATATAATTATACCAACAATTCCATAGTTCAAAAATTGCCTTAGGAAGATGGAGTGAAAATAGTTTGCATCCCGATAACAGAGTTTGCAAAAAGCAAATGCCAATTGATTAATGTTGACAAAAGACACTTGCCCCTTGCCCCTCTTTATCCTGTAATGCTGCAGCTAATTGGCCTGTGACAAAATTATACGCATATTTACTCATCCTCTGTGACATTACATTGGCTCGCCCAGCCTTGTAGGATTTCTTCTAGGCTTGTGCTTAATTTTGCCCCTGGACAGTCTGATCAGATGTTAGGATGCATCACAGATATCTAGTCATCCACAGAGAGACATCCTGCAATTGTGCTGACCATCTTGACTGAGAGGCCTAACAGTTAAAGCATTATGTGATTTGTGCTGTGCCTCCTCTAAATATAAGCTTGGTTCTGTCTTAGGCAATTGCTAGTTCAGCGACTGTCAGCTTCAATTGCCAGGAATAGCTGGATGGTACTTTAGTGTCCTCCCAAAGGCATTCTGAGACAAGTGATTTTTTTCTCCAGCTAAGCAGGTTTCCCAATTGTACTGTTGCATTTGGCATTGTCCAGTCCAATAGCAGTGACTCCTTATTTCCTGTGGTATCAGAACCAGTGGTCAGTAGAAGGAATGCCAGCTTGAACAGAGATCACACTTAGTATATTTTGTGTTCTGAAAATTCTGTGGCCCTAAGAGGCAATCTTGTGCTGCTTTCTATTAACTTCCCAGATCTGCTGCACTTTCTCAGTCTAGGCAACTCCTTATCTCAGTCTGGGCAACTCCTTAGTTTATTGAGGCCATCTGGCTATTCTTCTGCACCTCCAGGTTTGTGGTCTGCCTGCCTTTTATTTGCTTGCCCACCTGTCGTCCCATCTAACTTAGTTACTTACCTACTCTAAATAGGAAGCTCACCTGCTACAGTTAAAATTAGTTAGGGTTGCCAGCTCTAGGTTGGGAACTACCTGGAGATTTTTTGGGGTGGGTGGGTGGGTAGAGCCTGAAGAGGGAAGCGTTTTAGGAGGTGAGGGACTTCAATGGGATATAATATCATAGAGTCCACCTTTCAAAGTGACCATTTTATCCAGGGGATCTGATCTCTGTCACCTGGAGATCAGTTGTAATAATGGG
The DNA here is from genome assembly GCF_021028975.2 of Sphaerodactylus townsendi. Taxonomy (NCBI): domain Eukaryota; kingdom Metazoa; phylum Chordata; class Lepidosauria; order Squamata; family Sphaerodactylidae; genus Sphaerodactylus; species Sphaerodactylus townsendi. Next base: position 145,990,984 of record NC_059426.1, read on the forward strand.
AGATCTCCAGCTACCATTTGGAGACTGGTGACCCTAAAACTAGGGCACCTAAGAGATGGGCATTATTGGAATTTTGAGAACAGGTAGTGGGCATTGCAGTAAAATAGCTAGCATGGGAGTGGGACAAATTACAAAATGGCTGCCACGAGGTCTGAGTTCTATCACAACATGCTGAAACATTCCTGAAATGTTAGGTTCCAAAACAAACATTCTGTCATGATAGGATTAGTGGTTTCTAAATGGATGCTTCCCGGTGATGCAAAGATTGCATGGTATTTTACACTCTCCCTATGAACCACTGTCTACTCCAGTGAAGAGGAGGAAAGCAAGGACTGGACCTTTGGACTGGGAAAGAAATGCTGTTGGGGGAAACTAACTGGGTGCCAGGAAACTCATCAGTAAGCACTATGGGGCTCACAGTACCATTTTAGGGATGACTGGCCTACACATATATGGAGAAAAATTGAGGGGGTGGACTGCAGTCCTGAAGCTCTGTAAACTTGCCAGGTCCCCCCAGGCCACTGTCAGGAGATGGCAGAGTAGAATTGCTAGATCCAGGTTGGGAAATTCCTGGTGATTTGGAGATGGAGCCATGGGAGGACAGGAAACTCAGTGGGGGAAAATGTCATAGAGTCTACTCTCCAAAGCAGCCGTTTTCTCCAGTGGAACTGATCTCTGTAGCCTGGAGATGAACTGTTATTCTGGGAGATCCCCAGGTCCCGCCTGGAGGCTGGCACCCTTAGTCAAATAATGCTAAGACTCAGGGCTGATTTGCAAAACTTCTGTGTCTGAAAAGGCTCACAAAGCTGTAGGCATAAGAGGGGAAATAGGTTCGTTTAATCCTTTCAATAATATAAAAAAAACCCAGCAAGTAAATAACAAAGCTAGAATAAAGAAGCAATTTGGGTCTAAGCTGCAAGATTCAAATTGATGACAATCAGCTGGTGGTTTTATGAGGGTACACAAGGACCTATTTGTTTCTCAGAAGTCACATTGAACTTTCAGATGAAGTTGGGGTCAGTAGTACCTGAATACAGAAACGTGCCCCCATTTAGCAAGAAATCGTTCTCTGAATATGGACTGTCACAAGCACATAACAATAAGCACATAATTTCTGCAGCATCCACATATGATTTTTTTCATAATGAAAAATAAATTATTCTATATTGTGTACGAGAATAGAGGTTCAAGTCTCCCTCTATAGAGGAGATTTCCTGGTATTGAACTCTATTCCACTCTGCTGCTTTTCAGGCCAGTGGGGGGAAATACTGGGGGGGGGGGGCGTTGCTAACATCAAAACAACATGTCACTTCACTTCCGTTGCAAAACTGAAAGTGGTATCATCATGCCATGCCAGTGCTCTAGGATTTGCTCAAAACTCGGTAGTTTTTCCTAAAGTATGACATGCTGACGTCATTTCTGGTTTTGTGCTGGAAGTGAGGTACCACATTTTGCAGATATCAGCATGATCATCCCAACCCCAAGGATCTCTTGGCAGGCAAGAGAGTAAGGAATCTCTAAGGGTTGCCCTGCCTGATTAACAAAACTAGGAAAGTAAGTCTTGCTGTACTGTAGCACTTCAAACACCAAATGGAAAGAGTTTCAAATTGGCACGAAATCTCCTGCATATAAAAAAACCCCCTACCATATTACAGAGGGCTGCAGTTGGGTTTTCCCCTCCCTTTAATTTCTATATTCATTGGAGTTCTCACATTTATTTACATTTATTTAAAACATTTTTATCCCACCTGATGTCCATGGACAAGGCAGAAAAGGGGTCGCACTAAGGCAGAATTGAAGGCAAGGAATCAAATGGGGCAGGAAAAACAAATTCTTGCAAAATTCTTGTAAACATTTTTAAAGAATTTGTTTCCCTCTGGGGTTGTAAAATTTATTCAATACTTTTTCCCCCTTTTGTACCATTTGTTTCCTTGCCTTTGCTTGGACTCAGGGCTCCTCCCTGTTTGCGACTCCTCCCTTTGCATTCCAAAGTAATGCTGTCTAGCAGGAATTTGGCTGACCATATGGCTCCTAGTTTACAAAGTATCACACTGTCCTTATTCAAGCACTGGAATGACTGCCCTGTGAGTTAGTTCATTCATAATATAAATGGTTGGCTTAAGCTAAAATATTTGTGCAGTGAATACATGGCTGAGCTAGGGGATTGGCAACCCAATAGCCAAGAATGATAGCTCTCGGCATTAGAAGTTACCGCAGAATGCCTGATTACCTGCCATATGACATGAAGTCAGGTTCCCAGCAAAGCTCGCAGATGTTTTATTCTCAGAGTGTGTGACTGCAATGGAATTTGGCTGTAGTAAAGATTACGGTTTGAAGTCAGAGACTTGCTTATACTGCTAGAAATGCAAAAGACAGCTTTCGGCTGTAGCTCTTCCCAGCAAAATATTATGCAGCACGGACATTTCATCCTTTTCAGTGATTGGGGTGGGGAAAATAAGTCTCAGTTCATGGAGAACAATGTTATTGTTGTAGTGTAAAGAGCAGAAAACAGCTATGACAGTGTATCTCTATGCAGTTACTCCAATCTAAGCCCCTTGATTTCAATAGACTTAAACTGAAGTGGGATTATAGACTGCTCTGTAAATTATTTATTACTGTATGCAAAGCTCTCAACTGAGAAAAAAGCTTGTCCTGTAGCAAGCTAATTTTAGAGTTGCCACAACATTGCACCTGAGTGGAATTTCAGAGCAAAAACGGCGGTTGTTTCAAAAAATTAAATCTACCGGTATATGAATTGTCATGAGAAGGAGAAAAGAATTTTGATAAAACCAGTAAAATTCATACAAGGGGTATCCCAAGATTGTCATAAAATGCCTAGAAATTTACAGCAACTTTGGAGGCTTTTCCTCAGGTGAAACATTTCAGGAATTTTGAGGGATGCCTGAAATGTGACATTTCTCTGGACTATTTCACACAGTGCCAGTGAGTTTGTTCCCTGAAACCCATACAGCTAAATATTTATCAGTGACAGAGTTCCCTTCAAAAAATTCAGGCAAGAAAATATGCTTACCCCATCGTGTTTTGACCTTATAGAGGCTAAGCCTCTAAATATGATACAGTGGAACCTCGGTAGCCTTCGTTTTTTATCCGTAGCCTTCGGTTTTTGTCCGTTTCAGTTTTTGCCGGTCACCCAGCCATTTTTTTTGCCTCGGTTTTCACTGGGCGCCTCAGTTTTCGGCTACGCCATTTGCGTAAATTTACACTTTTTGCGTAAATTTGCTACCCCGTTTGCATAGCGCATGCGCAAACGGTGTAGCTTCGGTTTTCGCCAGTTTCAGTTTTTGCCGAGTGTCTGAGCAGAGAGTGGGGTTTTTTCTTCTGCCCGGTCTTCAGCTCTTGGTTTCACTTTCTCCCACTGGCCATATAGTTTTCCCATTTAAAAAAAATGAAGGAGGGGTCTTTGAAGCCATGAACACATGATATGAGAATCAACTATATAATGCAGGAATCTGCAAGAAACACTGAGTCGATCCATGTACTTAATCAGGGCTGAGTCTATAGTAATTAGTGCCTAGGTCAAGCAGTAGAATTGCACCCCCTTCCCCTATGGCAGTGATGGCGAACCTATGGCACGGGTGCCAGAGGTGGCACTCGGAGCCCTCTCTGTGGGCACGCGCACACAGAGTTCGTCATGCGGGGTGCAGAAAATCACACACACATCTAGGCCGACCTGGGCTACTGAGCACGACATGCGCACACTGCGGTGAGGGGGGTCGCAGAGGAGGCAGAGATGCTAGAGAGGCACAGAGCGGTGTGCACGGGACTTCCGCACCTGGAGGCTAAGAACGGAGCTGGCCCCTGTTCGAGCAGATGGAAGGACTTGAGAGAAGGGAATAGCGTTTTCTAAACTAAAACCTCAGCATTCAGGTTAAATTGCCGGGTTGGCACTTTGCGATAAATAAGTGGGGTTTGGGTTGCAATTTGGGCACTCGGTCTCAAAAAGGTTTGCCATCACTGCCCTATGGCATGGCAGCTGGCGCCCCCTGTGGCAAAAGTCAGAACCCTCATCACAGAACCTAGCAGGGCTGGTGGAGTGATGGGAATGCTGGTGAGCCAAGGCACAGGGCTCTGCTGGAAGGTTCAGGCCCTGTGCAGAGAGGGCAGTGGCGGGAGAGCCCTGGTGCCCTGACGGAAGGCATGGTGAAGCCAGGAGCATTGGCGCCCGGGGCTCATTCCCTGGCCTTTCCCTTTCCCTTCTTCTCTCTCCTGGCAGGTGTGACCTGCCACTGCAGCCAGCGGTAGAGGAGAAGGAGATAGCATGCAGCAGGGTTCTGCCAGGAGGTTCAGGGTCCAGGTAGAGGGCAAGACAACCCTGACGGAGATCACCATGAAGCTGGAAGTGTGAGTGCCAGTGGCCCACCCCAGCCCTTCCCTTCTCCCCCTCCTCTCTCCTGGCAGGGCCACCCATCCCCTGCTGCCAACTGTGGCAGAGAAGTGGAAGCACGCCGTGACTGAACTTGGGGTGGGCAGGGGGTGGCCAGGCTGAGATGGTGATGTTGGCCCGTTGGGCTGGTGGCTCTGGCAGGGGGGGGGACTGGTGGAGTAAGGCCCCATGTAACAGTTCAAAGTGGAGCCTTGGGTATCTACCCCTTCTGTCCCCCTTAAATACGCCACTGTACTTAATTCTCTGAAAAGAACCCCAGCTCGATACCTGCAGAGGAACCATCCCGGGGCAACTTCAGCAAATGGTGGGCTGCACAAACAATTCAAGCCTCAGAAAATGGCCAGTGGGAGGAAGTGAAACTAAGAGCTTGCAGATCCGGTGGGAGCAATAAGTCATTTCCTGAGTTCTGCACAGTAAGGAGGGAATGACTTTAAGCCAACTTGGAGTGAAAGACTGTTAGTTTAGTGTTGTTGTTTTTTAAAAAAAAACCCAGGTTGAGCTGAAATAAAACCTCCTGAGGACGTTTTTTTGGGGGGAAAGCTGTGTAGAATTCCTCCCCAAAACACTTTTTAAAACGTTCTCAAGATGCTTTGGGTGTTTTGTGCAGAAATGACTGAAGTCTTTCATCTAGTATGTGCATTTGATTTTGGCTACTGAACCTTATGCTTTTGTTTTTTAAAAAATTAATCTTGCAGTTGGGTAATGGAAATGAGATCTCGCTTGCCTGTGGAGCGAGCTGTTTGAGAATATCTTTTAAAAATCTCAGTATCATCTGACCTTCTGTGAATATGAGCATCTTTTCACTGTCAAAGTGTATCAACTTGTAATGTGTTTATGCTGATGAAGGATGAATAGGGCAGGAAGGGACTTATCTGGGAGACGGGGATTGGCTGAGGAATGGCAGCTGAGATTGTCTTTGTGTCTGAGATGTGATGATCAAGCTGTTCGCTCAGCTTCTGCTCTTGGAAATTAGTTTGGGGACTGGAAGCAAGGGGCTTCACAGCTGCTGTGGAATCCAAACAGAAGCAGGGAGCTGAAGCTACATTTTATTTGCCCTAATTTTAAATAATAGAGTTGCTGGGAGCTCACTGCAGGTATTATTACTGTAATGTTGCTGCTGGTGATGCTGATCAGTTCATGAAAGATGTGACGACCAGAGCTTATCATTTCCCTCCCATTTTGCTTCTTTTCCTCCTCCACATTCTCAGGAAACCAGCTGAAGCATTTATCTAAGCTTTGTATTCATGTCCTTCCTTAGACTCTATTTAAGTAGTCACCTGCCCAGGAAGTCCCTCAAGGCAAAGGTTCTGAATCTTTGACTTTTCCTAATCAATAGGGGAGGCAAGGGATTCAGTTGCTCTTCAAAGGGATAAAAGTTCGCATAAACTATTCAAGATAGCGTTGAGTAGAGTCTTCTGCTGCAGATCATCTAGAATGTATGAATGCTATGCTGAGCATTGTGACCCCAGACTTCACAAAAAGACAGCTAATAGAGTGGTATGCATTTTCAGTAAAAGGGAAATTTAGAAGAAAAGAAACCATTGCTTGGATTCTTTTGTCCATGGACTTATAGGGTTGAGGAAGGACTAATGTCTGTAGGAACAGCAATTATATATATTTTGAGGGAAAAGACAAGGAATTGAGAAAGCAGATAAGACTTTTCTGTTCTTTTGGTTATGATAAAATGTGCATACAGACAGGGCAGGACCAGAGCTTTTTACCATAGAGAAGGTGTGCCTTTAAGACTAAATGTATGTTACGGTGGTGTATAGTGTGATATGCTGTTTAGAGTTCTTGTCCGGAAAGATCCGGGTTCAGTTCTCTTCCTCAAAGCTCATTGGGTGACTTTGAGCCAACCTGCCTCATAATCTTAGATCTTTAGGGAGCATGAAACCATCCACTCGGCATACGTATGAGTGCCTAGCCCTAGACTCACCCTGGCAGGGATAGCTTTTCTGTGCACATTTCCCTGTGTGTTCAGTTTTCTGCTGGCACTCACATAAGCCATTCTGGTTGTTCAAGCTGATTGTGGCAACATTGCTGCTCAATTTGATATTGTTTTATTTGGCGCTTGGAGGCTTTTGAATGGAGAAAAGAACTGTGCGTGGGGGGAATCAAGCCCAATTTGTTTGAGATCATGAAACAGACGCTCACTTGCTTGCTCCATCTTCCCTTTCAGTTATTTCTATTCTCAACCTCATATTTATAAAAAGATTATGCAAATTCTGACAATCTGAGACACATTTGATCTTAATCCAGCACAACCATATTTTATTATGGCTTTCACAAGTTGTGAATCGCTAATCCAAATCCCATCTGCCACATATTTTCACCTTCCAGTCCTTTGCTTTTGTAGACCTAAGCAGGCAACAAGGTTTTGTTTTCTCTCGTTCCCCCAGTTTCTGGTACAGAGACAGATTGTAGCATTATTACAAGGAGGAGAATTTCTTTTTGCAAAGTTCACTTTTTTATAGTTATTGATTTCTCTTAACTAGAATATAACTGCTTAGGTCTACAAAAGCAACGTTGACTGATCCCTTCCATGCTAGGTTTTAGGAAATGGGTTAGAGCACCTGAAATTAGATTTATGCCATTTCCACATAGGACTTTGCAAGAATTGACAATTCCACATTGGAAAATAAACAACACACCTTTTTGTGACTTCAGCCCTTGCTGATGCTTTCTGTGACACATCACAGAGTAGTAGGAGAACAAAAGGGTTTGGGAAGAAAATGCTTGCCTCGGAGCATCTAAAATTCTGCAAAACTTCCCTTCTCGCTCCTCCTCTCTCCAAAGTTCTCTGGTCAGGATGAAGTTGATTAACAACAGACTTCTAGTTTACTATAAAGATGAAATGAAACAGATTGTTGAATTTCAGGGAGAAATTGGATAAAGCAGAATTAAGAGAACTTCTGTTAACAATGCTACAAGATTATGGAGTCGATCCCAACTAAATTTTCCAGTGGCAGAATGGAACTTCTCTGCCTTGCCTCTCACACTGCACCTTACAGATTTGCGCAGAATGGTCCTCCTGCAAGATAGGAGACCCTCATGAATGACAAATGGGAATTTCAGTGGGAAGGGGTAATCAGTGACAACTGCCAATTTAATTTGGATCCAACCCTATGAGATGATGAGGCCCTGAAGCCTACTAGGTGACCTTGAACTAGTCATAGTTCTCTGAGACTCTCAGCCTCACCTACATACCAAGGTGTCTGTTGTGGGGATTGAAAAAAGCAGGGTATAAATCCAAACTCTTCTTCTCCTTTTCTTTTACGTTGTCTAACTGGAGATACCCAGGATAGGACGTGAACCTTTGGCATGCAAAACAAATTCATAGCCTCATATCTGGCACTTGAAAAAGATCAAGTGATGTATTCATCACAAAATATTTGTTCTGCACCCCCCAAGTGAATCTGTTTTTTGTGCCCTGTACTTGGCTAGGACCGAGTGGGGGATACACAAGCCAGGTTCAACAATTCAAACAATAGGTTTATTATTTAGGAGAATTAAGACCCTAACTCCTCCCTTGGGTCTGTCTAAATCAAAGTACTTGCTTGTCTTGAGCAGATTTGAAGCTATAGACTGTGTCGTCTCTTGATTGCTTTCAAGAAAGTCCACTGTGTCTTGCTTCCTTTTAGTTCTTTCAGTCTTTGTCTGAATCTAATTGCTGTTAACCTTAACTAGTGCTCTGTATATCACAACATAGACTACTGGCCAGTATACGTCACAAATATTACAGTCTCCAGCTACCCTTGGCACCTTGCTCTGACTGACTGGCTAGAGCTAAAATAGGAGATTGCTGGGTAAAGAAGGAAGACTGCCTCTTGGGAAATGTCTTAAATGGACAGGGGATAACTAAAATTCCCTCCCTTAGAAGACTTTACAATGAACTTAACCCATGCTAACTATGGGGAAACTGAAGCTTAATGGGGAAATAACAAAAGTCTCTGTGGGGGCATGACAATATTATTAAGATAAAATATTGTTGTGACTTATCTTTTTCCGGTTAGAACTTTTTTTGAGTGTGATGGTACTCACTGGTACTAATTACCAGCACCTTTTTTAAGGGCTCTTCCAAGTCCTGATCCTCATATGCCTTGGCACCTTGCTCTGACTGACTGGCTAGAGCTAAAATAGGAGATTGCTGGGTAAAGAAGGAAGACTGCCTCTTGGGAAATGTCTTAAATGGACAGGGGATAACTAAAATTCCCTCCCTTAGAAGACTTTACAATGAACTTAACCCATGCTAACTATGGGAGCTGAGGAAATAATAGAAATAGCAAAGTCTCTGTGGGAACATGACAATGTGTGTGGATAAAATATTGGTGGCGGCTTATCTTTTCAGTTTAGAGACTTTTTTGAAGTGTGTGGTGGGTGCTCCCCATAATTTTTTAAAATTACCCACAGCACCTTTTTAAGACTCCCAAGTCCCACAGTCCCTCATATGCCAACCCACCCCCCTCAGCCAGAGAAAGAGAAAGTCCCTTCACCACTGGGCTCAGGAAAGTCCTGTGGGGATCTGCAGGAGGGGATTTGGGGTTGGTGGAAGTCCGTGCAATCTGATATATGAATACTGGCATATTTTTTTGTTTACAAAATAAGCATTGCCTCCAGTGATACCAATCACAGTACTAGAAGTTGTTGTCTTGAATGTCCTGTCATTGAGCTAAATTATTCACAGTCTGTGGGACACAAGAACTATAATTTTCCTTGCAAAAATATGAGAGAATTATTCCTATCCTACAATTTTCGAATCACAATTGGTATAATTCCATAATTCCCATTCTTTATTTCCAGTTTCTGGGTTGTTTACCAAAGTTAATGAGGAATGGGCTATGGCTTCAGCCTTCAGGGCTGAGTTTGGACAGGTCGGCTTGAATTCAAGTTAAATCTAATTGAATGCTCAGTCATGAATCTCAATGGATGGCTTTGGGGGAAGTCATAATTTCTCACTTCAGTGATGACAAATCAATGAGGCTCTTCCCCAAATATACATGAACTTGTATTTGAGTAATCCATAGAGGGTTTTTTTTTTCAGATTTCCATGACAGTGCTGATTTCAAGATTTCTTATTTTGCTCATTTCTGTGCAGGAACAAGGCAAGATCGGTGTGGTCTTTAACATTGGAACTGTAGATATCTCCATCAAAGAAGAGAGCACCCCTGTGAACGATGGCAAATACCATGTTGTGCGCTTCACACGAAATGGTGGCAATGCAACGCTTCAGGTGGACGGCTGGCCAGTGAATGAACACTATCCTTCAGGTAAATGTCTGACTGGGAAATCTTCCTCTCTTAAAACAGCCACTAACTTTACCCTTTAAAAAACAGGAACTACTTAGTGAATTGCAGTACTACTGCAAATGAACAAACATTCACAGTTTCTTCAGCAGGAATGAAGAGCGGAACTGAATCTGGTTCAGTGTAAGGAAGCTGAAATCATGTTCACTGTGTTGGCAAACAAGGTACTGTGCTTAGTGTCCCTTGTTCAGGAAGGGACATGGTGTGCAAAAGAGATGTATATAATTTGCAAACAACCCCATCGATCATGTTTGGAAGCCTCTGAGTACAATCTGATTCTGAAGAGAGCGAACAAACTGCAACTCACAATCTGCACATTTTGGAGTACTCCTGTCAGTTATCATGGAAGGTGAGGGAAAATACTCTGAAGAACACGGTTGTTGAGTACAGCCAAAATGACTGAGCAACCTTAAGACTTGTGTGGCTTTCATCATTAAAAATGGAATGTAGGGAATGAGGGTCTGCAACCCCCATGGCGTAAAGCTCACAGAATCATGGGAATTGTGAATTATAAATAAATGGTTGTTCTTTTTCTTTCTCCTAGGGAAAGCTACCTATTAGGGAAGCACAATTATTTACTTATTCTTTGTTTTTCTCCAGAGAGATACAAAGCAGCTTACAAGAGTGTGAGAAATACAATTAAATAAATCAAACAGAAGATAACTAACGGTATCTTGGGCCAGTTCTGGACCCAGTGGGCCTGCTTGGTCAAGGTGACAGGACATCAGCTAAGGGACTAAGAACTAATGGCTGTTTGATCCCTGCCCAGTAGTCACACATCAGAGTTCACTCCTCTGGCACACTAAAACTTTGTTTCTAGAGACAGAAGAAACAAACAGAAGCACATCTCAGATGTTACACACGGCAGCAGTGTTCCTCCCAGTCCTCCCTTCCTTCTCACAATTTTGCTCTTTGTTTGGTATTGACTATCCCTGACCTCCAAGGAATACCAGGGATGCTACACCAGAGGCAAACAATGGCAAACCATTCTCTTGCCTTGAAAACGACATAGTCATCATAAGTCAGCTGTGACTTGATGGCACAATTTAAAAATCCATTTAAATTTAGAGGAGCCAATTGTTTGCCCTGTTCTGTGGAGTATTTCAAAGGCTGCAGATACCCCCCCCCCCTTCCCAGTCCATCCCCTTCCATGGCCTTCTCTCCCTCCTTTCTGTAAACCAAAAAATACGCTGCACAGCACAGTAAATGCACTAGGCTGGTGCAGAATAGTAAACAGAACACTCAGCAAGTGAGTTGAGGGGAGAATGACGAAAGTTTGAGAAAGAAGGGGCAGGAACTATATGTATTGTATCCTGCTTTTAAAAATGTATATTACAAAGCAGCACACATTAATCAAAAAACAGAGATTATAAACTAAAAAGAAAAGGCATATAAGAGAAGGGGAGTGGAGAAGAAAGGCAGAGAAGGGAGTTGTGTCTGGCAGCGTCCAAATGAAAGAGCCTTTATATCTAGTACCAGCCATGCTGCCTGTGTTCCGCTGGGGAAGTGTGAGCACCCTCCCTGTGGCCTTGGTATTTGTAACCAGGATCAGGCTGCTCTTTCCCTCTCTTCTGCTGTCACTGTATATGCATTGAGGTCCTCTGTTTTTAATTTTCATCTCCAATCAACTGGTTGGTTAACTGATTGAAATAGCACTGTTAACTGGTTGAACAAAATGCTTTAAGGGGTTGGCAGCAGGAAGAATTTGAGTTACTGGTGAAATCACAAACAATCAATAGATCTTCTGTTTTTACTAATAACGATACCCTTTGGTCTCCCTTTGTAATTTGTTATCATATTTACGAACCAAAGAAACAGGCAATACAAAGGAGAGTAGGCTGAAGTAAGTGGTTTTAGAAAGGTGTAACTCTGCTTAGAATAGCGAAATAAAAGTGTAGTGTGTGTCATGCAGTTCCTAGCAGTGCATTCCTAAGCAGAGCTGTAAACCTGTGCCCACTGACACTAATGGACTTAAAAGGGTTTAACATTGCACTGTAGGATTCTTTTGTGACCCACTAAATGTCAAGTTATTGCACTTGGAAGAATTGTATAAAAGTTGCTGTACCATATTTCCTCTGTAATACTAACAGAGGAATTTGGCAGAGGGATTACTACATCACTGTACTCTTGGTTGGCCCTTCAAAGTTGCAGTGAGTCCATGAAGTCAATTGTCTTCAATGGGTGTAACTCTGTCTTGGATTGTATGGTTGGCCAGCCTAGATAGTTTGGTGTGTCCCAAGGTATAACGGCTTTTGCAAGCACATTGCATCTAGAATCTGTGTGGAACAAGATTCTCTAAAACAGCCCTGTTGGGTAATCACATTTTCAGCCACCCAAGGTTTGGTAAGTCAGATTGTTATAATTCACAAAGATCCAGTAGCCATGAAGTTCATTTCACATCAGGCCACTACAAAGGATATAATTCAATAAGGTTCCCATCATGCAGTTCAGAAAATTTCCTTATTTAAATATGCCGTAAAAATATGGTGCATGGGGTCCCCCCCCTTTTCTGGGTCCAAAGGACTGCCAATCACAGTTTGTAACATTTCTGGGAATTTTAAGCAGGGGCTAGATGGCCATCTGACAGCAACTTAGGCTGAAGAGAGGGAAGGCACTGCAGGAAGGGTTGCATCAGTTCTCCTGGGCCTTACACTCTCAGGGTAATGCCCATCATCACTTTGGGGTGAGGAAGCAATTTTCCTCCCGATCAGTTTGACCAGGGATCCTAGAGGTTTTTCCCCTCCATTTTCTGGGCATGGAGCAGGGGTCACTGGGGGTATGTGTGGGGAGGGGGAAAAGTTGTGAATTCCCTACATTGTGCTGAGGGTTGGACTAGATGACACTGGAGGTACCTTCCAACTCTATATTTTTATGATTGCTACAATTTAAATAATCACTACTGTAACTAATCTATTCAATAAGTAAGCTACCAAGCATCCAGTTTACTTCCTTGTTGCAGTTACTTTTCTGTGTTGATATTTCATGCCATGCCCTAGAGGATTTATTTGTATTCCATTTCTTTGCACATAGTGCATATACTCTGCAGCCTCATTTATCTGAGTGGGTTGCAGATAGACATCCAAAACATATTGATAATTAGAGGTTCAAATTAACTGGACTCCTATTTCCATAAAGCTATATCACATTGTGGCTAAGTGGTGAATGTACAGTGAATGTGCACAGACAAGCAATTTGAATCACTTAAATTAGAAAACTGGGATCCACGGTATAGTTTCTGAATACTGTATATATAAACATGCAATTAAAGAGCCTGTAGACCTTTCAGGAGCTGTGTGTGAAAAGCCCCCAAGCATTTTTTTTATTAGATGTTGACTGTTGTGCAAAGATGCTTCATTGTTACTTTCAAAAAGTTTAAAGTATTGGGTTAAGCAATACTTTATAATATAGCTATGACTAGAATTGAAATTTACCATGTCAACCAGTCTCTTTAAATTGTCCAGATTAACTCCATTCTCATGGAGCATTGTAAGTAACAACAAACTGAAGGGGTTGTAGAAAAAGTTTAGAATCTTATAACCTATGGATTGCATACAGACTGCACAAACTAACAAGAGATTGTTCATGAACAGCATGAAGCAACATCCCCATACTTTCATGGTATAATTAGAGAGTTATTAGGGGTTTTTAAGCCCCCTTGTGACACTTGCATTTAAACTAAGATTAAACCATGGTTTGTCTGGTTACTGTGCAAGCAACAAACTCCAGTTTGTTTGTGATGTCCAAATCCAGCAACTGTGTCTTTCAAATGCAGCTCCACTTTTGATTCCAGCCAGTCGTTCCAATGACAGTCTCTGACTCAATGTAAGTGAATGTTTGGTTGAGAAGTTATTGGAAGAGAAAATCATGGAATGTCTTTCTTATATAGTAAGGGGAATTACTGTGAAAGGACAGAAAGTGTCTATAGGAACTGTAATGGAGATGAAGGAAAAATAGCGGTTTCACATTTCTCATGGCCCACACATTCTCCAAAGGGAACCTTTCTGGATAATTATCTAGATTAGAACATCATCCATACTAGTACCAGGCAGGAGAGGCTCATCAAGATAAATCATTTTTAAAACACTGTGAGAATTTAGAAGTGCAGGCCTCTAATTTATAGTACTGGCAATTTGGAGACCATTTCTTACTATAAATGGTCTGATTGTCATGTCCTTCTATGACTCAGAATTGTAAAATACTTTTTGGTTCATTCCCCCACCCCCCCAACCTCATTCTAAAGTGATATAAAGCTGGAAAGAAGGCATTATTTTGAAGAAGGGAACAACTTAGGTAGAAGAAATTTGGGAGAATTGTACAACACAAAATACTATCAGACTGTTTCCCAGAACTTTCAAAGAGGACGTTCTTTTGCATAAAGTTTTCCTTCCAGAAAATCGTTGCCATTTGTTTCAGTAAAAGAGCTCGTTGGAGGGAAGAATTATTTTTCTGTGAATTTTCCCCCCAATTACAGATATATTTATGAAACATATAAACTTTGGTACCATAGTGTAGTGCTTAGGAGTGATGGACTCTAATTTGGTGAACAGGGCTTGATTTCCCTCTCCACCACATAAGCGGCAGACTGTAAGCTGGTGAACCAGAGCCTGTTTTTCCATTCCTACACATGAAGCCTGTTGGGTGATCTTGGGCCAGTCACAGTTCTTTCAGAACTCTCTCAGAAGCAGCAGTGGTGCAGTGGTTAACAGCAGGTGCATTCTAATCTGGAGGAACCAGATTTAATTCCCCGCTCTGCCGCCTGAGCTGTGGAAGCTTATCTGGGGAATTCAGATTAGCCTGTGCACTCCACACATGCCAGCTGGGTGACCTTGGGCTAATCACTGCTTTTCAGAGCTCTCTCAGCCCCACCTACCTCATAGGGTGTTTGTTGTGAGGGGGGAAGGGAAAGGAGCGTGTAAGCCCCTTTGAATCTCCTACAGGAGAGAAAGGGGGAATATAAATCCAAACTCCTCCTCCTCCTCCTCCTCCTCCTCCTCCTCCTCCTCCTCCTCCTCTTCTTCTTCTTCTTCTTCTTCTTCTTCTTCTTCTTCTTCTTCTCTCAGCCCCACCTACTTCACAAGGTGTCTGCTGTGGGGAGAGGAAGGAGAGCGTTCGTAAGATGCTTTGAGATTTCTTCTTGTTGAAAAAAGCAGGGTATAAATCCAGACTCTTCTTCTAAATAGCGTGGACCTAACATTGCTCAGAAACTCTCTAGTCTCTTCCATTCTCTCCCACCATAATCTTTACTGTCAACTTAGGAAGTACTCTCCAGAGTTAAGAAGTTCTCCTGAAGACCTGCCAGTCAGTATTTTGGGTTACCTATTGTTTAAATTCTATTTAGGCAGAACAAAATGCTGTTAACACAGGCCTGTTTGGACTGCACTGCTATTTAGCAATGTCATTTGTAAGCAGTCACTGTTTCTTAACATCTTTGCTACCAGATTATGTGGGCAGATAATTAGCTGGCAGGGAAAAGCAATGGTGGTTTGGCTGTCAGTCTGGCTGAGGGGGGCACAGATAGGCGAGGGGACTGAATTCTTTTCTAAAAGATGTTGTTGCCAGCCATGCTTATCCAAAAGAATAAGCCAGAAAAGCCGAGAACTCAATTTATACAAGACCAACCAAATTACACATAACAGCAAGAGAGTTTTTCAGGTCTCCAGAACTCTTCTTTGGGCTTGATGCTTAAAAATCAGGGAAAGGAAAATGCTTCAGGATCAGCACAGTCAGGGAAAGAAAGACAAGGAAGGGGCCTGAGGGGGAAGCCTAACCATCCATGGTAATTGGCAAATGACCAAGGGAGAAAGCAGAGAGGTTTAGCTGCTCCATCTTCAGCACGGAGGCAGAAGTTGTAGAGATGGGTAGGATGTGTGTTGGTCACTAGCCAGAAACTAGTTTTATAGTGTCTGCTATCATTTTGGTGCTGAAGACAGATCAACATAAACTAGGACTATCCTGTATAAAAGCAGAATTAATTGCCACCATACTAAGCACAAAGGGTTGCCAATCTCCAGATCAGGCCAGGCCAGGCATTCTCCCTAGGGTTACAACTGATCTCCAAACCATAGAGACCAGTTCCCCTGAAGGAAATGGTGGTTTTTAGAGGATGGACTTTATGGCATCACATCCTGCTGAGCTCCCTTCCTCTCCCAAATTCCACCCTCCCCATGATCTCCCCCCCAATTAGGAACTTCCCAGTTCAGAACTGGCAACCCTATTAACATAACTCCAGGCTTTCAGGCCTTGGAGTTTCTTGCCCATCTTCTGTTTATTTCTCATGAACCTTTTTCAACGTATAAAGAAAGAGGCTGAGGAGAAAAGCCATCCTCTGATTATTGTTTAATTCTTATTACACCTTCCTCGTACCCTTTTTAGATACACTCGTTAGGATTAGCAGTTTTGAAAGTTTTGCTGGTTGCTCAGATCAGAGTTTCAAAATGGCAGTAGCCTGGTCAAGCAAGGCTCTTCACACCAAACCTGAGCGATTCCCAGAAGCAATGAAAAATCACCCTATTTTGGCTCATTTTCAATGGGTGGAATTAGGTGGACTTGTGGAAATGTAATGCAATATACAGTGAGGGTTCATTGGATGTTTTATTTCATTGTGTTTATCTTCTTAATTTAATATGCTGCCAGCTACCTTAATCCCTTGGAATCTGCAGCTCTGATCCTGGTCTAGTATCACTCTGAGCAAACAGTTCCCTTCTCTCCTGTTTGAGTCTGAGTCCCTTTCAAAGCGAAAGAGTCGCTTATTGAATACTGGAAAGATATTCTGTTATAAAAAGCCAGAGTGGGATAGAGACGCAGAAGGCTATTAATCCTTATAGAATAGTCAGTTGGGAATCAACAACACTTTTGCATGTATAGGATTCTTTTGGAGGATAGATCGGGGGTTTATTCATTCAATGTACTCAGAGTCAAATTAATAATCTATTCCACAACCAATCCTTTCAGCACATATTTAGAACTCTAAAAACATGAACTCAAAAGTCTAACTACCTCTTCAAATACCACACTAAAAGCTACTGGAAATTTAATATTTATGAACCATTAACAACAATCTGTAGTTTATTTCCCTTTTATAGGACCATGCATTAATATTCCTGAAGAGCTAACTGTCTCCAATAGGTGCTCAGGACTCTGTGGAAAGCATTATAATTTACAGCAGGCATGTCACCCACCTTTAGTATAAGTTTCATCCTTTTATGAACAGCCATTTTACTTAAGTTGTAGAGCCTTCCCAAGGGACCAGTTGTGAATTACCGTCTGTGTTAAAGTCTTTAGTTACCTCCAATTAGTCAGTTTTCTGCTTCTCCACATATTCTAGGTTCATATTAGAGCTTATGGTGTAATCCAGTTAGTATGGAATTCACAGCTGAATTTTTGGTCTTCAGACTAAAACCTGATAAATGGGATGTGAACAGTCCAACAGAGGTTCCCATTTGAAGGTGGGTTCTCCCATTCACCCACCTGGAGTGTCCGTGGAGACACCAAACACTGTAGAATTTAGTGCACTTCATCAGCCTCAACATTCAATGAGTGCAGAAAAATTCTATTCACATGCCACTATGGAAACAAATATCCTAATATATAATTGTCTTTTGGAACGTCCAACCATGAACCCTCAGTGAACTGTCATACAGGAGTCACTGGCAGCCAACCCCTTTGAGTCCTGTGTGCCAATTGGCCAACTCATCAGCATGGGTGGCGGGGAGCACCAGCCCCTCCCAATTCTCCCACCTGCTCTCTCCCAGCCCTCAAACAAAAACCTGGGTGGTGGGGCAGCAGCTTTGCCATTCACTACTGCGCCAGCCCCACCAGCACCCTCCTAATTCTGCCACCTGCCCTCTCCCAGACTGAGGTGGGGGGAGAGGGCCTGATCCTGCTTGCTGAACTCAGTGCTCTGAGTCCAGTAAGCAGGATCAGCCCCCCTACCTCCCCTCTTGAAACCTTTGAGAAGCAAGGTATGGGAGAGGATAAGTTCCTTTCCTGCTTTCTGGACAGCAAGCTGAGTCGAGCATGTAGGATCAGGGGCCCCCACCTCCTTTCCTAAGACCTGCTGACCTTAGGAAGCAAGGTTTGTGTGGGGGGGGGAGGAGAAGTGGCTCCAAGACAGCAAGCAGTCTGTCCTTTCCCGCACCCCACTTTCCAAGGCCCCCAGCCTTTGGTAAGTGGGGGGTGGGGGAGACAGCACAATCCTAAAGACTTTGGAAAGTGAGGTGGGGGGAAGACAGCATGGGAGTGCCTATGGAGATGGGGGAATTCTCCACAAACTGACAGGTACTCTGCTGCCCACTCCTCTTTGCAAAGCCATGATTCCAGCTTTGCTAATGATAAGGGCATGGAGATAGGGAGAACTATTCCCATGTTCACAGGCACCCTGCTGGCTCCCCCATTTTGCAAAGCCTTGATCCAGCTTTACAAACTGGGGGTGGGGATGCTTACACCTTTAGGAAGAACTCTCCCCTTCTTCATAGGCACCCTGTTGACTCCTTCTTCCCCCACCCTTTGCAAATCTGGGATCCTGCCTTTGCAAAGGAGGTGCCAATGGGGATGGGGAGAACTCTCCCAATCTTCACAGGCCCTCTGCCGGCTTCCCCCCCTTCACAAAGCCAGGATCCCAGCTTTGCAAAGATTGGCAGTAGGGCACCTGTGAAGATGGTGAGAGTTCCCCTAATCTCCTTAGGCAACCTCCCTTGTTTGCAAAGCTGGGTCCCACTTTTGCAGAGAGGGGGGAGCCAGCAGGGCCAAAGGGGAGGAAAGGCAGGTTGAGTTGCCCCCTTCAGTGACCATCATTCTCCCCAACAACTTTCTAGAGCCCATTGTATTTGTTCATACAACAGGTTTTACTGCTAGTATAACAGTAATCCTTTCATAATTATTTGTGTGCTGGAAACATTTAACAAATATTTGGGGGGCAGGGATGATACACCCAAAGGCTAGTTTCAAAGAGGGTCCACTTTTCGTATGAGTGTCCATGAGACAGAAAACTGCTATTGTGCCCCTCTGCAGCACAGAAATAAAAAAAATAGATACCACTTCAATTACCTAATTGCTTGGTTTTCTGTACACAGACTGCTTGTTTGGAAGACATTCCTTTTATCTGTGTTTGTTTCTGTGTGAGAGAGGAGTGCAGAGGCACTCTTCTGGAAACAAAAAGGGAAGGAATCCTTCCCAAAATAGGCTTCTGTATGTCAAAAAGCTTACCATATAGTGCAGATGTTTTGCAGCATGCAAAGGGCTAGCTTTGAAGGGGTCCCTCATTTGTGTTTCTCTGCAACACAAGAAAAAAATAGAAGTGCCTTCAAAACTAGCATTTAGAACCCCCGCCCCCCTTTGGGAAACAGCAAGGAGTCTTCCATCATTACTCCCTGTACTGCTGTTAAAGTTACAGTAAAATCACTGGAAGGATATTGAACCATATCCAGGGGGGATTCATCTGTCCCCTTCTGTTGCTGTCTTCTGCCAGTGGGTAAATACTTTTTTGTTTCATTTACCATTCCCTCAGTGATCTTTCTTTCCCAACCAATGTTTTAATCGTTGCTTTTATGTCTTTCTGTGCATTTCAGCTGTGTTTGTAATTGTTTTAATGATGTTGGGGGGGAGGGCTCGGAGGTGGATTTTAATGGTGATTTTATGATATATGTTTTAATTTGTTAGCCGCCTTAGTGGCCCTTGTGTAGGCAGAGAGTTGGCATATACATTTTGTAAAATAAAAATAATAACATTCAGTGAAAACTAGCTGAGACAGAGCTGGGGAGGTTGCTTATCTTAGAATTTGGATCCGAATCTTCATCGGTGGGACTCAGGGCAATAAACATTATTATCTCCCTTCTCCATTTTGCCCTCATTATGATCCAGGGCGGGCTGGTTAAGTTAAGAGAGAAAATTAACTGAAAGTCATCCAGATAATGTCTGTGCTGATCCGGGGAGGGGGGGTTCAGTTTAGGTATTCTTAGTCTGCCCCTCTAACCACTGAGCCTCTATTGGCTCTCATCTGTGGTTTATATGCAAAGGACTGCACTTAGTGAACGTCTTGCAAATGGGAAGAACTGCGGTTATTAATTAAATGGGTGAAGAGATAGTGGTAGCGCCTTGCTGAGAACTGTCAGTCAAGATGGAATTAAGATGAAATCAGTCCAAAAGGGTGGGAGGACTCTAAAACTCAGGGTACAAAGAAAAGAAAATGAGGAGAGCAATTGGGCCTCCAAACAAGTACTTTTACAAAGTATCCAATTATATCTTAGACACTTGTACATCAGTGAGGGTGCAGGGAAGAAGGAAGACTAGAGGTCAAATATAAAGGAAGGCATTAATTTCGAGTTCAAGATTTGTTAAGCTTTGAAAATCCAAAATGACGATCCTCATTGTTAAAGATGATGTCCTTGCATTTTGAGCAGCCTGTGACATTCCATCCTTAATAGTGTTTGCTTACTGTTGAGGATGACCCAAACTACTGTTGTAAAGCAAGGATGGGTGTACAAAACAAAGGGGGGGAGGGGGATTCAGATTTAGGTATATAGAATCTGAAAATTTTACAGATTCCAGGAAATTCCTGATATGAATTTTCGGAGAGTTTCAGGAATCCAAAAAAAAATTGACTCCATTATAGTCTATGAGATTTTTTTTTAGTCGGGGGGGGGGGGGCTAACTTTCCTCATAAGAAACCCCAGATTTGGTAAAGATTGGGCCAGGGAAGTCCAATTTTAAGAGATGCCAAATGGAGGAAAATGAGATCCCATAAAATAAGACTCCCTGACTCAATCTTTACCATACTTGGAGTGTTTTTATCAAGAAAGACACCAGCAACTATGCTGAAAATTTAATGCCTATCTTAACAAAAAAAAGTGCTCACCCTGAGCTACAGAAACATTCCTCAGAGATTATAATGGAGAAGAGGGGAGGGGAATTTAAATTTTAAAGTACTCTGTACAAATGTGCTGAAACAGTTTTTCTTCTTTTTAAAAGGGGTAGTGGATGGTGATCCCAAAACGATCCACCCCAAAGCTGATTTTTCTTGGCTTGTTTGAGATAAGGATTTGGTGGCTATTGTTTAAAGGGATCTTTTTCAGCTGAAAAAAGCCAAAAAATACCAATAAGATTTTATTTTTGCTTTTTTTCAGTTCAGTTTTGCCAAATGCACACCCCTAAAAGCAAGAGCTAAGCCCAAACAGGTAGCTATTTTTCACATCTTGAAAAAAATTGCTCCCTCTTTCTGCTATAAAAGGGGATTGACCCTTTCTTTGTCAGATTTCCACTTCTTCAGGGGTATTCCATCTTCTTTTTCCTCTAAAGAAACCTTAGGTTAAAAATATTTGGTAAAGAAGTCTCTCATTTAAGAGAATAGTTTACCTGTATCAGTATTTCTCCTTCATTTGGAAAACATCTTCTGGTATTTAGCATGGACTGCTACCTTTCCCTGTTACTCCCAGACACTGTTTATTATTATGTTACCTGAAGTGGTGGGAAGTCTCTTCTTTTTAGTGTGGGGAAATTAGCTGGAGCAGACTCTTGGCTTGCAAAAGGCTGGGCAACACAGGGTCTTGACTGCCTATTTATACGAGAGTCAGCTTTTATATAGAAACATGCAGGAGAGTGGATCAAAGTTTAACAATTTTTATTAAGAGATAAATATGGGAGTACACAGACACACAATAAAACAGCAGAACACACACATAGTAATAGGTTATGGATAGTTGTGAGGGGATAGATCTGGAATACAGAATATAGGGATGAGCAACAGAAGTCATAGTCACCTGATCTACCAGTAGGAGAAGAATGGGCCAACGAACAGAACTGAGTGACCCACGCTTAGCACTGGAAGAAACAGCACTGTGGAACAGTATCACAGACAGAGACCTGTCCAGAGATATTGAACACTTTCTATTGGGACAATGGGCTTATTGTAGGAAAAAATGGACCCTCAGAGTTACGCAGACTGATCCTAAATCTCCCTAGACAAAAGGGATTTTCTGCTCTACCGGGAAAGGACAAGAGAGAGACATCAACCTCAGTGGTCTAGTGGGTTGAGATATCAGCCTGATGTTCCCAGGGAAGTTAAGTTAACTGAAGAGATTACAGCTGTGTAATAATGACAATGTAAAGTAAGGTGGTTGTTAAAAGTGTTACTCAGAGGAAGAAACATTAGTACAATACAGGGCAGGTAAGCACATTAATACATTCTTTGTCTTCACTGAAGATGGGAACCCTCTCCAGTGCAACATCTTTTGTAGACTTAATCCTGTCAGGAAGGGTGTGAGAGGACATTATGCAAGTTGCTTTGGAGGGAGACAAGTCCAGACAAAGTTCTTATTCCTTGTAGGCGGCCCGAAACAAGTTTCTCTATGTTGGCACTGCTGCTGGGTATCCCAAGGTTGGCTGAGGTGGTAAAGGTGCAACTGTATTATTGAAAACAGGGCCCCTTGGTCCACCATAGGTCAGTCTGGCAACAGTTCTGTTGTTGAGCAGTTCTTCTATTTCTTTTACCCAAAGGGTACTTAGCTCATTTACATCCATGTAAGGACTCCAGAGGGCTTCTTCTTCACCACATCAGGTGGTGAACCCTGTGGTTGTCTCCCAGTTCATTCATCCTTGTGCTTGGACTGGCTTAGCTGCTTCAATTTGTGCAGACCTTCATCACTCTCCTATTTCAGGTCTCTTCCCTGAACTTCCTCCCATGTTTTGTCGAAGGCTTTCACGGCCGGATTCAACTGGTTCTGGTGGGTTTTCCGAGCTGCGTGGCCGTGGTTGGGTGTATCTTGTTCCTAACATTTCACCTGCATCTGTGGCTGGCATCTTCAGAGGTGTATCATAGAGGGAAATCTGTTGCACACTGTGAGGCTCTTGTCTTATCCAATGGGTGATAAGCCATGACAGTCATATTTTTGTACTTTGCCAGTTTAATATGCACTTAGAAGGCAATAAATCAGGAAAATTATCATTCCATCTCACCCTGATGGGAGTTAGTATTTGAGATGGTATAGGTCCAGAAATACTGAGACCCAGGCTTAGTGGTAGAGCATCTGCTTTGTGTGTGGAAGGTCCCAGGTTCAGTTGCTGGTATCACCAGTTAAAAAAAGGATCAGGCGATGGGTGATATAAAATACCTGAGACCATGGATAGTTGCTGTCAATCAGAGCAGCCAATGCTGATTTTGACCGACCCCACTGTCTGATTCAATGAAAGGCCACTTCATGTATTTAGAAGGTGACTGTGTAATAATAACACCAATCAGAAGCTATCACGATGGAAATCGTGAGTGTATATGTAAGGTATATGAGATAGCCAAACCTGTGCCCTTCTCTCACCTGTTTCTCTTTCCTGCTGTCCCTTTGTATGTTTATGGGGTGACAATTCCTTCTTGGTGTAAGATTAAAGTGAATGACCCAGTAAGCCTCCTGCAGCTGAGATTTGTCTTTGGACCAAATCTCAGCCTGCTTTATTATTTGAGTGGCGGACATTGTCTTGTCAGAGACTGATATTCCCACTGAGCTTTTAATAGAGCTAATATTGGAAGCCTCTGGCATGTTTTTGTTACAGATTATAGTAAAACCCATCAAATTCTCGACGTTTCACCCTAGGATCCAAAATGACTAAAAATTGAATCCTCAAGTAATGGAAAAATCCTGCATGACTCAGAAGGGTTAAAAAAAAACAAATCTCTTGTCTTGACAGAAGGAAGTTACCTGGGACCCTGAGTGTTTGTGCCTTTCCTTTCTTTTCCTCTTTGTCTATTTCTGTCTTTGCTTGAAGAAAAAAAGATTTGTAAGCAATGGAGCGTACATTAAAATAAATATCAAATATGTTTTTATCCATCCATGCAATGCTAGAATGGTAAACTGGGAGGGAAAAGGTAGAAAGGAAGAAAAATATTCCAGTGATGCTGAAGTCAGATGTAGTAATTAGGGTAACTTTCAGATCAGGAGGCAAGTGTGAAAGAGTTTGTTTTTAAATGGAGGACACACCTTGCTTTAATAGGCATAGAACTGTACTACCTGGCTTTTTATCATATAGGCACACACCTCACTCTGGGAAAGAAAACAGCCTTCAGTCACAGAAAGGTGCTAATGTTGTCATGCAGACAGTTATGAAAACAATGACAACACTGTTGTTACTAACATATAGGGTTAGTAACCCTTTTGGAGCTAATACCGGCATGGTAAGTTTTGATAGGCAAAACTTCACAGGACAAACATTAAACCTGCTCTTTCCTCCAGGCAGTCAACACTATCCAAATAGCCAGGCAGCCATACTGCCCTGCCACTCCCACAGAGGCTTTCCAGCAAAATAAAAAAGCCTCCCTGCTGCCAAGAACCCCTCATGGGGCTTAACAGACTTATGCCACCTTTTTGGTGGCTTAAGTTTAAAGTACCAGCCACCTGTGTAAGGTGGAGAATGGCCGGGTGGAAGCCAGAGGAAGAGAGCAAATGGAGCCCGGGGCAAGAACTGAGTTTTCCACCCCCCCACCAAGTTTTCCATGCCCCCTCCAGGGGGCCACCCTTCCCACCATGAAGCCCTCTCACCCATCCTCCTCCTTGTGCTTTCCCCTCTCTCCTTCTCCTCCTTCATCTCCTTCAAATCAGCTGCCTTCTCCAGTCTCCATCTCCTCTAGCTCTCGCTCTCTCTTCTCCCCTATCCTCTCTCTCCTCTCTTCAATACGCTCCAACTCCCCACCCTGTCTGTGGTGTTACTGCCCTCTTACCTCCTCCCCACAGAGCTGGTCAGCCTCCAGTCCAATCAGCCTGGCTCCCTCTCAGCCGCATCTGGGTTCACCTTGTCTCAGCTTGGCCCAGTTTGTGGTTGGCCCCGCCTCCTCCAACTGAGCCCTAGCTGCACCCTGCCCGCCCGCTGGGCTGCTGCCGGCATGCTGCATGACTCCTCTTTCAGCCATGCTGGCCAGCCCGGCTCCAGGCCTTTCAGCTCCTTTTCCTCCCCCGCCCCCCAGGGTCACCTGCCTCTGTGGTCAGCTCTCCCTTCTCCCCTGGTTCCTTTCCCAGCCTCATTGTGCCGGCTGCCGGTGGCACTATCCAGCAGGCGGGGTTCAGAAATCAGGCCCAAGTGCTGGGCACAGCTCTGGACAATCTGCAGAGAGGAAGGAGGAGGTGTGTGTGTGTGTGTGGGGGTGATTCTCTGCCCCACCACATGACTAGATGGCTTGTATCTTACCCACTGGTATTAACTATAGTCTAGAAGCCATGACCTTCAAGACCTGGCAAGGTCCATAACCAGATTTGCCCAGCATATTTGAATGGTAAGTAGCAGTTTTATAGAAAAGGTCCATATTTCAATTGTGGCCATCATGGAGGAAAGAGAAAGTTTCATGTGTGTCCCTTGAAGTTTTGCTTATCAAAAATTACCAGGCTGGTATTAATTCCAAAAGGGTTTTTTTTAAAATGGTGGGCATCTGTCCTCCTCGTCTCTGTACAAGTCCTCGTCTCTGCACAAGCTCTGAACTGGGATCCGTTAAGCTGCTATATCCTTAAAAGGAAGTTTCACAGATTTCCCAGCATCATGTTTACTTTGACTGCTGCTTCTGGGGAAACAGAAACCTCTTGGGAACACTACTGATTTGAACAGAAGTTCCCTCTAGACTCTAGATTTTGTGATCATTCAGAAACAATCCATAAGGAAACTCTATCCTTCATGTCATTCCAGGAAAAATTAATCAAATTGGGTGCATACTATCCAACAGTTGGAAAACATTTTGTGCAAAGTGTCGGTTCTAGGAAGCTCCTAAATTGGATCAAAATTAGCCTTATAGGGTCAAGTGCAGTTAAGTCAGATTTCCTTTAAAAGTTTTATTTCTTGTCCAGTTCATTCTAAATCTCAGACCTTACTCTTTTATCTCCACCCATTTAATTTTAAACAAAGGAACATCCATTTCTCATATCAACTTCCCACTTGAGGTGGGCCTGGGGAGTGTAGCGAGGAGATTGTTTGTTGCTTTTCTTCTTGACTTCCATTTTGATTTTATTTAGCTTTTTTTATCAACCAGCATTTTCCATTCTTCCCCCCTCTGTGATTTCTCAGGCACGAGATAAATAGCCTTGTATCTTACAAGCTAAATACAATTACTGCTATCAAAACCAGAGCCTTTCTCTCCTTGTAAATGTCTCTTGGAAGCTGATAAGCTGTTCAAGGCAAACCATGGGCTTCTGCTTAATCCTGAGATTAAACATAACCACCCAGAAGACAGCAAAAGATAATATTTTGGGGGGAAGGGATTGAAGGGAGAGAACGAAAAAGTGAGATTCTCTCCTAAGATACAAGGAGAGGACATGCACACGACTCAAGGTTATTTGCAAAGGAATTAGACTAAACGCATAAGAGCTTGCGATTATGATGAGGAATTTCATCAGATAGTGCTCAGACTGTTGTAGATACTGAAGATGTGATTTAGCAGAAAGACCTTTGGGACCAAAGAGGGCAGCGAGGAGGAGGTGTGTGAAGTGGCTTTTGGTTGCTTGTTGCGGGATTTAATCCCCCAAACAGACAACAGTCGAGTCACTCTGTGCAGCCTATTGTTGCATAGTGTTGCAGCCTACCCCAGGGGTTCAGCCAGACGGATAACTTTTTCAGAAATGATAGTGGTCTAGTTTGTGGAAAACAGGAGAAACTTTACCTGAAAACTGGGACAACAGGTTACAAGGCTTTGTATATCTGTAACTATTGTCGGAGGGCTTGTGTCCAGAGTGACATTGTCATGAACAGGTCCTTTCATTCCAGAATGCTTTCTTCGTCTGACTTCAAAGACAGCTTCTTGAGAAAGATAATTCTCCCACTATCGATAGCCTCTCAAAATGTGTACAACACACACAATACAATTTCCAGTGGCAAAAGGCAAGGGGCAAGGGGCATCAGTTCAGAAGACCAAAGAGAAGAGAAACCTCAATGGTGCACCAAAAATATACAATTTTATTATGGCACAACATACTTTCAATGGAGCATTCTTGCACAGGTTGAACTGTTGAGACTAATATTTTTCCAATCAGTTTTGCGCCGCCTCTGCTCCACTCTTGCCTTGGAAACCCCATGGGGTCACCATAAGTTGGCTGGGTACTGGTGGGACTGTCCACCCCCAGGTGTGTGAATACCATGGAAACATTCATAAGGGGACTTCCAGAATTTTGAAAAAAAATATCCGGGTGTTTTTCACATCAATATGCAACAGTGTAGATTAAAAGGCCATCACCACATGCTAAGACTGGAAAATGAGTTCAAACTGATTGGTTTTAAAATGAGCCTTTTAATTCTGCATTTTACCACAGCTTTAAAGACAGACCTCTAGGTATATCAGCATACGTCAAGAGGGTTTTAAAAATCTTTTTATTATGCATTAGTGTATACTTTGGGTTTATGGCAATAGGGCTGAATAAAGAGGTGATTTAGCATGGTAAGGTATGCCATCTCAAATGAGGAAAAAACCAGCACCAAGGCAGCAGAAGATAAAGGAAACAATTGCTGCAAACGGGTACAAATAAATTTGCAGAGCAGTGGAAAGGAAAGGGTTTGTCATGGATCGCTTCACATCCTTCAAAATAGCAGTTTTCACAATGAACATCGAACACCATGAGCATTCAGCACCTTAAACGATTTCCTGGAAAACTGCATGAGACAGTCATACGTTCTGTTGATTGAAATAACTTATAAGATGAGCCAAAGGAAACCTCTGGGTCCACTCCTCTGAGACTTCTCTGTCTTTTGTTCTCAAGATGCCATTGGCAAAATTTTGAAAGATTCCCATAGGTGTGACAGGAATAGTCCCTACTGTTTCTAGCTTCTCCTCTGCTGATGATTTTATCCTGCTTCTGAGCCCCCACAGGGCATTGATGTGCCACTGGGGGAGAGAAAATACTTGACTAGAAGATCTTTTGGTCTAACTGTTCCGTAATGCTTCTTTGTCAAAAAGCAGGGAATTGCTCCTTCCCTACAGATATTATTTTTAAAAGGCAAATGTGTGGACCAACCCAAAGCATTCACTATCATCAGCTGTTAAGAGTTAGTAAGACATTTTAAGTGTGTGTGTATTCTCCTCAGGGAATTGTTTAAATCTCCACATGTGTAAACTCTCCTTTTCATTACAGTCATGTAAGGGACTTTGAGCTGACCCTAAGTTGGAATTTGAATCAGCTTGGTGGATTGCTTAAGATCCCTAATGCTGCTTTTCATACTTGGTGTTTGTACTGTTTAATTTTTCATCTCTTACTCATTTTCTGGGACTTAAATTGAAGTTTTAAATGCTTTGTAACAGCCAGAATTGGAAGCTGACAGCAGCACTTCTGACTGTGTCTCATAAGGAATCCAGAGTTAATAAACAGCACTGGGGATACCCAGTTTAGAAGATGGCACAGTCGATGTTGAGAGATCTGCCAAGAGGAATGATTAAAGCTTGACAAGTTGATGAAATGAAAAGCTGATTGGCACTGTGGGGTTAGAATGCGTGTATCGTATTTATGAAAACTAACTCAAAACACAAAACGTGATTAGGTGGCGCATCAACATAAAACCACTTCTTTCCGGACCCCAATGGAATTTTTAGTTTGTCAGCATCTTATTTGAAACATGAAGACATATGGCAATTCTGCTTTAAAACAATCCTTACTTATGAACTTATCCTTCTTATAAATAATAATTATTTTGCCATCAGATCCCAGCCAACTCATAGTGACCCCTCATGGGGGCTTCAAGGCAAGAAATGAACAGAGCCGATTTATCATTGCCTTCCACTGCAAAGCAACCCATCTCTTCCTTGGCAGTCTCTCATCTAACTACTAACCGTGGCTGACCCTGCTTAGCTTCTGAGGTCTGACACATTTAGTCTTATCTGGGTTTTCAGGCTGTTTAGCTTTCTTTTATCAGAAGAACTTGCCCTTGTGCTTGGTCTTGCTCCTGGCTGTCAAAGGGTTACAAAGAGTTCACTGGCCTCTTGGGTGCTGTTAATTGAAGTTTCCGTATTGCATGTATGGCCCGTGCATTCTGGCAGCATTCTCTACCACAGACGTTAAAACGCCTGCATCTGTGGAACTGGCTATCTGAAACCAGGGGATGCCAGCCACAGATGTCTGGGCTCGCGTCAGGAAGAGGAGATACTGCTAAGTCTGTTTCCTTAACAGCTACAACATAATCTAACCTATCACGGCCGTGAAAGCCTTCGACAATACAGTTCACTGGCCTCGTTTGTTTGTTTGCTGCTGGTTAGGTATAGCGTGAAGAGACAGGGAATGAGAATTGCCTCTAAAAGCCCTCCTAATTCTTTACACTTCCCTATGTCTAGAGGATAACCAGGAATCACAAGAGGTCATAGCATGACAAATATTCCTAATGGCAGAGAGGTATCAGCATCGATATACAGATGCAATATTGACACTCTTGTGAACACATGAAGCTGTGTTACAGTGCATCAACTATCAAGATCGGTATTGCCTACTCAGAATGGCAGTAACTGTACAGGCTGTTGCGCAGGGATATTTCATAATACCTACTGCCTGATTCTTTTAACTGGAGATAGCAGGGCCTGAACTTGGAAACTTCTGCATATACAACAGATACTCTTATCACTGAGCTATAGCACTTTCTGAAAGGGATTGGTTTTTGGTCATTTTTAATTGCTATACTCTGTTTGTTTGGTCAGTTGAGGTGCAGCAGTTGAAAAAATTGTATGCTTCAGCATATAATATAGTCCTGAACAAATATGAGAATTATCATTCATTTTTATGCACTGCCTTTGTCACAACCATAATTTTGTGCATTATTGAACATGGTACTTTGATACAAGAGCATTTATGCCAAAAAATATTTTTACTTTCAAACACATTGGAGGTGAGGTGGGGTGGGGTGGGGTGGAGAGCAAGGCTAGGTAGGTACTAGGATGCAGGTGAAGCATTCTACAACAAAGAAGATCCAGCATGCTTTGTTCTATGGTGGAGGAATATGCAGTATGCTAGCATCTTTATGTGAAACAGCATAGATCATGGTGTTTTGATGCAATGTGTATATCCTTCTTAAAAGTGTTTGGGAACTATAAATCCTGATGAACTCCTGCCCCATTTGAGAGGCATGTGGTATGCATGGGTAACTTGGGCAGTCTTAGCCCCTTTAGAGGTGAAATGTTCACATAAATGCAAACTGCCACATGAGAGGTTATGTTGTGGAAACTGGTGATATCATTCATTATGTGTTGACATGTACATACATTCCTATTATGGCTATGTGAACTGAATTATTAGTGGTTCACCTGCAGATCATCTCCCAGTGTTTTTATGCGACCAATTGTCAAACTAATGAGATGACATTGGGTCGTACAGCAGAGATGGAGAGGCAGTCTATGTAGATCACTGTGAGATGGGAAAATTGTACATGACAGTTGAGCTCACAGAACCTCCGGGTACTAATATTTTTACATTTCTCTGTCAGGTTACTTCTGTTTCAGTTTTCTGGTCTAAAGGAATAATAATAATAATAGCACACTCACATAGAAGCATACACAACAAACAGCTGTCCAGAGGGCTTGGCAGCTTGAAAAAATAACTTTGTGCTTCCCAGACCTCACAGCCTGCAGAAAGAACAGTGCCAGCTGCAATCCCAGGCCAGCCCAGATGACATGAAGTGACAGAAGGAGCTTCAACACATGTCAGCATTTCCCTTGCTCAGAAAAAGGCAGCAGGAAACACAAAGACATTCAGATTCAACATTAAGATTTCAGTTAAAAGAGAAAGGATCAGTTGCTGAAAAGTTATCTGTCTTGGATTAACTCTACTGAAGGATCCAGGAGCAAAGAAGCTCTGAATTCATCCATAAAGAACTGCCAGTAGTGGAGAAATGAATCAAAATGTATGGTGTTTTTGAGAGGCGGTGTGGTATAGTGTGGTAGACTTAACAGACTATTTATGTACCTATCATTTATATCCCATTTCTCTCCCTAATTGGAAACCATAGCCACTGATCATATTATCCTCTTGTCCTCTACTTTATCCTCACAATAGCAAGTTTGTGCGGTGGGTTAAGCTGAGAGATCATGACAGGCCCAAGATCACCTAGTGAGCTTCCATGGCAGGGGTTGTTCCAGGTCCTAGTCTGACACTCTAGCCATGATGCCATTGTTTTTCTCAATTGGTCTAGAACAGAAGAGACCTGGGAGTCAAGTCTCCCCTAAACTATGAATCTCCACTGAGTAGCCTTGGGCTAGTCACTCTTCATTTTAGTCTGATCTAAATAACAAGAAAAAAGGAAGGAGTGGAGATCCATATACACAGCCCTAAGATATGTCAGATGTCCCAGCCACACTGCTAGCTTTCTGACGCATACCACTTCTTCATAGCAGTTCTTCCTCAGAGCAGTCCAAAAGCAACTTATTTCTAGGATTTTAAAAACTGTTTATTTCTCTTAGTCATGGTGTCAGACATCAATTCTGTCTATAGCAGAGGCATAGCTGGGCCAAACTGCGCCCGGTGCACAGTCTATATTCCGCCCCCCCCCCCCGTGGCACCCCCCTACCCCCCTTCCCTTAGTTCCTTTCCTTTTCCTAGAACTTTTTCAGGCTGAAAAAAAGGCCTATTCACAGTTCAGGCTTAAAAACAGCCTGATGGGAACTATACTTCCCAGGAGACCTTGTGAGCCCCTGGGAACTGTAGTTCCTCAGGCCATTTTTAGCCGGCACTGTGAACAGGCCTTTTTTTCAGCCTGAAAAAGTTCTAGGAAAAGGAAAGGAACTAAGGTCAGTGTGGGAAGAGGGTGGGGGGGCACCACGGGGAAGTGGGAGAAGGGGGAGGGGTCTGGGGGTGATTTTCCTCTCCCCAGATGTGTGCACAGCGCACCCCCTGTCCCCTTGTAGCTCCGCCACTAGCCTATAGTGGCACAAGGAGGAACCAGTGCTCAAATATAATTTTTCTGGGCCTGGGGTAAATTTGTAATTCAGCTCAGACAAACACATGGTCTCCTACCAGTGGCTTGACAATATTGACCTTGATGGAACAATATTCTGACTGAGTGTGAGGCAGGTTTATGTTCCTTCCTTTTACATCCATACAACATGTTCCACCAGATCCACACAATAAACTGACAGCCCTACCCAAAGGGTCAGTCTGCTGCTCCAAAGAGGCTTCCTGGCAGTGTGGGGAGGCTCAAATGCCAAGGAGTCTCCCTGCTGCTGGAAGACCATATTGGGCTGAGTAGTAAGTCAGCTGTCCCGGCCACTGGCACAGCAAGGCAAATGACTGGAACGGAACCAACTAAAGTCGACTCCTCCCCCAGCCATGCCCCCAAACCATTCCTACTACACTGGCAGTGGGGGCACAAGAACACTGGCACAGTATCCTGTGCCACATCCCATTGCCAGGGACGGCAGCAGAGGTTGCATACCAGCAAATTCACCCCTTTCCCAGGGCAAGGGCCCCCAAGAGTGCAAATCTGCCAGTACAGCCATGCCCAGTAGATTCACCCCCACTCTCAGGATGGGACAGTAAATAACTTTTAATAAGAACAAAAACACCTTTTAAGTGAAACTTAGAAAAATAGCACTTACTTTTATATCAGATCAACTAGAGCATAAACCATAATCTGATTATTGGTTCAGCACATTGGAGAGGGATAGAAGCTAGGAATACTTTCTGAATCTGTTATATTTTTAAACATGGTACATTAAAAGAAAACCTCTAGTCCTGTATTCTTCCTTGGGATCCAGCAAGGCACATAAAACAGGCCTGATCACTCAAAAAAAAAAATCACAGAGAGGCAAATAAATGTATGCGAGAATCTTTCATTTCAATTTCAGCACTTTTCCAAAACAGCAATGTAAGAAAAATCACCTCAATTTGACTCAGTTCTTCCCTTTCTGAAAATAGTTGCTTACCTTTCTGAAAATGCCCCATACTTTCCACAGTGAACACAGATGCAAATAATTCATGTACCTTCTGTGCCATCTCCCTATCTAGTTTAACAATCCTTTTATTCTTTGGTCATCCAAAGACCCAACAGCCTCCTGTTTTTTTCTTTGTTTCCCTTGACCTGTTTTCCTCTTCTTCTCTGTCTCAGTTCCCCTACTTCATTTCTATCTCTTCTTCTCAAACTGATCATAGGCCTAATTTTTTGATGAAAAAGAATAGTTTGAAAGTATAACTCCTCCTGTAAGGAGACTCAAGGCAGCTTACAAACTCCTTTCCGTTCCTCTCTGCACAACAGGCACCTTATGTGGCAGGTGCAACTAAGAGAGTTCTGAAGAACTGTGACTAGCCCAAGATCGCCCAGCTGGAGTGTTGGAAATGAGAAGCAAATCTGTTTCTCCAGATAAGACTCTGCCATGCAAGTGGAGGAGTCGGGGCTCAAACCTGGTTCTCCAGATTAGAGACTGTCTCCTCTTTACCATTACATCATGCTGGCTCTCTAGCATAGCCATCTGGTCTGTCCTGAGATGTCCCCCAACTTCTTTGGAGTGTGGAGGGTTGAGGACACTATAGCATCACATAAAAGTAAGGTCTTAAGTTAAAGCCACCAATAGTCTTTCAGCTTCCCCACAAAACGAACTCTGTAACTTGCCTATGGAACCTGGGCTGGCATGTATTTTGTGCCAAGTAACTGGAAAGGAAAATGTTTGGAAAAGAACGGAAGCCAAAACTGATGTAGTTTTTAGTCAGGTTTCTTCAAGCCTGAGGAAACTTAAGGACAAGTTCAGTTGTGTGACCATAAGAATAACTTTAGTTGACTTTCTTTTTTTCACTCCACTTGCTTGCTAATTCTGTCTTCTATTCCTAGTGTCTCTTAGTACCCATAATACCTTTTTGTTCCAAAGCCTGTAGGTTGAGGTAGCCTTGGTGTGAAGTTCAACTCTTGAAAATAAAAGCACCACAATGGGAGGAATGAAAGTAGAAAGGGAGACCTAAAAGAAATGGTAAGATCAGAAAGAAAGAGGAGGTCAAGGTCATCTTGGACTAGAGGAAATGAGAAGGCAGAAAAGAAAAGCAGAACCAGAATAGCAAGTGTTGTAACTTTTTCAAATGCGGCAAGAATAAGGACAAATACTTTGGAACCTAAGCAAACTTGAATAATGACAATAGCTTGCTCTTCTGTTCAGGTCCTTTAATTATGCTTCTTCGAGGGGGAAAACTGAAGCACAAGTAGGTTACCTGATAAGTCTGTGGAAAAGTTGAATACTGAAAAGTATGAAAAGACTGTCTAGCAAGTTCTTGCATTTCCTGCTCTACATATTTGATGCTCCAGTATATATTTAGGATTTTCTTTCTAAAGCACTAATGCGGAGATCAACAAAACAGTTTTAATATAAATTATTCCTCACAGGGAATAGCAAAGCAAACTTCATGATCAGGCCAGATCTGAATACAAGAGTACATCATTCCAGAGTGCATTGGAAATTGAAGGGCAGAGTTAACAATCATATTTTCACTGAATACTACAGAGATTATTAAGAACATAAGAACAAGCCTGCTGGATCAGATCAGTCAAACACTCTGCTACTCACAGTGGCCCACCGGATGCCTTTGGGAGCTCACATGTAGGATGTGAAAGCAATGGCCTTCTGCTGCTGCTGCTGCTGCTGCTGCTGCTGCTGCTCCCGAGCACCTAGTCTGCTAAGGCATTTGCAGTCTCAGATCAAAGAGGATCCAGATTGGTAGCCATAGATCCTCCATAAATCTGCCCAAGCCCCTTTTAAAGCTATCCAGGTTAGTGGCCATCACCACCTCCTGTGGCAGCATATTCCAAACACCTATCACACGTTGCATGAAGAAATGTGTCCTTTTATTAGTCCTAATTCTTCCCCCTAGCATTTTCAATGTATGCCTCCTGATTTTAGTATTGTGAGAAAGAGAATAAAATTTGTCTCTGTCCACATTTTCTATCCCATACATAACTTTATAGACTTCAATCATATCCTCCCTCCGATGTCTCCTCTCCAAACCAAAGAGTCCCAACACTGCAACCTCTCCTCATAAGGAAGGTGCTCCTTGTGAACTATCAGACATCTCTCTGGGTTCCACACATGAGAAGAAGTGATATTTAAGAGCCCTTTCAAGGCTGTGTTCATAATGAAGCAGCAACATGACCGGGGAATGGACATGAATCAGGATGGTCAGGAATGGATATGCCTAAGATAAACAGTGGAGACAAGAGAGTTCGACATTGTCTGGACATAGAACAGTTTCCTGGTCTACTGCATCATAGCCCCTTCAGCGGCTATACTCCTAGAGATGTATAAGTTTCTGCCAGTTTGACTCACTTCCCATTTGTGAGTGGTAATCAGGCATCCATAAGAACATAAGAAAGAACCTGCTGGATCAGACCAGAGTCCATCTAGTCCAGCACTCTGCTACTCGCAGTGGCCTTTGGGAGCTCACGTGCAGGATGTGAAAGCAATGGGCTGCTGCTGCTGCTGCTCCCGAGCACCTGGTCTGCTAAGGCATTTGCAATCTCAGATCAAAGAGGATCAAGATTGTTAGCCATAGATAGACTTCTCCTCCATAAATCCAATTCATTGATGTGCCATTTGGCTGTTCACAGCCTGTTTGAGTATATTTGCAGTCATCCAAAGATTAGCTGGGAGGAAGCCTCTCTGCTGCTGGAAAAGTTTGCTCTGTACCCTTCAAAGATTTTTAGGGGAGAGGAATTAAGAGCCAACTCCCAGCTGATTGGCTTGGAATTGGATTCTTCTGATCATACATTCTGCCTTTCAGACTTGCTGAGATGCTGCAAATCTTGGAGGTGGGGGTATCAGATTTCCCATCTCTTCTCCCTATCTCTTCTCCCATCTGCTTTCCTGTTGAGAAAAGGTGCGAAAGTAGTTCTTTCTCCTCTTCCTTTTGTGATATGAGTTGAGAGCAGGAAGCATTACTTTTGATCCCACCTGAAGAGGAGAGAGAAATGAGTTCTTTCTCATTTTTTTGCAATGCAGAGATCAAAAGCATTGCCTCTGTACCTGTCCGGCTTTGGGGAGGAGAGAATGGATTCCTCTCTTCTCTCTTTCACAGCTTTACTGTGCAGCTGTTCTGCTGAGTGAGCTTGACCCAGAAACAGCTGCAAACGTATTCAGCAGCTGGTTCCGTTGCTTGATGCAATCTGAACT
This sequence comes from Sphaerodactylus townsendi, assembly GCF_021028975.2. NCBI lineage: Eukaryota > Metazoa > Chordata > Lepidosauria > Squamata > Sphaerodactylidae > Sphaerodactylus > Sphaerodactylus townsendi. The sequence goes on from NC_059426.1 coordinate 146,026,757, forward strand.
TATCCCTGATTGGCTCACAGACTGATTGTGAATGTTGAACAAGGTAAATTCAAGTGCTGAACAGATCCTCTGAGAAATTTGCAGCATCCTTGCCCATTCCTAGCCCCAACATCAAGGTACAACTACTCATGTACCAGCCAACAGTTTTACACAACACATCATCTTCATGTTTGATTTAATTAACATTATTGTTGGCCCCACAGGCTTGGGGTTCATTCTCCTGGTGTGAAATCCACCCAATAACCGCACAGAGGCAGTGGAAAACCTAATTTTGTCTTGTTTTTATCTACACAGAATTCAGAGCAACAGAATTGATACATGGGCTAGCTGGCTACCTCCTTGACCCATGTGACCTCTGGGCCCATACCCCAATTCTCCTGGGAGAACTCCAGATTTTCCCTAGTGCAGGGGTGTCAAACTCATGGCCCTCCAGATGTTCATGAACTGCAATTCCCATCAGTCCCTCCCAACATGAGCGTTGGCTATACTGGCAAGGGCTGATGGGAATTGTAGCTCATGAACATCTAGAGGGCCACAAGTTTGACACCTGTGCCCTAGTGGAACTCTAGATTTCCCCTGGAGTAATGCATTTTACTGTTTCATTTCATCAGCAATCTACCCAGGGGTGTGAATTTTACCAGGTGAAATTACAATACCACGTCATGGTCAATTCTGCTTCTCTCAAATGCTGGCAGTCGACCTCTGTACTGACAGGATACAGATCCATTTCTCTCTTATCTAAGGAATATTTTTAGGACTGGGGAATACTGTGTAACAATTAGGGAGCTTGGTTAACTTTGGGCTTCCTTAATTTCTTTAGCTTGGTACATAAACATTCTAATGGGCTATAAGTGCAGAATAGCCTGTCATTAAGATAAAGAGGGGGAAACATATCTTTCTTTTATAACCTTGTTTGTAGCAGGTCACTGGTCACTCTCTCACCATGATAAAATGAGACTGAATCACTGAATCATAGAGTTTCAAGCGATTGCAAGGGCCATCCCCACAGGTACACACAATCAAACACTCCTGACAAATGGCCATCCAGCCTCTATTATAAAACCTGTAAAGAAGGAGACTCCACCACCCTCCGAGGCAGCGTATTCCAATGTCGAATAGCCTTTATGAACAAGATGTTTTTTCTGATGTTCAAATGGAATCTCTTTTCTCATAACTTGAATCCATTATTTTGTGTTCTAGTCTCTGGTGATGATAAAACACATGCAAATCCTTAAGAAGATTTTTTAAAATTAGTTCTAAACCCATGGCTCTATGAACTGCACATAACTTCCATATGGAAGTAGAGCTATAACCTGCAGAGCCTGGTGGTGCACTGCCTCACCTGTGTCACTGATTTGCCCAATCTATGTGTAGAGCTCCAAATACCACCCTAGTACAGCCCATCCGAGACTCCCCCTGATGGATTTTCTAACGGCATTATCTCCCCTGGCCTTTTGTTGACAATTGTTCCACCCAGACTCAAACAACAAAATAAGTAGGGTTTGTGGGGATCACCAATGTCACATCCATGGAGACATACATACAGTCTTACATACAACATTGGTTATCCTTATTAGAATAGAATAGAATAGAATCTTTATTGGCCAAGTGTGATTGGACACACAAGGAATTTGTCTCCGGTGCATATTCCTTGTGTGTATTAGTCCCTGTTTCTCCTATTTTAAGCACACCTTATCAGTCACTGTGAATCATAACTTCTTTTTTCCCACTTGGGTGTCAGATCGTACTACCTTCCTTGTTATTTTAGGGCCAATTTATTATTTGTCTTTTCTTACCACATCCAGATTAGCATCTTCAAGTAACTGACAACATTTCAGGTTATATTAATTTTGCACCTGGAAGCAAATACTTTCTTCCTGACCATTGCAATTTATTGGAACCTTTGAGCCATTCTGCTTTGCTTTTAACAGCAGTGCATCTTCATTACTGGTGTCTGGACCAAGACGCAGCATTTGTCAGTGTCCAAATTGCTCTTTTACTTCCATGGCTTGAGAGCCCATTTTGGTTTAGAAACTAATCTAATGGAATAAAGTTTGTTTGGAAGGATTTTTTTTAAGTATAAGCAAGAAAGCTAACTGTTTAAGTGCGTAGCAGGCATAGTCAGCTGTGCTTATGATAAACTTTAAAACAATCGATTAAGTAACATGGGTAAAAGTACAGAAAACCTCTAAGTCAGTGGCCTCAGATGGTTGTTTTTTACCCTATTAATGGGATGATGTATTGAAAATAATGCAGAGGTTAGAAGGAAAATGCCCAAAAAAGGCTTGAGTCCCACAGAGGAAGTTCAATCAACAGGATCTTCCCTGTCTGCCCGCTTCCCCAGCAATGTCCACACCCACCCACCCCACTCCCCCACCCCCAAACCCTGAATTGAAGGAGAACTTCATGGACAAAGCACTACATAGTTTTGAGGCTGCAGCGAGGGGAAAAAATGGAACAAAATGGTCCTGCTTATCTCTTGTGTAAACACAGAAAAACCAGCTCAATACTTGTTATTACAGAAAAGTGAGGATTATTTTTTTCTTGATACTTTTGCGCTCAGCAGACACTTTTCCATGGTGTTTAGGGGGATGGTGAGGGAAGGGGGAGGAACGTAAGGCCCCTTCCGCACATGCAAAATAATGCGTTTTCAAACCGCTTTCACAACTGTTTGCAAGTGGATTTTGCTATTCCGCACAGCTTCAAAGAGCACTGAAAGCAGTTTGAAAATGCATTATTCTGCATGTGCGGAATGAGTCTAAGATTCTGTTGTGCAAGCTCCTTCCCCTCTCACACAGTCGTAGAATCTAACCCAGTTTAGTGAAGTGTATCCTTTGACCCTTGGTCTTGACAAATGAAATTCTCCAAAAATCAAAAATAACTTGGTTTATTCCAAGTTCAGTTCCAAGTGGCAAATCACCACTGCCCAGGCCTGTTTGGATCCTGTTGCATCTCCAATAAGATCCTCAGGAATGTGGTGGGAATCTGAGCACCTCCCCCAGCCCCCACTGCCCCTTCCTACTTCCCTGCTCAGAAGGTTATATCATTAATAAGGAGTTCTCACTAGAGGCTTTCATTGTGCCTGAGTTTAGTTAAAGGTCACAAGATCAAATACTGAAATTTAGCAAGCCTCGGCTGGTCAGTGCCTGCCTTGGCTGGGAAATTGCTGGTGAAATTACAAATTTTAGCTGGGTTTAAAGCAGAGGTCCAAATCACTACTAGCAACTAGAATAGAAACTCTATTGAGTCCTCATGATCAAGGAAAGCATCTATTCTTATGAAAGTTCAAGATGCTGACGACTAATGGATCAAAGCATAAGCATATATAGTCAAATTGGCATCAGGATCTTGCAGAATTTTTGTACTAATTACACAATGACAACTCAATACTGCACCAAATCTAAACCAATAGGAAAGTACTTGGGTGCTGTGTGGTTTCCGGGCTGTATGGCCGTGTTCTAGCAGCATTCTCTTCTGACTTTTCGCCTGCATCTGTGGCTGGCATCTTCAGAGGATCCTCTGAAGATGCCAGCCACAGATGCAGGCGAAAAGTCAGAAGAGAATGCTGCTAGAACATGGCCATACAGCCCGTAAACCACACAGCACCCAAGTGATTCCGGCCGTGAAAGCCTTCGACATTACAATAGGAAAGTAATCTATGAGCCCCATCCGAGGGGTGCAGATTCCCCTGTGGGAGGGATGTGCAGGTGCATCAGCAGATTTGACCTCCTTGAGGAACTTACCTTGGCAGAGGGACAATCCCTCTGGGGTATGTCCACTGCAGCCCTCCCCAGTGTTGTTAACACAGCACCGGATGCAGCGCCAGCATCCAGGGGTGCCCCTGCTGTTGCTGCTGGTGTAGTGGGGGCAAGCTGGGGATGCGACGGGGGAAAGCTGATGTTAGTTGGCTTCCCCCTGGCCTTTTGGATGGGGCTCTGATTTCTGCGGTGGTGTAAGTCTGTGCAACCCAATGGGGGCTTCTTGGCAGTGGGGAGGCTTTTCCATGTTACGAGCCTCCCCACACCACCAGCAAGTCTTTTTGGGGACAGCAGCCCTGCACATCTGTAGTGCCTTGGCTAGACGCATGGCCTCTTGGATGGGGCTGCCCACCTCCTTTTTGACATACTTTTAAGAAGGCTTCTTCCTTATCTATTATATGCTACAAAAACAATACGAACTTCTGACTACTATAGTTTAAAAAAACAGGGTACAGGTTGAAGATTTGTTTGCTCAATGAGGTGAGGAATGTAAACTTTTGGAGATTTTAACTACAAGCACCGATAACACAGTGCTGGTTCATCACTGCATGAAACATTCGCCTCAGTTCTTTACTTGGCCTTGGTAGACATGGCTACACTACGGCTAATTCACATGTCACCCTTTTCTCCTTCAAGATCTCATGGGAATGTATATATGCCACTATGAGTTCCATGATGGAAGAAAGGCAGGTTAAAAATGGAATAATAAATATATTCCAGGAACCTGGAAATATACATTTCTGCCAGGATGCATGATGTCATGTTTGTGCATGTAAGCTGACCTGGAAGTGACATATCCTAGGACTCCTGGCATCAGTGTACTACAGCATGTGACAATTATGTACCACCAAAATGCTACACAAAGAGAAGCTGCGTGGATTAGGAGACCAATACTAATTATACGAGTTAAGGACATTTGTATTTATATTAAGGTCACACACTCCTACTATATACAAGGGAAAGGGGTGTAAAGGACATTCAATCCCTAAACACTGCCTGGCGGAAATCTGAACAAACCTTCTCAGAGCAGTGCATAGGTCAGGCTGAATAGAATGTGGACTCTCCTTCTGTGTGAGAGCTTGAAAGTAAGATTTTGTAAAAATTACTATTTATTATATTTTTACTCCACCCTTCCTGATTAAAGCTGGGCTCAGGGTGGCTCACACTGTTACAGTTAAAATCATAAATACCCTATCAAAAATTAGGACATTAAATATTACTATAAATAATGGCACACTGATCATTTACTTTGGAGGCTTCAGGAAATAGCTTTTCTGTCATCCACATATCTTACAATGGCACAAGAACATCAGTGCCCATAATGTTGGGTCATCCACAACTCTTGGCCACCACAGAGTGGGCAAGAGTCAGCCTGTCATGGTATCCCTCTTACTCGCCCATACTTGCTCGTTGCTTGGATCCATTCCCTGCAGTTATCAGAGATGAAGTATATACACTTTGGTGAGTGTATTCTCCAGCTATGTCATAAAATATTTGTTTTGTGTTGCTTCATAGGTAAGGTCTTAAGCCTTTAATATTTAGTCGAGGAAGCATCGTCAAAAAGCTAGTTCCAATGCCACCTTTTCTAGCAGATGTGTGTGTACAGTTACTTGTGCAAGAGGTTTATTTACATAAGCAGTTCAGTGCCAAAGGTGTAATTAGTGTGAATCCATGGCTTCTCTTCCATAAACAGTAAAAGTGATTGTTATTCTGCTTCTAACCAAGTCATAATATCAATCATTACATTAATTAGTTTTCTGGTTCACAGTCAATGAGCAATAATGTCTCACAGGTTCCTTCCTTTGAATGGATGCCTCATGTAAGCAGTTGTATTTTTACATAATATGTGAGCCAGCCCAGATCATCATAATTATGTGTGCAAGTAATGACATTTTTATGTCTATCCAGATTAGCATGTATTTGGACATTAGGGGAAAAATAGTGAGTGAGCTGCAATTCTACCATTTGCTCTTTGGAGGAAACATTTGGTAAGGAAATACTTGTATCTCCTTCATTATATACTCAAGGTGTATTCAGATCTGGAGATCTGTAACTTCATCTTTAGATCTACAAGCATGAAAAACTGATAGATGAGCCTCTTTCCCATATACTCCTTTTGCTTCCTCCTAGCTTAAGTCATTCTTACTCTAGCAAATATACCTACATTGTTGACAACTGTCTGTGTTTTGCTTTGTATAATGTGCACGTAGTTTAAAATCACAGAAATCTACCTTTTATTCCATATTAAGCACTTGCAAGAAGGCCTAATTTGGAATTGTGATTCCTTTGAGTTTCTTTAAGAATATAACTTGGGGGTTGTACAAAAAATGTGTACTGATCGGATTAATCTTTCCAACTCTGAGTACAAGACTTGCTAAAATATCTTACACCTTGATCCAACTCTGTGTGAAAATTAAGTCCAAGTGAAATCCATGGGACTTTGTTATTTCATAATGTCTTTGTGGATAATATTCTATTGCCACAAGTAGCAAAACGAAGCCAATGGACAAATTGTGAGTTGCAGTTTTAAATAATGTAAAAAAATCCCAGTGATGATGACTTGTATTCTTTCCATTTACGTGTGAAAATTTCACATATTTACTTAATTCTATTGTGCAGACTATCTCCACTTCTCTCCTCTGCCCAGAATCAGATTTTAACTCAGAAGAGCTGTATGTTGGTATGTTGTTCTTCAAGGTTTTCTTACGGGATGGTGAGATGTATGTTGAAACAATCCAGTAGGCCTCTGCTGTGAGTTTAGTTGCCTTAAGTGAACCGATATAAATATTCAATGTTTATTGGGTTGATGGTACTGTGATTTTTTTGGTTAAAATGTTACTGCTTCCTGATGACGATGATGTTTTTTCCATAAAAACTGTCATGTAAAAATAATCATGTGGTATACAATGCATACTTTAATGCATGAGATTTTGGGTGGCAAATCCGTTATATTATGTGTACAGTGATAATTCACAGGTTCCTCTTTAACTCAGTCTTGTCCATGAAATACTGCAATGAACACATTCTCACGCACATGTTCTTAAATCGTTCTGACTAATGGTTTCAATAAATGGGGGGAAAGAAATTAAAATTTAAAAAAGAACATGAAAAGGTGTTAATGTTGCAATTTAAACTGTTTTGAATTCTCAAATGTCCTTTGATTTTTCCTAGTTTTTAAAGGTACGCTATTTCGCTATTTACATTTTCATCATGAAGGGTGTTTCCTGCAAAAACCAAAATAATCATAATAATAACATAAACTTAAACTTAACTTTAAAATCAAAACATGTAAAGATGTGGTGGAGATTAGTAAGGTTTGTCCTGGTTTTAAGGAAAATCTAGGGTTTGGTTAGGATGAATATTTCAAGCTTTCTTGATAGATGCTGGAACAAACTGGAAGTGATGCCTGGTCTAGACATGCCATGAAATGGCTATCCACTGGGAGAAATAGAGGACAGGACAGCTCACCTTCATCGCACCAACACATGTTATTTCCAGCACAAAGATGAAAGTGGCCTCATCACAGTGGAGTCACACCCTAGCATTCACTCAAACTATAAATCTGGGGCTTTGCACTAGATGTGACATTGTATTTCCCCTCACCATCATGTGAATCAGCAGCAATAAATAGGGTGGGGGAGGGGACAATGCCAAGAGACCTGCCACTGTAGTGGGAGACCTAACCTCCCAGGTGATAATGAGGTGACAGTGTTGAGGCGCTATAGACTATTCTACAGAGAAAATTACATTGTTCACAGTTTCTCTATATTAATGATTCTCTATACATGCATAAGTGAACAGTGTGTGAAGTACTAGACCAGTGATGGCAAGCCTTTTAGAGACTGAGTGCCAGGGGCGGAGCAAGGGAAAACTGCTTCCGGGGCACGTGTGCACCCTGTGCCCCTGCCACGCCCCTGTCCTGCTGTGCAACACCCCTGGAACGCGCCGAAATACCCCCGCCATGCCCCTGGAATGCCCTCTCCATGCCCCGGCAGAGGCGCGCACCCAGTGCGTTGCACACCCCTCGTCCCCTTGGCACTATGCCACTGCCGAGTGCCCAAACTGGGACGATGAAATCCTGGGTTGCAGCCGCTCGCAAGTGAACAGCCGGGCAGGAGGCACTTTATTTGTCTCCGTTTCCTTTTTACAAATTTTGTGGCTTATGTCTGCGTAACTACACAGGTGCAGATGGTCATATTGTGAGACATCAGCATGGCTGTAGGGGTTCATTTGTGAAAGCCCGCGTAGCTACACATAAGTGGGAAATAAATAAAAATAGGCACGCCTCCATGCGAAGGTGCAACAGCAACCCTGATTGTTTCTGTGGGCTCCAATCGCTGCCTGCGCAGATGCATGTGAATGGGAAAACAGGAGAACGGATTACTTTATCCCCACTTCAACCCATTATGCCTTTGCTACATAGAAGGGGCCTATTTTTACATGTTCAAGTCATGATGTAACTTCAGACATAGCCCTGTGTATAGCAAAGCATCGACAATTCCTTTTGGCCCCTTCATTTTCACAACATCTGTTCAGGCCTCTATGCATTCTTATTTTCAGTATTCTACATATATCTGCTTAAGCTACAACTTTGAATTTATTCTTCATTATATCATTTTTTTGGCCCCAACTTGTTATGGATCCATACCAAAAAAAGAGAAAGAAAGAAAGAAAGAAAGAAAGAAAGAAAGAAAGAAAGAAAGAAAGAAAGAAAGAAAGAAAGAAAGAAAGACAGACAGACAGACAGACAGACAGACAGACAGACAGACAGACAGACAGACAATTATCTGGGTCTTAGTCGTCAAGTCACTTACCATTAAGACCTATCCCAAAAATAAACCCATGATTTTTGGAAAATGCTTGAAATATAAGCCCTGCTCCAAAAATAAGCCCTGCTCCAAAAATAAGCCCTAGTTACAGATTCTCAGGCGCAGATGAACTGGTCACAAGGGGGGCGCAAAATCATGGAAAAAAATAAGACATCCCCTGAAAATAAGCCATAACACATCTTTTTTTCAGGGAAACTATTCCAGGATAGTTCTGCAAAATGGTCAGTGGAATTTTTCCCAAGTTAAGTAATTTGAGAATGGCATTTTTGATCTCTCTATTAGCGCATAAGTGATCCTCAATTGCTGAGTACAACCTTTCTGATATTGTATGCCATAGGCAATATACAATGTCGCTAATGCTGTCAGAAGCATGATTGAAAGAGTGTATTGCCACCGTTTTACATTTCCTTTTTAGTCTTATTAGGAGGACCAAGGGCAGTCCCTGCTAACTGATATTGAGCCTGAGGCACAAGTTCAGCGGAGACTACAATGTGTCCATGGCACTTAACTAACTGTTTTCTCAAAGAGAAATGATATTTTCAGCAGTTGTGCCTAAATGGCACAGGGCTTTGTTCTCGTGGCAAAGGACAGACTGAATCTGCTGAGTCCTCTCCCTGCAGCAGGTCTTTTCACCGCCAACTGACTGTGATCTCGGCCTTTGCTCCAGCCTAGCCACAGAGCTTTCCCCTTCTTAAATGTCCCGGCAGGAGGTTTTAACCCAAATCCCAGCTGCAGCCTGCTTTGTGTCTGACTTGAAAGAAACAGACTTGACATCCAAATGTAAACTGACTGCTAATGTTGCATAAGCTCAAAATCAAATATGAACCACCGCCAGACAAATGTCAGTCTGTCAGAATAGTAATTCAGGGGTTTGTTGTGTTTTTTTTAAAGAGGGAGGCATTAATGAGCTTGAAAGCTGAACTCAGAATCTGAGCTGAACCTGACGGATAGGATTGCAAATATAGTCCACTTTTGAACCTGAGGTGGTAGGTCTCTTCTGGTTTTCTGACACAACTGATATAGATAATTTGTTGTAACCTTGCAGTTTAAAAACACCAAGCTGCCTCATATTGAATTAGACCTTTGCTCTGTCATAGAATCATAGTTGGAAGAGACCACAGGGGTCATCAACTCTGCCATACAGGAATATACAATCAAACCACTCCTGACAGATGGCCATCCAGCCTTTGTTTAATAACCTCCAGAGAAGGAGACTCCACCACACTCTGAGGCAGTGTATTCCACTGTCGAACAGCCCTTGCTGTCAGGAAGTTCCTCCTAATGTTTAGGTGGAATCTCTTTTCCTGCACTTTGAATCCATTACTCCTTGTCCTAGTCTCTGGAGCAGCAGAAAATAAGCTTGCTCCAATGTCAATGTCAGTATTGTCCACCCTTGACTAGCAGTCACTTTCCAGGGTGACCAAGGGGGGGTCTTTTATTTCTCCTGCTACCTGATCCTTTTATCTGGAGGTGCCAGAGTTGACCTGCTTACAGTGCTCTGCCATTGAGCTATGACTTTTTCAATGGAAGAGAATGCCTCCCCTTCATTTAACTGACCACTTTCCATTGAACCTCTTTTGGCTCTGTTTGAACATCAGCATAATTCACAATATTCAAGATCTTTACACTGGGAACCGCAGTTCTTATTAATTCTCCTGTAGGTTATATCCGACGATCTAGGAAGCAACCTTCACATGCTGAAAGCAGATCATGAGGATGTTCCACTGCAGGCCGTGTTAACTTAATCCTCTGTCATTGTGCTACCTTGGTTGATAGAATCCATCCCTTTTTATCACTTGCTGGTCCAGAGGCGGACTTGGGATTTTGCATCTGATGTGCTGTGCACACAGACAAGTGGCAGTCATTCATATAGATAGCAGAGTTTATCTAGGGGCACCATTGGGGTGAAGCCTGACCTCGCTTCTTCCCCCTGGTCATCTAACACTTTACTGAATTAATTCCTAGCTGCATAGCTCCAACCCTCCATCCCCATAGTATCAATGGCGGTTCTGAATTCTTGGTTATATAAGTGCATGGTGGAATCTTGATGAGCTGGTGACAGACATTGGACTCCAGGTTGATCATCTGACCCATTTTGCCATCAAGGCAAAACATGCAAGGAATATGGAAGGGAGATAGTCTCATGGTTCTAATCCTCTGATTTTTCAGAATTCCAGGCAATGAACAACCAACTAGTCTCTACCACATTAAAGAAGACTAAAAAATATCTGCATGGTTATGTATGTTTAAACACCTTCATAAACAAGCACAAGAAGCAGATCTAGGATGTTTTTTTAACTATTTCATTGACTTTTCAGATTGTTTTTAAGCTGTTTTTTAAACTTTAAAGGCAACACTGATACTGCGTTCCAATTGGTTAAACCGAAAATCCCCTTCAAATATAACCGGCCCGTAGAGGAATGGCTGCAGGAAAAAGGTAACAGTTGTTAAAAACTTTCATTTTAAATTCATTTGATTCTAAACTCTCATTTTTAAAGCCTGCAAATAAATGTTTCTTAAATTATAATTGCCTGCTGCACAAATGGCTCTTTTAATTTCATTATAATTTCTGTCAACTTCCACCTGCCATATGTTAATAAATCATGCTATAATACACTGCTATTAAACTGAAGTTAAAGGGACAAATTTCTAAGCTTGTTATCAAACAAAAAACTCAAAAGTTGCAAAAATTAAGATGCCACTTCAAACAAAACAGCAATATCTTCTGTAGCAATTTAATCACTATGAGCTTTAACAACAAATAAATAAACATCTGTATTGGCAGGATCAAAGCTGTTTTAAACTCCCGTGATATCTACCTTTGTTCAGATTTTTTTACCTTTCAAAAATGTTACAGCTGTGGCACTTATGATAATTTTAGCGTAGCCAAATCTCTTCTCAATCCCATAAAACTGGAGGAAAGCGATTTTTAATTATTGCATATAAATGACAGTGGTGGGCTAAATGTGGCTCTTTTTCAAGCTGCATAGTCACCCTGTTCTGGGAATCCTGCTCTGTTTGGAAAACTTCATCTAGCATGCAGCTGCCTGTGGAATCCTGCTGCACATGGTAATGAAGGTATCCTATTCAGATCATAAGCATGGACCTGTAGGTACATTTCTGCAACAGCAGGTGTGTATGTAGAAACTGTTGAGTTGTGATGCTGTTTGGGTGGCCTTTCCATCTTCCTGGACTGGCTAGCCACATCTTCACATGCTCACTTCACAGAAGGAACCTCCAGCACCAGGGGGCAACATTAAGGGAAGGCCTTACTCCTTGTTCCCTTTTGTTGACCCTCCACAGTAACTGGTTGGCGATTGTGTGAGGCAGGATGCTGGACTAGGTAGGCCACCAGTGCGATCCAAACAGGCTCTTCTTATGCCACACCAAAGAACAATTCATGCACTATTCTTTCTTGTGTGAGTTTATCTCAGTTGAGACCATTGTAGTTTTTCAGATGCAAGTCAAAATGACCTTACACAGTGAGCAACCTCACTGATTCTCAGGAGTTATATATAGCCTTCTGCAAGTAATATAGATAATTATGTGAATAAGTTCCAATGTGAATTTAAACAAATGTGCATTGGTTTGAATGAGCCCTTAACATGTGCCTAAATGCTTTCCAAAGGAAGGTTAGGAGTGTTTTGTCTTGCCTGAGCTGTGTATCTCAAGTAAATTTTTTTACTTGGGTGTGTTCTAGAGGATGTTAGGTGTCTCCTATTGATTTCAGTGGCCAGGATCCAAAGAGCTCTGTTGACTTCTGTACACATGCCATTGTTTTCTACTTGTTTAGCCTGCACTGAGGTTTTCCCATGAAAGCTCCCTCACTTTTGAGAATTGTTTATGAGCAGAAGTTTTTAAAAGGATCTATAGAAACACCACTGAGCATGCAGGGCCCCGAGTGCAACCTTTTGGATCATGGCCAACTGGATTTTGACATGTCTATTTTTTTTCCTGAAGTGCAACCCCTTAATTTAAAGATTTCTTTTTCAGTCCTGTTGCACTGGCTATTAGAGACATCCCACCTGCCATGACCCCAACTTGATCCTGTAAGTGTGATCTAAAAGAAAGCATAATGGCTGCAACTTGTGAAAATTAAGAAATATGAATAAAATTTTAACGACTTTCTTTTATTCTGTCTGAAAGGACAGGATGAGTGTTGGGCTCAAATCTAGTATTATTCCTCAATTAGCAGTTTTTACAAATCCTTTCACAAAGGGGAAAACTGTAGAAAGAAAAAGCCGACTTGTTTACTTTTCCATTACTGAGCTGAACCTATTTATAGTTGCAGTCAGTCCAACAATTGTAAGATTCCAGAAGGAATTGGCTAATTGCAAGATGAATATGCAAAAACACACTGTTCGTGCTAAAATACACTCTCTATTTTTGTGTGTGAGAGAGATGGAGGGCAATAGACTGTTAAGAAATCATTTGTAGGGTGATAATACTCATGAGGCAATTTTCAGAAGGACAGATGAGGTGGTCTCACCAAGGTGTGGGAGCCTAAGGCATGAAAAAATTACATGAAGATATCAAGAAGAAATTTGTGGGGAATTTTTTTTTTTAAAAAGTTACCCCTCACGGGTAGTCTTTAAGCTACAGCTGGATCAACACTTGTCTGGGATGTGCTAGGCTGATCCTGTGTTGAGCCAGGGGTTGGACAAGATGGCCTGTATGGCTCCTTCCAACTCTATAATTCTAAGATGCTAGCATTGAAGTGAGATGTAATGGACAGAAGTGGAGTTTGGTCATAATGAGAATGAGCCTGACATTCTTGGGACAGTATGCTGCTTCTCTGCTTTCTTCCTGTCAGATGTGAAACCAAACTGGAGACTTCCTAGTTTAGGAAGAGTTTAATTGAACATTTTGTTGTGGCATCTCAATTTGGATGGAGTGAGCAACTGGGATTTGGAACAAATCAGGGTCCTAAGCCTCGGTTTAACTCTAATTTAGAATCTCGGTTTGAAGTCAAGAAATAAAGAAATAAACATGTTGTATCATTCAAATGTGGACCACACAGCAGGGTTACACCAACAACTTTCTAAAGATGGAAATTTTTCCTTGTGGCTTCACGCAAGAGAGAAGGGGAGCAAATGATTTTGAGAATGAGGGTTTATCATGAGCAAACCCTCTTTAGTCCATGACAATTGAATATGGCCTCTGGTGTACATTTCATTTTGCTACAAACTTGGTGAAGAATAGGAATAATAATCCTGAGCTATTTTACAGGTTTGCAAGGATTGAATGAAACACCTTTAAATAGTCCAAAGCAATGTACTGTGGAAGGCTTTCATGGCCGGATTCAACTGGTTGTTGTGGGTTTTCCAAGCTGTGTGGTCGTGGTCAGGTAGATCTTGTTCCTAACGTTTCGCCTGCATCTGTGGCTGGCATCTTCAGAGGTGTATCACAGAGAGAAGTAGGACACAGTGTATAACAGACTTCCCTCTGTGATACACCTCTGAAGATGCCAGCCACAGAGGCAGGCGAAACGTTAGGAACAAGATCTACCAGACCATGGTCCCACAGCCCGGAAAACCCACCACAACCAGTCCAAAGCAAATTTATGTAACCCGAGACCCACCATGCCAAATCCAGCCTAGCAGTTGTACATTATGACCTACCCCAGTTAAATCAAGAAGTTTCCTAACCCTGACGGGCTGCCATTCATGGCTGGTAGGCTGCCTTTGGTTTAGTAGAATTTAAATTGTGCAGACTTGGCTGTGAATCATGATGTTTTGACAACAATCAGCTTAAGCTGAGTCTTCTCCAGAAACTGGCCAGAGCTTGTAAAAATTAAACATTAAACCTTTTAAAACTAAAAAGCAGATAACTTTGTTTTGCTAATCTCAAATGGATAAAAGTCCCTTTAACACTGAAGATCAAGGCAACCTTGCTTTGTTCGAACGGGTGCATGTCTGACTGAGACTGTGATGCCACTTACCTGCCTGAGAACCCCATCCTTGTTGTGTACAATTTTTATTTTTCACCTTTGAGTTCGGTCTGCCATCCCATTGCTTTCTTCGAGCCTGAAAGAAGCATGCCAAGGAATTTGTTAAAAAATGTGAACATGAATTCTGAAATGTTTTTCTTGCCATTGTGTGGATGATGACGATGACTACGACGGCAACAACGACGACTCTTTGTTAAAAGACAGTCGCAGGGAAGCAGTGGGGGAGGGGGGTTCCAACCGTTTCTGAGGCCTCAGGTACTTCTCGGAGGCAAGGGAATACTGCTACATCTCATAGCATAAAAGACAATCTGCATGCTGTACTATTTAGCCACATCACACGACGAGACAGACAACAGCGTCTTCCACAATGACAAGATTATGGTTGTTAAAATGGTATTTTTGATTATGTGATTAATGTGGGAAACAGTAGGGGGGAAACCCCCACCCATGTACCCGCTCATCATTTATTCACTCGTCTACATTCACCTGCCCATCCAGCCATTCGTTCATTTCCTAATGCATTGAGAAAGTCTTATGTCAGAAGACCTCGTGAAGATGACAAGGGAAAGGTAGATAGCTATCAAAATGGAACATGATAAATCAGTGGACATCTAGATGGATGGATCCATCAAAGAGACAGCAGTGAGAGCAGCTATCTGGCAGACATAATGGAGGTACAATTAACACAATGGGTACAATCCATAGGAAGTGAGGTGTGCTTCAGTCCCAGCGCAATCAGTAGAACTTAAGTGCATAATTAAAGTGCTTAAGCGCCTTTGATTTCAATGGCACATAAGTGCATGGGGGGAATTTAAAAGTACTTTTGCAGAGGATGACATTAGAGATACGCAGAGATAATAGCAATATGTATCAAATTAATTTACAACTGGAATGGGATTACAAAGCGCATAGCAACCCGAATGAGCCCATTAATGCTGTGACCCTGTGCATACTCACCAGGATACATGTCCCATTGCAGCATTTACTTCTGAGTAAACATGACTCAAGTTGTGTTGTGTGTCTTTTTTAATTAAGTATATTTATATTAATAAAAAATGAGAGTGTGAGCCTAATCCTCATACATGGTGCTTGTAACTGCACGATCATTTGGAAACACATATGTGAAGTAAAAATACGCTTGGAGCTACAAGTATTTAGGGAACATCCCAGCCTATGTGGTATGCGTGTGTTTTTGAGTGTGTAAGTACAAATCATTATACACATGCAGTTTACTGCTACTCTCTCTGATGCTCACTGCATTTATGTGGGTCAGCATATGCCTCCATTGCAATGTAAGGCATACAAGAAATAAGAACATAAGAACATAAGAACATAAGAACATAAGAACAAGCCAGCTGGATCAGACCAAAGTCCATCTAGTCCAGCTCTCTGCTACTCACAGTGGCCCACCAGGTGCCTTTGGGAGCTCACATGCAGGATGTGAACGCAATGGCCTTCTGCGGCTGTTGCTCCCGAGCACCTGGTCTGTTAAGGCATTTGCAATCTCAGATCAAAGAGGATCAAGATTGGTAGCCATAAATCGACTTCTCCTCCATAAATCTGTCCAAGCCCCTTTTAAAGCTATCCAGGTTAGTGGCCATCACCACCTCCTGTGGCAGCATATTCCAAACACCAATCACACGTTGCGTGAAGAAGTGTTTCCTTTTATTAGTCCTAATTCTTCCCCCCAGCATTTTCAATGAATGCCCCCTGGTTCTAGTATTGTGAGAAAGAGAGAAAAAATTCTTTCTGTCAACATTTTCTACCCCATGCATAATTTTGTAGATTTCAATCATATCCCCCCTCAGCCGCCTCCTCTCCAAACTAAAGAGTCCCAAACGCTGCAGCCTCTCCTCATAGGGAAGGTGCTCCAGTCCCTCAATCATCCTTGTTGCCCTTCTCTGCACTTTTTCTATCTCCTCAATATCCTTTTTGAGATGCGGCGACCAGAACTGGACACAGTACTCCGTGCGGTCGCACCACTGCTTTATATAAGGGCATGACAATCTTTGCAGTTTTATTATCAATTCCTTTTCTAATGATCCCCAGCATAGAGTTTGCCTTTTTCACAGCTGCCATGCATTGAGTTGACATTTCCATGGAACTATCAACTAAGACGCCTAAATCCCTTTCCTGGTCTGTGACTGATAGCACTGACCCCTGTAGCGTGTATGTGAAGTTTGGATTTTTTGCCCCAGATGGGGATATGAGCTTTGCCTGTGCTGCTGAGGTCATATGAGCAATCCAGGTCCAAATGAGGAGACAGTCAGTGGCAATACCCATAATATGTCCAAGGCCAATCTTATGCAGAGTTCCACCCTTTAAAGCCCAGCTGGCATGTAAGGAGATAACTCTGCTGATAATTGCTAGGCCGCTGGATGATCCGCTTCATTGCGTTTACATTTCTGTGCAAAGCTTTCATGGACAGGATTGCTATCCCTTTCAAGTAGCAATTTTTTTTATTCCCCTTTTCCAAGTTTCTCCCTAATATCCAACAACATGTTTATTTCCCCTGTTGCTTTAGGAATTATACGTCTGATTTTGATTGATTTTAGTTGTGCAAAATTTCAGAATTTCACTCTGCTGGTGCTTGGAGGCAGGCAGTGTCTTCCCAAACCTTTCTATCCCCCTGCTAGAGCACCACCCTGTGGTGTATAACGTAAGACAACTGCCAATGTTGGAGGGTACACTGATTTCAAGGAGAAAGGAAAGAGGAATTCCTCTTTTAAAAGAGCAAAAAGTGAATCAGAGTAATTAATGACTAAAAAAGGTAAAGTTTCCCCTTCAGTCGTGTTCGACCCTGGGGTACCACTGCAAGCAGTGATTTCACAGGCAAGCCGTTTTTGTGGGGTAGTTTGCCATGGCTTTCCCCAGCTATTCTTTACCCCCTAGTTATGTGCTAGGTACTCATTTACCGAACAAGGAGTTGACCATGAGCCAGCTGCCAGGATATCTGGCCCACAAGAGGCTCGAACTCCTGACTGTGTGAATGGCAGTGCAAGCACTTACCTACTACGCCACACGGCTCCTAATTAATGACTACATCTTTTTTAAAAAGTGAATATCAGAAAAAGAAATTCTCCTCCCCCATGACTGTGCTGCTCTCCAGCTTTCCCTTTCTCTGCAGAGTACGAAGCGTAAGGGAGCCCCAGATGGGGATATGAGCTTTGCCTGTGCTGCTGAGGTCATATGAGCAATCCAGGTCCAAACAGCTCTGAGGTTACCTGCCTAGTGATGGGTGCCCAGCCATGGATTGTTCAGCATCCATCATGGCACCAAGTAGTGTTCAACTTGCAAAGGATTTGATCCATTTTGGCATTACTGGTAACCTGTTCTTGCTCTCACCATATTGTGGTTCTTCCTCAGCCTAAAATAATAGGACAGATCGTAAATTAATTTGTGTGTGTGTGTCCGTGTCTAGAAAGAGTGGCAAAGGAACAGGGTGGTCCTTCCACTGGTCTCTGGCAGCCACCCTCCCTCGATGACATCAGTCTATCCACTGTTGCAGTCTATCAGCTACTAGTGCTAGTATTGCTCATGTGGCAGTTTTCAAAAGAAAGCTGCTTATCTACTGAATAAAGTCTGGTAGGCTTAAGTCCAAGATCCAGTTAAGCATTATGAACCAGATTAACACATTCAGTAGAGCGATTTTCTGTGTTTGGATATTCAGTCATTTCAGATTTTTCCCTGGCATTTTGTCAATAGGAAAAGCCAGACTATACATGTAGCCAAATAAAAAGTTTTAAACAGCAACCAAAAAGACAATCAAACTTAGAAGCTAAACTTAACTAAGCATGAGTGGGTGAGATTTGCCTTTCTGTGAGCCGTGTCAACAACCTATAACTCTGAATTTATGTAATCATTACGATTAGTGCTTAATCGCCTTAATGGGGTCTTTGAAAAATAGGGTCGGTCTGGAGAGTTGAGGTTTACTTTGCAAATGAAGAATTGAGAATAAAAATTGATACTCAAATGTGCAGACAGGAGACAAAAGGAGTGGCAGAGGTCTGACATGACACTTCAGCTATACATGTTTTCTCTTTGCATTGCCCTTTTCTTTTGTCCATTGTTTTCCACTTGATCCTTCAAGCAGAGATGCCTCTTGCAAAAGCTATGATTTAGCAGGAGCCCTCCCAAGAGACGAGTGATTGTCCTTTTGGCAAACACACACTTTAGGTGTCAGAGTTGTGTTACCAAGTGTAGCCGTGTCGAGTGTATTGCATATCTTGACGTTAGCTCCTGCGCTGGAAAAACATATTCCTCAAGCGGAAAACATAATGTACTTCACACATTTTCTGGAATTGGGTCATCATCTTGAAGTAGGTAGATTTAAGCTGTTGGAAATTATAAGGAAATAAAAAGCACATTATTTTTAAAAATCCTCTCTTTCCTCACAAATTGACACTGTAATCGTGTGATCCCAAAGTGAGGTATCCCTTTTGATGTCCGTTGATTTCATTGGACATAGAACTTTGCTTAGGATTTCAATGTGATAAACTACTCACAAGTCACAAACCAGGGAAGGGTGAAAACATGCAGTGGTGAGCAAGACGGTGCCTGCTGACTGGCTTCCTTGTCCTTATAGGCATTCAGTGGGGATGAGAGGAAGCTATTGTTTATAAATGAGTAAATGAGTACAGGCCTTGTACATGCAATTTAGAAACTGCATTCACCAAGGTTCCCAATCTTGCAGTCAAAGAATTTCCCACTGGCACTTATAAATGCATAGCTGCTTGTTCGCAAGTTATATGGGATGCAAATAAGAGAGGGTGCAGAGCCAGAGGGTATAATCCCTTTCCTGCCTGTATATATTCACATTTCTCAGGTGGTAATGCTTCCTCCCAGCTATGAAGAAGTAGAAGGAATTTGGCATGGAAAAAGTAGAGACTACTCTCTGTCCTTGATGTTCAGCTAGCCTCCTTCTGAAGTGGGGAAAAGGATGTTCTGACAAGAAGTCCTATGTTCTAGAATCTGCTACTGCTTCTTTAGATACCCGTACTCCATCAGGCATAAGCTTTTCCCCCATGACTGTGACTTAATAACATTTCTAAAAAGCATATGAATCATGTCCACCCTCTAAGCATCTCAGGGTAGTGTGTAGCCTTTCTTCTGTTCTTTAAACAACTCTGAAGAAAACAGAAGGCCTGTATTACTACATGGAGCCTATCAACTCTGCTTTTGCTTTCACCATGAATGAGGGATGTTGTTAGTTTAACCCGTGTAGTCTCAAGCCATCGTGTAGGCTACTGGAGGAGAAAGAAGACTGGAAAGGACTGAGAAAATTATGTAGGCTAGTTGCCCGGTTTCAGAAGTGATGAGATATATTTGGTGGTAGTAGAATTGGTTTTCCCCCCTTCAAACCTTATTTGGCTATATGCTGACTTGGATATGAAAACCGAGAGAAAGGATAGCAAAGAGCTTGTGGATGCAATGTAAGAAAAGGTATGGATTCTGCAATCTGTGAGGTCAGCCTTCTCTGAGAGCCATCATGGTGTAGTGGTTAGGAGCAGTAGACTCTGAACTGGAGAACTGAGTTTGATTCCCTACTCCTCCACGTGTGTGGCAGACTCTTATCTGGTGAACTGGATTTGTTTCCCCACACCTGTACCTGAAGCCTGCTGGGTTACCTTGGCTTGGTCACATTTCTTCAGAACACTCTCAGCCCCACCTACCTCACAAGGTGTCTGTTGTGAGGAGAGGAAGGGAAAGGAGTTTGTAAGCCATCTTGAGTCTCCTTGCAGGAGAGAAAGACAGGATATAAATCCAAATTCTTCTTCTACTATTTCTTCAGTTTGGTCAGCATCTGACTCACAGTTATCGGAACTTGGGGATAAACTGAAATTAGGCTGGCTGAATGGCTGTCCTCAAACTTGTGCAACCTGGCTTAATCGGCAGATAAAGATGGGCTAGTCTGGGGCTTCATTACACTTATCTGACCTGACTTTTCAAAAACCATCTTCTTTATGTGAAATCTGTGGGAAAAGATCAAGGATTTTTTTTAAAGGTAGAGAACATTTCATCTCTAGTTTAGGCAAAGGCTGATAGCTCAATGCTGTCTCCAGTGTGAACCCCAGCCCCAGCTCAAGCTATTATTGGTCCCTGAGAGTGACGTTTGAAGGCATAAAGAACCTCCCTTTTGAAGAAGTAAATAGAATAATAAGATATCTGACACTGGGAGTTTGTGAGTGGAATTGTTGGACCAGGTGTAATGAGAGCCCATATTAGTTTCCCATGTGATAACTGCAACTATCATGTCATTGCGTGAAAGAAATTACTAGGATGGATCCATGCTATTACAGTCATCTCTGTGATCTAATAATGACTGATAAAATAGGTTAATATTACCATTGGAGCCATTATTCTTTTAAAAAAAATGAATACTGGAGAATGTGCCATTATCCTCCAGATAACTGCAGTGTGCCATCAGATAATTTCAGTGTGCCATTCCCAGAGACACTCTGTGAGGAAAGAAAGGAACAGTATGAGAGGAACAAGGAAAAAAGCAGAGGAGATATTAAAATGTAGATAGGGAAGGATGTCTCAATCCTTTCATTTTTTTTTAATTTGCTGTTTTGACATCTGTGCACTTATCCATCTTGGTCAAGTCCAGACCTTTTTTTATTGAAACAGTAGTAGGGCGCATGAGGGGGTTGTGATCCCCCACCCTCTCAACTCTATGCATTTCACATACACATCTGCTTTGCTTGGTTAGCCTAGGGTTCTCCTTGAGGAATAGGAACTCCTTTCAGATACATTTCTTCTCTTGTCCCCATTCTCTTCCCCATGATCCATCCTATCACCACTAGATGATGCAACACCGCATCACTACTTGACTTCGAGACCCGCCACGACGACCAAAATTGGTGAGCTCCCCCTCCTATTCTGATCTACTTTAACCATTGGCTATGAGGGGATTGGAGATTGGGATTTAGGCTGTGCCCTGCACATGGTGGCATTTGGCTCTAATCACAGTGGACTAGAGAAAGTGGTGAGTGTGAAATGGAGAAGGGAGGGGAGGGGATGGCATGCCTGTGCAAATGTGGGGGAAGTCAGATGGACCGGACAACTAGTATTTCTACTTTGTGTTCTGAGACTTGGTCAGGGTGCCCCTTGGCTTAGCAGCACTTGATATATTGCTAAGACCTTCTTCTGTCAAGTATATGAAGCACATCTCGGGTGAGCTCACATACTAGGTTTATCATGTGTAAATTGCAGCTGTCACTTTAACTACCTGAATGCGTGAAAATGCTATTATCATGGATCATATTTCCTCATCACCTCTGCAGTTACCTTAGAAGGATGGGAAAGTAAGAAGGAAGGAGAAATGTCTGTCATAGGTTTGCATTGTTCCTTAAATTAATTGTGTGAACTCACCCTTGATGGTGGGGGGGGGGGGGTTGACAGTTACTGTTGGAACCCATTCTAACTACAAGTACAATTTCCCTGCTTTCATTCGGAGGTGGGGAAAGGATTAGGAGGAAACAGACTTCTCAGATCCCAAAGAACCTTCATTCTGTATTACTGTTTACAACCAGTGCATCAGAGGTAGGATCAGCAAGTCATGGTCCTAGACCAAATTTGGCTGCCTAGGTGTGCACCACCTGCCTTCCTCCTTGAAGTCAAAAAAGGAGGGCTGAGAGAAGTGACTGATATAGACCATGTTGAATCCTGACAATCCCCTTTGGGAACTGCACTGTGGTTCTGGCTCTTCCTCCTTTAAGTGGCCTTCCAGTAAAACTAGGAGGTGGCCATGGCTTCATTGAGGTATGTTTCACTGTGGTATTATTGAACTAGTAGACCCGAGTCTAGACATTACTGCTTCAGATTGCAGGTAGGCATTCACACTGTTGAGCCCTCCACCATACAAAAGCAGACAAACCTGTACTAGTCAGGGAAAAGGCTCAGCTAGACCCTCTTTCCCTGATACCAAGCTTTCTGTGTGAAGGGAACTGTTTTGTGTAGAGGACTGAATAGCCATGGAAATCCCGACCTGCAGTCTGAATTAATTTAGCATGGATCTAACTTTGCTATCGCATCATAGGGTTATTTGTATACAGGAATGTAATATATTGGAAAAAATATCTTTCATGGTAAGTGTAATCCAATATTGTATATTTTTAAAAGAATACAAAATTTCTTCAAAATTATTTTTTGCCCTTCCCAGCTGTTACAAGTTTTAAGGAACCATATACATATTCATCGCTTTGCACCTATCTGTCTCTCTTCATCTTTTGCTGATTCATTGGGCAAGGCCAGTTCTGAACACTGTTCATTTACAGTTCCAGGTTTTCTTTGTTCTCATGTGGCTTAAACCTAGGTCTTGGAGGAAACATTTGCAGAGATCCAAAATGAGGTACAAAGAGTTAGCTCTTAACTTGGGGGTGAGACCAAAGCTTGGGATAAAGGTGTTCCTGAGTGTGCTTAAGTTTGTACAAACTGGAGAGAAGGTGTAGATCCACTGATTTATTATTCAGGTTTATCATTATTTATAACAAAAGATAGTCCTTTATAGCATGGCACTTTTCACCATTCAACCTCCACAATTGTCATCACCACCATCTTCAAGAACTTGTTCTACTTTTCGGTTCAGAAAAACAGCACAGCAGAGCTTTAAAAACAAGAAAAGTATTCCTGGCAATAACAATATTCACCCCCCCCCCTTCACTTAGGACGACAGTTAACGATCTTCAACACCCAGGCGAAAATAGCCATTGGAGGAAAAGACAGAGGGCGTCCCTTCCAAGGCCAACTCTCCGGTCTCTATTACAATGGCTTGAAAGTGTTGAACATGGCAGCAGAGAACAACCCCAACATCAAGATCAACGGAAGTGTGCGACTTGTTGGAGAAGTACCGTCCATCGTGGGAACAGCACCCACAACCTCCATGCCCCCAGAGATGTCAACGACAGTCATGGAAACCACCACAACCATGGCCACAACCACAACCCGAAAAAATCGTTCCACTCCCACCATTCAGGTGAGCAGTTTGGTTTATACGCAAGTGCTCTTTTGTTTGTCTCTTTTTTTTGGACTTGTTCCTTGGGGCTCATTCTTTCCTAATTCATGAACTTGAGCATAGACTTTGCACTTTAAATTTGGTAGGAGCATTACTGGGTATAGAATAATACGGTCAAGTGCATGTATAATATTGCTGAAACCACACTTTAAGTTAGTAAATGTTTATATCAACATGAAGACTAGAATTTGAATGGAATATAAAGGGAATAATCACTATGGTAGATTTCAAGACCTTAACAAAATAATGCTAATATATTGTGTTTTTCTTTGTTGCCAACTGTATTAATTGCTGAATTCTAGGTTGTAGAGTTCAGTTGTGAGTCCCTGCTTTTGACTTAATGATAATAGAAAAAGAAAGGATTGCATCCAAAACTCAAGGGTCACTCCATCAGAGGCATCTCAAATCTTATTGGTATTTTTTTTCTCTGACTACAGCTTCAATAAGCCTTTTAAGGTCTGCACAAATCTTCAAAATGTCTTTTCAATGATTACAGATGGAAGCAAATCTGCAGATCAAATGTAATTGCTTTGATGAAGGAGCAGTGGCAGCTTATGTTCTTGTCTTAGTACAAATGATTTTTCTGCAGAGTAATTATGGATCACCTGATCTGTTTTTGTCGCCCACACGGAGTAGAAAAAAGACAGGCCAATAGGCATTGTTTAGCAAGCTTCAAATATAAATCTTTTAAAGCTTGTTGGCTTGTTATTCTGGTTGATGTAAAAAAGTGTAGAATCTTGTGGACTTATTGCTGGCAATGTTGTTTATTATTTCCAATTGGCGGTGGTGGAAAGTGCCATCAAGTCACAGCTGACTTATGGCAACCCCGTAGAGTTCTTAAGAGAAAGACATTCAGGGGTGGTTTACCACTGCCTGCCTCTGCATAGCATCTATGGACTTCCTTGGTTGTCTCCCATCCAACTGTTAATGAGGGACAACCCTGCTTAGCTTCTGAATAGGGTTTCCAACTTCCAGGTGAGATCTCCTGCTATTACAGTCAACTAACCTTTACCTTCTTCTCATCTTCAAATTTCTAACTTACCCTGTTCTGGCATCCTCCACCCAGTACCACAGTGCTGGTTGCCAGGCTGGGCCCAGTTACACAACGGAGAACTTGCAAGGACTTGCAAAGAGTACTCATTTACTCATGTCTCAACTTCCCACACTATTTTCTTTTCCCCTTTACTTGGTAACCCCACATCCCCAACCTTATCTGCTTTCCTCTGTCCTTCCCACCCACCCATCTTTTATTTGCCCTTCATCATCAACTATATTTATTATTTATTTCCTTTGTTTATAGGCCACCTTTTTCCACAATGGGAACTCAAACCTCTTTCTTATTCCTGAACTCAATTTTATCCTTAGAATAATAGTAGACTGCGAGTGAAAACCCCAGGAAAGGGCCCTTCCCCCAGCCTGCTGTAGCCCAAGCCCCAAAAGAGGTATGGAGGGAGAAAGAAGCAGTCTATCTCAGGGGTAGGGAACCTGCGGCTCTCCAGATGTTCAGGAACTACAATTCCCATCAGCCCCTACCAGCATGGCCAATTGGCCATGCTGACAGAGGCTGATGGGAATTGTAGTTCCTGAACATCTGGAGAGCCACAGGTTCCCTACCCCTGGTCTATCTGATCCTCCATCCCAAAACAGGAATGGAAGGAAGAAGAAGGGGGCAGCTTGCCTAGCCAATTTGCTGGGTGCTGCTTTCTTTGCCTCAGGGAGGTCTTGGGTTGGCCAGCTACTGCTTCCCTAATCCCACACAGGCAAGGTACTGCTTCCCTTATCTTGGTTGGGCATCTTCCCTACCTTGCAGTGGACTAGAGTTCTTGGACCCCAACAGGGATAGAAGATCCCCCGATTTGGTCCTTCTCTACCTGGCACCATCCAGCTGGCTGGCAGGGATTTTGCTAAGTTTAAAATGAGGTTCCAGCATGGTTAGTACGATGACAATACCTCCAGAAGTGATATCATCATGTATGTGATGCTAAGGAGGATGCTGTGGTATTTGGGCAAAGCTCTATAGTAAAAACAGCCTCTACCACAGAGTTTTTGCTCAAATACTAAAGCATCTCCCTCAACATCACCAACATGACATCACTTCATGATGTCAGCCTGACCTTCCTCCACAGCTGGTAAGTACCTCCACAGCTGGCAACTGTATACATGGCTCAGCTAGGCCAGATACTGTACTCTTCCTTATCCTGCATGGGGCTCAGTGAGTCACCACCCTCTGCTTTCCCTGGCACTGCACAGGGCACAGCCAGGCCACCCACCCACCCACCGCCTGGCCTTGCTTCAGTCTGGCCATGATGGTATGCTGTGTTCTACTTCTTCTTGCCTCCTGAGAGGGTCTGCTGGATGACACTCTCTCCCTATGCCACCTCACGCAGGGCTTGGCCGGGCTGGGTCCTGCCTTATGCCTTGTCTTGCCTTCTGTGGCGAGACAGGCTTGCTTTTGGCTGGTAGGCCCTATTTCGCACTTTGCACACCCCCAGGAGTTGCCAACTTTTCCTGGGGAAGGCTACCTTTCTCTCTGGGTATGCTGCCACCACCTGATCATTTGAGGACTGCCCGCTGGGGAAGATCAGGATTTCCCAGCTTCCTTTCCAGCTGTCTCAGTTTCCCCTTGGTTCCCCTCTCCTGGGTTCCATAGGGTAAACTGGAGTTCCTGGAGGAAACTGTTTAAATAGCGTGTCGAAGACAGTAGGGCATAAATGGTACACAGAACTGTCCTCCACATCTAAGTTTTTAAAAAGTATTTATTAAAAAAGTGATTACCATATGTTTTAGCACAGCACCAGATTTAGCAAGGGTTTCCAAAGAAAAGGCGATATAAACGCAAATCCCCTGCCCCTGTTGCTTAAACATACCTAATAGATGGTGGAAAGCAGGGTAGGTCCTCAAAGCTTATAATGTTGTAATTTGCAAAGAGCTCACATTACCTGACTGAACACAAGGCCCAGAAAATGGCTGCTACCTTCCACATCTAAGGCATGAGACTTGCACTCAGCAAAAGGAAGAAAAGAAGAGACCTGGGCAGTTCCCTTCAATTTATTAGATCCCAGACCCCACCCTCCTTTGACCAGGTCAGGCTGGGTCAAGATATCATTTCCCCCTAGGTCAGGTAGCATTTCCTGATGTTTCTCTGGGATTTCTAAGTCCTCCAAATCTCTGGTACCTGGTTGGAGAAGGGGAGGAGGAAAGAAAAAGGAAAGGGAGGTGGGAAGGAGCCATTTCTCCACATCCATCAGGCTCACCTGGGCCCTTTTTGAGGTATGTAGAAATGTCTGTCTTGTCCATTCACAGCTACAGTTTCTGCATTTAAGTATCCTCAGATTTGGCTGACTTTGCTATTAGAATATAAAATATGAATTATTAGGAATCCCTTTTTTGTTGATATTCCTATAGAGTCTCAAAAATGACAGGCTGAGAATCAGGTTTGGCTTTTCAGTACTTCAGGCTCTAATGCAAGTCTGATTATTTATTGAGCCCTTTTTGTGGAATTAAGTTAGTTTGCATCAGTGGTCATAAGAACATAAGAACATAAGAACATAAGAACAAGCCAGCTGGATCAGACCAAAGTCCATCTAGTCCAGCTCTCTGCTACTCGCAGTGGCCCACCAGGTGCCTTTGGGAGCTCACATGTAGGATGTGAACGCAATGGCCTTCTGCGGCTGTTGCTCCCGAGCACCTGGTCTGCTAAGGCATTTGCAATCTCAGATCAAAGAGGATCAAGATTGGTAGCCATAGATCGACTTCTCCTCCATAAATCTGTCCAAGCCCCTTTTAAAGCTATCCAGGTTAGTGGCCATCACCACCTCCTGTGGCAGCATATTCCAAACACCAATCACATGTTGCGTGAAGAAGTGTTTCCTTTTATTAGTCCTAATTCTTCCCCCCAGCATTTTCAATGTATGCCCCCTGGTTCTAGTATTGTGAGAAAGAGAAAATGTCTCTCTGTCAACATTTTCTACCCCATGCATAATTTTGTAGACTTCAATCATATCCCTCAGAGCGCCTCCTCTCCAAACTAAAGAGTCCCAAACGCTGCAGCCTCTCCTCATAGGAAGGTGCTCCAGTCCCTCAATCATCCTTGTTGCCCTTCTCTGCACTTCTTTCTATCTCCTCAATATCCTTTTTTGAGATCGGCGACCAGAACTGGACACAGTACTCCAAGTCTGTGATTCGCATCCACTGCTTTATATAAGGGCATGACAATCTTTGCAGTTTTATTATCAATTCCTTTTTCTAATGATCCGCAGCATAGAGTTTGCCTTTTTCACAGCTGCCATGCATTGAGTTGACATTCCCATGGAACTATCAACTAAGACGCCTAAATCCCTTTCCTGGTCTGTGACTGATAGCACTGATCCCTGTAGCGTGTATGTGAAGTTTGGATTTTTTGCCCCAATGTGCATCACTTTACATTTTGCTACATTGAACTGCATTTGCCATTTCTGAGCCCACTCACCTAATTTATCAAGGTCCGGCTTGGAGCTCTTCGCAATCCTTTGTGGTTCTCACACCACCCTACATAATTTGGTATCATCTGCAAACTTGGCTACCACGCTACCCACCCCTACTTCCAGGTCATTTATGAATAGGTTAAAGAGCACTGGTCCCAAAACGGATCCTTGGGGACACCACTCCCTACATCTCTCCATTGTGAGAACTTCCCATTTACACCCACTCTTTGTTTCCTGTTTCTCAACCAGTTTTAATCCATAGGAGGACTTCCCCTCTTATTCCTTCATTGCTGAGTTCTCTCAACAGTCTCTGGTGAGGAACTTTGTCAAAAGCCTTTTGGAAATCCAAGTAGACAATGTCCACGGTTCACCCCTGTCCACATGCCTGTTTACACCCTCAAAGAACTCTAATAAATTTGTAAGACAGGATTTGCCTCTGCAAAAGCCATGCTGACTCTTTCTCAGCAGGTCTTGCTTTTCTACATGTTTTATAATTTTATCTTTAATGATAGATTCTACTAATTTACCAGGAACAGATGTCAAACTGACTGGCCTGTAATTTCCTGGTACCCTAGATCCTTTCTTAAAGATTGGTGTGACATTGGCCATCTTCCAGTCTTCAGGGATGGAGCCTGATTTCAGGGATAAGTTGCATATTAAAGTGAGAAGATCAGCAATTTCATGCTTGAGCTCTTTAAGAACTCTTGGGTGAATGCAATCTGGGCCAGGGGATTTGGTAACATTTAGTTTATCAATGGCTGCCAGAACTTCTTCCTTGTCTATCACTATCTTTGCTAGTTCCTCAGATTCGCCTCCTAAGAAGCTTGGTTCAGGTGCAGGAATTTTCCTCACCTCCTCTTGGGTGAAGACAGATGCAAAGAATTCATTCAGCTTCTCTGCAATCTCCCTGCCATCTTTTAGCACACCCTTTGTTCCTTTGTCATCTAACGGGCCTACCGCTTCCCTTGCTGGCTTCCTGCTTTTGATGTACTTGAAGAACTGTTTGTTGCTGGTCTTGATGTTCGCAGCCATGCGTTCCTCATAATCCTTTTTTGCCTCCCCTACAGCTAACTTGCTTCTCTTTTGCCACCATTTGTGTTCCCTCTCATATTCTTCATCAGCCAAACTGGACTTCCATTTTCTAAAAGACATTTCCTTTTTTAATAATTTCCTCAACCTCTCTTGTTAACCATGGTGGCTTTCTTTTGGACTGGGTGCTGCCTTTTCTAACCTTGTGGAACACATTCCAGCTGAGCTTTTATTACTGTGTTTTAAATAACCTCCAAGCATCCTGGACAGTTTTGACTCTCTTTGATTTTCCCTTTCAGCTTCCTCTTACACTATCCCCCCTCATCTTTGAGAAATTTCCCTTTCTGAAGGCGAATGTAACTACATTAGTAGTTGCCACTTGTTCGCATGCTGAGATACTGAATCTGACAGCATTGTGGTCGCTGTTCCCTATCGGCTCAACAACACTGACTTCCTGCACCAGGTCCTGGGTCCCACATAGAATTAGATCTAGGATCACCTCTCCCCTGGTTGGTTCCACAACCATCTGCTCTAAGCCACAGTCATTTAGCATATCCAGGAATGCTCTCTCCTTACTATGACCTGAACATGCATTTTTCCAGTTTATATGGGGATAGTTAAAATCACCCATTACCACTACATTTTTGTTTTTGTTGGCCTCTCTAATTTCTTTTTCCATCTCAGAATCCTCTTGTGCACTTTGGTCAGGGGGACGATAATATATTCCTAATATTAAACTGTCCTTCACACCTGGTATTGATATCCACAGTGATTCTGTAGGGGAACCAGCTCCCCTTGCATTGTCTATTTTATGTGATACTATGCTCTCTAAGTCTTCAGGGATGGAGCCTGATTTCAGGGATAAGTTGCATATTAAAGTGAGAAGATCAGCAATTTCATGCTTGAGCTCTTTAAGAACTCTTGGGTGAATGCAATCTGGGCCAGGGGATTTGGTAACATTTAGTTTATCAATGGCTGCCAGAACTTCTTCCTTGTCTACCACTATCTTCGCTAGTTCCTCGGATTCGCCTCCTAAGAGCTTGGTTCAGGTGCAGGAATGTTCCTCACCTCCTCTTGGGTGAAGACAGATGCAAAGAATTCATTCAGCTTCTCTGCAATCTCCCTGCCATCTTTTAGCACACCCTTTGTTCCTTTGTCATCTAACGGGCCTACTGCTTCCCTTGCTGGTTTCCTGCTTTTGATGTACTTGAAGAACTGTTTGTTGCTGGTCTTGATGTTCGCAGCCATGCGTTCCTCATAATCCTTTTTTGCCTCCCTTACAGCTAACTTGCTTCTCTTTTGCCACCATTTGTGTTCCCTCTCATATTCTTCATCAGCCAAACTGGACTTCCATTTTCTAAAAGATATTTTCTTTTTTCTGGTCACTCAAAGATTCAGATAACTCTATTTAACGTGTAAAACAGTCTCATCCAAATATTTCTCAGAATGTTTTCTACCTCATATACATGGCAGCTTGCAAAACCTACTGGAGCCATTATATTCTTGAAATAGCGTCTGGATGATTTAATAAAGTGTAGAACGGCCTCTAAAAACATGGTTAAAGCAATGATTTCCTGGATTCACCCACACTACAACAAATGGCCTCATCTTGGCTGATATTAAAGCAATAACTCTTGACACTTCACTCTCCCCACTGAAAGGAAGATAAAAGTCAATATGCACCTCCATTACAGCTCACTATTTCTCAAGAGCAGGTCAGTTTATTGCTGTCACAATGGAAGATGATTCTTTCTTTCAGTCGCTTGATGGTTTCTTCCATCTACTTAAGTTGCATTGCATGGATCACTGGGTTGCTAGCATTCAGAATGGATTCAGTTGGCCATTTACAATGTTTGCCGCTGCAGTGTTTGCTTTGTGTCTGAAGGAAAGCTGCTCATCTAAACATGTTTCAGTGCTTGTCCAAATGGCAGTCGACATGCACAGAGATGCCATATCATTGAGATGGAAACTGTGCATTGCATTACATGAAATGATTAGAAGTGGTGCTTTCTGCCATATGGTTTGATGTAAAGTGGAGACACCACTTCTTTTTCTTTTTTGAGAAGAGTTATAGATACAGAAAATGTACATCAAAATCTACTCTGGGTTTTAGCACATTGTATTGTGTGGTTTAGTTGATGGAGTGGGGGCATCATATAATAATGTCACCTAAGCTGAGGCTACAGATGAGGCGGTTTAAAATTGAATGGGCACCCTTAATAAATCCTAGAAGTGTTTGTGCTTACAAAGAGCACAGTCCATTATTAATTAACAAAAGTTACATTACACCTTCCTGCCCTCACAAAACCCACCAAGCCAGCTAACGATTTAAAATATCTATGATAAAATCACTGTGACAGACTGCAGAAAGAGGGTTAATTTCAAAGACCAGTTCCATCGCAGAAAAAGAATCTAAGGAGTTAACCCAGAGCTCTACCAGATTGGCTGGCTGTAGCTGCAGCTATCTATAAAGGCCAGGGAAGCGGTGCTCAAGGGAGAGATATGGAGCAGGTAGGGAAGAGATAGGGCACAGAGAGAGACAGGGGAAAAGCAGAGAAAAGGCAGCAAGAAAGCCAGAGAGCCAAAAGAGAATATTACTTCACTAGGGGCTAAAAAGCCAAGGTTTGATGAAGAACTGAGAAAGGCCAGGGTGTGTGTGTGTGTGGTACCTGAGTCTGAAGTTCAAAGGGAAACCTAATCACAGAAACAACACTAAAACCAAAAGGATGGCTTGGTTATAGGTTTCTGCAGAGGAAGCACCTAGAGATATGGGACTGGGGACTGTCTGAGACCATTTCTGTACAGCCAATTACAGCATTGTTCAATCGGTGTTATTGGCAACCCTGCAGCAACAGAGCATTCACATGGGCAGGTGCTCTGTAGACAGGTAGCGCATCAGCTGAATCCTGGTGCTTTGCATGGCTGCTCTTTGCAAACTGTGTTCTTTTTTCACTAGAGTTTGGCACCAGGATTGGCCAGTGTGGGCTGCCATTGAGGGGGGCAGGCTCTGTGACACCAATTCCTGGCAGGTGCTTTGCACACCGCTGACTGTGGAGTGCCATTGTTGAAAAACTCAGTGAGTGACTTTTGAATAAACCGTTGTGGGTCCACTGGAGTGTTGCCGCATCGCTGCAATGGCCATGTGAACTCTCTGCCTATAACACTGTTTTTACTGTCCTTTTACTGGCTTTTTTGGCCCGTGCGGAAACGGCCTGAGGATATGTGTTATATAATTGGCAGAGTCAGAAGTGGGTTTGGCGAACCCCCAAAGCCTGCTCTGTGTAGCCTAGTGTGACACTCTTTAGTGGAAAGGATGGATTGTTTAAGTATTTGTTTGGATCTGTGTAAGGAAGCTTTACCCGGAAGAAAGTAATTTAGTGAAGGAAGATTTATTTAAACTGAGTCAACATTCTATCTGTAACAACTAAGGTGATTAACTAAGAACTGTCTGTAACATCAAAAGATTTATTTTAGTATTCCTTCCTAAGAAAAAGAAAAGCTTAATTATCTGTGTAACATCTATTCTAGTAATTCTGTAAATAAACATTCCAACTTTGTTGTTGTTAATAAGCCTCATGGAGTCTCTTTTAGAGTGCCCAAGCCAACCTGTCAGGAGTCAACAGTTTTGAAGGGAAAAGTAAAGTCTCACAGTGGTGGCATTTTTTCCTAAGAGGTGGCAGCAAGAGATAGCCTGACAGGATTAGCCTGAAGAGATGGGGGGGGGGGGCTGCTAGCTGCTGCCATTGCGCTCTCTCTCTCTCTCTCTCTCTCTCTCTCTCTCTCTCTCTCTGCAGTGGTGAATCCTTTTACAATCACATTTTAAAACCATAGAAAT
Source organism: Sphaerodactylus townsendi (assembly GCF_021028975.2). Taxonomy (NCBI): domain Eukaryota; kingdom Metazoa; phylum Chordata; class Lepidosauria; order Squamata; family Sphaerodactylidae; genus Sphaerodactylus; species Sphaerodactylus townsendi. The sequence goes on from NC_059426.1 coordinate 146,059,637, forward strand.
CAACCCCTTCATTAAAACAAATTAAAAACAGAGTTAAAATGTGTACAACAACATAAAAAGAGCAATTAAACATTAATCAAGAAGGAGAGATCACTAAGGGAATGCCAGATGAAACAAAAAAGGCATCAATAGCTGGAGGACAAATGAAAAAGAATGGGATAAACATCATTGGTCAGCAAGTTTCAGAGCTTTGGTGTCATGACCAAGAAAACCCTCTCCCAGGTCATTTCTCCCATCATTTCAGAAGACACGGGCACCTGAAACAGGGCCTCTGAAGATGAATGTAATGGTTGGGCCGGTTCTTAAGAAAGCAGGTCATCCTCAGGGACGTTGGTCCCAAACCATAGAGCTTTGAAGGTCAAGGCCAGCACCTTGATATTGTCCCTATGACCCACTCCAGTCATTACCCTGGCTGCAACATTCAGTACCAATTGAAGTTTGCAAGCACTTCTTAAGGACAGTCCCACAATAGAGCTCATCGCAGTAATCTAATTGGCATTCATTCATTAGTTGTAATACTAATTGAACTTTTTATGATGAAGGTGCTCATGGCTTTCTTCAGAGGACTAACATGTGCTCTATGCCCCTGATGAACTGAGCTCTAACTCAGGACAACTTGTGCTAAAATCAATTTTATAAGTATTAAAAATGCCACTGGACTGCCGATGAATAGTGACAGACTGATACTTTCTTAACATTTTATTAAGTACTGCTTTTGAATGAAAAATACGTTATCCATATCCTTGACAAGTGGGAAGGGTTTTTGCATTTCTTCTGCATGACACAGGCAAAGGTAGCTCTGTTGCCCTTGAAAAATGCAACCCAAATGCTGTGGTTATTGGCTGTAAGATTGCTTATTCCCAGGTTATGCCCAAAATCTTTGCTCTGAATAATCCACTTCATAAAAAACATGAATCAGTATATGTAAAGAGTGCTGTTGTGTTATAATTAAATCATAACAGACCCAACTGGCTGCAAGGCTGTGACTGTGTTCCTGAGCAGGTGTTTGAAATGCTAACAGGTCTGTGATTAGGCCACAGTTTAGGTTAAATGGATAAAAAAAACACTTCCAGCATCCTTTGCCCTGAGGATCTTTAGCTGCAATTTAGCTAGCTGCTCTATTCTGAATCCTGCAGAGTTCTAAGCGTGCCGAATGCCTATAGGTGCTTATGCCAATAGACACTGGCGTAGTTAAAATATCTCCTTTGCCTATTTAGGATTTCTCGTTTGTGACACGTCTTTTTAATGAAGCACTTCAGCATCTGACTTGGGAATGGAGCAGCTAGCAAAGCCTAAGTAAAAAGGCCACTTTGACCTGCTCACACTTGCATTTGCTTTTGTATCCAAGCTGTGCCCTGTTTGGAAAGGACATGTGTTGTATTAAATTACTGTCAGAGACCTCTGGGCCCTGGCACACCAGATTCTCTTGTATTAATAATATCCTCTTTGGGAATTCCATTTTGCCTCACTGCTCTGGATAGAATATAGAGACATATGGCTATCAGGTACTTAAATCCTTCTGCTCTGATCTGTGGAATGTCCTGAGGTGCCAGCTGCTAGGCAGGGACTCTCTCTTATCTAATAAAAAGGTATGTCTGGCATGTTTTTATATAGACTCCACTGCTACAGCCAAGGTCAAGAACCTTTCCCAACTAGCCTTCTAAGTGGTCCCTTCTTCTTGCTTTGACCAGCTGGAATTTATGATTTTCAGTTAAAAACTCTCACCTTAATGCATCAAACAGGGAAAGCAATGGCAAACTGCCCCACAAAAATGGCTTGCCTATGAAATCACTGCTTGCAGTGGTACCCCAGGGTCGAACACCACTGAAGGGGAAACTTTACCTTTAATGCATCAAAGCACCATTGGAAGGAGCTTGGGGTGGTTTTCAAGGGAGAGGGGGTGGGGAGGGGAAGTTCAGCTGATATTTACCAACTAGACAAATTCTACTAAGGCTGAACTAAATATTTCTCAGTTCAAATGCAAAGTTCATTCTGATTTGTAACTTTTCTAAACAATATTCAACAAAACAGCTAAATAATAAAATGCAATGGATGAATAAAACACAGAGCTGGGTTGAGTGAGATGTCTTGGAGCAACGTGATGTCAAGGGCATAAAAATAAAGGAACCCTCCAACAGTGTGGATATAACCTGCAAAATGAATAAAAATTACATTGGTTTCAACTCTACGTCCCACTGACAGCAAGGTATAAGAAGGCTCCCGTAAAATGAGCATAATCTGCTTGTTTTATTTCGTTCATTTGCAAAATCAATAACAACTTGGCAAAACCTTTATAAAGACCAGCATAATTGCAAAATCAGATACTTGCTGAATGGGACCTTCATACTTGGGGTGTAAAGATTTTATTATATTTTGAAATTCATTATGCCTGGAGAGCAATCCTAAGCAGGCCTACTCAAAATGAAATTCAAGTTTATTCAATAGATCTTATACCCAGGAAAGTGTTCTTTGAACAGCATTGTTGGTATACCATTTATGTCTGGGCTAGTTACCAAGAATGCAACCCTGAACATTAAATTCCAGAAATGGTGTAAATGCACTTGTAAGAGTCCTGCAATAAACATAAGAAATGTAGTTTCTGTACCTTTCTCGGTTGCTGGATAAGAAGCAAGTGTTATGTAGGGATCAGCAGACCTCCCTGGCTATGTTCTGTCATTTCTGATTGCCTCAGAGGGGGCCACTCTCTGGTACCTTGCTCTTCATTGTCTTGGTCTGAGGACATCACTCAATTAGCCTCAGAGAACAAAGGAAAGAGTATTGTCGAAGGCTTTCACGGCTGGATTCAACTGGTTCTGGTGGGTTTTCCGGGCTGTGTGGTCGTGGTCTGGTGGATCTTGTTCCTAACATTTCGCCTGCATCTGTGGCTGGCATTGTCAGAGGTGTATTACAGAGGGAAGTCTGTTACAGTTTAAGATCACCCTGTTGTTCCTCCTCTCATTGCCCTCCCTCCTTCTGTGCAGTTTTCTCTCATTGGCTCCCCTTTCTGCACTGCCTGGAGTTGATAGGTGTAGACTTCCTCACTGCCTCTCCCTAGACATTTGAACAGCTTGCCTCATAAACAGTTCTGGCATCTCACAAGGAGAACCATCCACATAAGAGACTGGAAGCTATGCTTGTTGCTTCATCTGGACCCTACCCCAAACCTTCTGTGGTGATGCCACATATCAACTGTAATGCCCCAAAGGTGTTTCAAGGCATTGTTAGAGTAGACAGTACTGAACTTGATAGACCAATGGTCTGAAAGCAGTTTCATGTGTGTTCATGTGGGCAGTCCCTCACAGCAGATGTCTTTCTACTACCCAGCAATGGCTTTCAGTTGGGGGTTGCCTCAATGGAACAGGCTCTGCTTTACATGCAGAAGATCCCCAGCATCTCCTGTTAAAAGGACCTGACACTCGGTGATACGAGAAACCTCTACCCTGGAGAGCCGCTGTCCATCTAAGTAGACAATACTGACCTGATGAACAAATGGTCTGATTCAGTATAAGGTAGCTTTATGTGTCTTCATGTCATTAAACGTTTAACATGTTTTAGTTCATTATGCTATTTCATGTGTTTTACAGAATTAACAGTACAGTCATAATCCAAGGTTATATGAGTGTATTTGAAGTAGGGGAGAGGAGAATCTGGCAGTACTCTGGGATCTATTGCTGCTCTTCAGGTCTTGCGATTCATGTATTCCAGCACTGAGAGATATGCCATTAGTTGCACAACCAAATTTGTGTTAAATAATCATTTCATAGGCATCTACATAGCGCTGCAAAAGAAACAGTTGGGTCTGTTTCTTTTTTCTTATTTTAGTGAGTAAAAATGAAATTTAGAAAAGAAATTGTGTGATAGAGATTTCTATGAACATCCCTAGTGGTGTGTCCATTCCTTAATCCAGATTCTGGGGCTGTGCATGCATGTCTTCCCCAAAGATGAAATCAGCTGTCTGGGCAGAGTATAGTAGGCTGGATCCAGTTCTTTCTTCAATTCCTAATAGTAAGCCCTGGGGGTGGGGGGAGGAGATAAGCTGTTTTACAGAAGGTAAATGGGTTTTCCTATTGAAATTAGGCAAAGAGCCTCTCGCTTTGTACTGACACTCCACAATGCTTCCCAACTCCATATTGTTTACCCTATGGGTCATAGACATGTGATAAATCCTTTCCCAGAAGGCACTGCTTTGGCAATCCTGAAGTGTGATGGAGAATCCTGAAATCCTGAAATGTGATGAAGAAAGGCAACAACTATTTGTCAGCTTCTGTCATGCAGAGAAAAAGTCACTTCCTTCCTCTTCCACTCACCAGAGTTCTTTTCCTCTCAAAAAATAAGTTTTGAGGAAGGCAATTGGCCTCTAATTTGCTCACAGCTTGTTATGAGTGACATTTTCATCCATTGACTGCATAGTCAATGAAAAAAAATGAAAGAAGTTGATAGGCCCAGCTTTTGAGTCTTACTTTGCAGTACTAGTTATGCCTCGGAAAGTTATCTTTTCCCTTCCCTTCCCATCTTTTTTTTCCAGTTTCCTTCCAATTCTTATGTCCATTGTAAAAAGGCTGGCACTGCAATCATAGACTTTGCATGAATGCAACATCTTGGTTTATGATGTTCTACTAGCTCGGTGGTTAGAACAGATTGTTCTCTCTAATTATTGACTGGTTTCATTTGTATTCCATTCCCCACACCCCACAAAAAAAATTCTAGAGCTCAAGGTGGCTTACATATGAATCCCAAGTAGACTCCCACCTAGACCTGCTTAGTATCAGCAGTGAAGATGCAATCTGTCTAGAACAAGAAACAAAATCTATATAGTAACTTTTATTAGGGCTGACCACATTGACTCAAAGCATGGTGCAAACCTCCATGTTTTTCAGAACTCTTTATCAAAAAAAATGTTCCAAAACATTAAAAAATGATAGGGAAGTAGATTTCATTTTTAAATTTTAGAACCATTTACTAGTTGGAATATGTGGATTTCATCTTTGGGCGGCGTTCACTAGCAAGCAGTGTGCAACTCTGGTCTTCGTTGATACCTGTCTTTCCTACTGCCCACTGGCATGAGCCCCTCTCCCCTCCCCATCACCACTACATGATGAGGAGTGGGTAAGCCCACCCACCATGCTAAGCACAGAGTGAGTTCCAAGAGAACTTTCTAACTGTAGCTGAGATCATCCTTAGAGTGTAACAACATATAGTAAGTATAGCAGTCACCCTGCCCTAATGATAAACCCCCCACCCAAACTTTTTCTCCAGACCCATTAAAGACTGGTTGTTTTTGCTCCTAATGTTTTGCCTATATCTATGGCTGGTGTCTTCAGAGGCATGTCATGGGGAAATGTGTTTCTCTCTGGGGCATAGTGACATGCTTCTGAAGATGCCAGCCATAGATGTGGGCGAAATGTAAGGAGCAAAAACTACCAGACCACAGCCACACAGCCCAGAAAACCCACAATATCCAGTTAATTCTGACTGTTAAAGCCTTCAACAATACAATCTTGGTGCCTTTTTTCTAAAAAAATAAAGCATCAAATTGCCTGTACATATATAAACATGCACTACCAAAGTGCTATCAAGTCGTGACTCATGGTGACCCCATAGGGTTTTCCAGGCAAGAGACTAGAAGAGGTGAATTGTGTAGCAATTCCTCTGTGTAGCAATCCTGCACTTCCAAGTACTAATGAGGACTGACCCTGCTTAGCTGCTAAGATATGACAATGCTTGGGCTAGCTTGGGCCATCTGAGTCAGGGCAAAACGATGTCATACCTACGTAATATAACAAAGAGGAAGAGACATGATTGCTATCTAAGTAGAACTAAAGTTTATATTTCTAGGACATTTTAGTTCCTCATGACAGGATTCAGTGTGACACTGGAAAGAACAAGTGGCTGTTTAGGAACAAACAGAGAAGAATCAATGGCTTTCTAGCTCAGAAACTGAGATCTGGTTTGCATTCTTCTTTAAACTGTGTCTGCTTTGTTTGCCATTTATACCCTGCAGGGAAATGATTAGGAACTTCAGGCATTGCCCACAGACTTCCGAGGCTGATATTTTTTGACAAGGTTCATTGCGAGGTTTGTGTGGGGTGTGTGCATGTCTTACCTTTCTTGGCTCACGTTTGGACAGCAGTGTAGAAATTAGAAAGGTGTCGTGGCTGTTATGACAGACCCATTTCTTGAAACCGTCTAATTAACGCCTTGGGTTTTCTTTAGTGAGAAACAGTGCTGTGTAGCTAACGCAACAAATGAACGTTCCCATGACATTCTTCTTTGTCTGTGGGGTGAGCTGTTATTGCAATTGGAACTACATCTGTCATTCATTGCAAACTTTTGGATTTAGCACTAGCCGCTTGATAAGTCCTGATTGACAGCTTGGGCCATCCCAATAGCAAAATAAGTTTGCTTTTGAGGCTTAATTCCCTACGGAATCAGAATCTTTATTATGGTCACAGACAAGTGCCTTACAGAAGAATATGGTAGATATAGAATAAGGCCACTTGTGAATTTTGCATGATACAAACTTAATTACTCTTATAACAGGGCAGTCTCTACCATTCGGCACGGTGAGGTAATCTGCCTCAGACAGAGGATTTGGGGGTGCCACTAAGCACCAGCAAAGTGGTGATAGTTCAGTTGTTGATCATGTTACTATCCTTCTCCTACTCTTAGGAACTCAAGATGATTTACGTGGATGTGTGGGGGCTTGAAGCCAGGTGTCCCAAGTCCTCATAAGAATTGAAACCAGTGCACCACTGGTAGTAATCATATTATAGCCACTATGAGAAAAAGGCATTTGGATTTCTTTTCCCCTCCAGCACCAAAATGCCCTGGAATTATTGAATGCCTTCCTTCGAAAAAGCTGGCTGACAATACGAGGAAAATCTATTGCAGAGGTTTGTGGTAAATAGGTAATGCGTTTCACCTAGAGAAATTGTAGGGCTGGCTCTTCCCATCCCACCTTTGTATGAACATCGCCTCATATCCTGTGGCAGACTGATTAAAAATGGTAAAAAAAAATTAACTAGTCACAATATTTATCCCCTTTTCTGAAAGGTGACCTCTGAATAGAGCAGAAGGACACAAATGATTTTAATCTGCCGTAACAATGGAGAACCGGTCCTGACCGACTCCAATCATATAAATATATAAAATGACAGACTGTTCTGGGACTTCCTCCTCCCCTTTTGCCCAGACACAGCCATACACACACCATAATACACAGCTAAATTCCATTTGTGCTTTATCTCTCAGCTGCTGCCCCAGTGATTAATGCTGTTCTTTCTGGGCGACTGGAAAATGAGGGGAGACAGGGAGGGTGGGAACAGCGAGATGCATTTCGGGTGCTGTTTATCATTACCATTATTCCTTTCTAATAGTTTTTCTTCCTGTTGGAAGAGCTTAATTTACTAGTGGAGCCTGGGCATGACAAGTGAGAAGAGAGCTGATGGCAGGTGGATGGATGGGCAAAGGCAAGGGCAAAGATAGGAGGCAGCATCATTGCAAGAGGGTAAGGGAGCTCTTCTGGAGAAAATTGTACAGAGGGTTTACAAAGCCTTATTCATGCATTACTACCACTAGTAGTAGTGATTTAGGAGCCTTCTATGCCATCTGCCCATCCCACACGATTCTGTTTCTCAACCATTGCCAGACTGGTATGCTAGTCATTGCCAGACTAGTATGCTATCCCACCACATGGGTCGTATATCGCACTACAGTATTTCCATCCTCCAAGAATCCCGTGGATACATTTCTGATTTTCTGAGCTGTAAGTCACCAGCCACTGAATGAAAAATACATGGGTGTGGGGGATCCGCGTTATGTCTGCTGGACCTCACTCAATCTCCATGCATTCAAGACTTCTTGTGGTTTCTCAAGATGGTGTGCCTGCCTCCACATACGCAATCATCAATCAGTGATCAATCAAAAATGGACTGTTCAGATTACACATTCCGCATATTCAGATGCAGATAAGTAGCTTGTTTTCCACCATGGTCCTTGAAAATACAGAGGGCAGGGACCAAAACAGCTAGTGAAATTCTAACTCTCTCCCCACCACCATTCGTGCCAAGGATGTAGTATTTAAATGAATGACTGAAGGTGGCCATCATGGATTAGTAGAGTCGACTGCAATCATTTCTGTTGCTGTGTAGCTAGTAGCATCAGTAGGCTACCAGTATCTTTGACCTAAGTTCATGTTGTGTCCATATCACTATACAATGGCACCCCCATCTCCCCAGTTTGTTCTGAATCTCAGGATTACAAGTGAAGTCATGCAAAATGTTGTACAGATTGTGAAGTCAAGTAGTACATAGCTTGTCGTCTCGTTGTCGCCCCTTGGGTAATCTGTACTTCATTTGAGCCACTAGGTCATGATCTCAGTCCTAAGAACATACTAGTACTGTGCAGCTAGGCTGACTTTTCGGTTCATAAGGCAATTGTCAGGAGCGCATTCTCTCTAGCTTTGTTCTAGACAGATAGACAGACTGTCATAACAGAGAGAGAGAGAAAGAGACAGAGCATGTATTAAAGGCTACTGAAGGTTTTGAAAAGGTAAAATTTAGTTTTATTTATTTTACTTGCATCTTGTTTCTCTAGACAGTATAGGGTGGCTTATGTGGTCTTCTAGTGGTCTGCCAACCATTCTCTGATCAGGTCCACATGCACATAGCTTCAACCATAGTGTAGCTTCAGTTGCTCCTTGACTAATCTTTGCTGTATTATTAGAGTCTTTTCCTGGGTGTGAAAGTAGGAAGTGAAAGCAGGGCAATATTGTCCCCTTGATAAGTAAGCCACCAGTGAAATAGACCCAGGGATTTAAATTACAGTTTACACCACCAGGAAATTACAGTTTACACCACCAGGCAGAAAGAAGGTAATGGCCCGGCCTGACCATTTCTCTGCTTCTGTCAAGCTTGGTCATTTTGAATTTACTGAGCACTTTTCTGCTATTCAAACCCATTTTATGACTGCAGTAGCTCAAGGTCATTTCCCCCGAAAACCAAGGTTTCCTCCTCCACCAGCCGGCTGCCGTTTTGCCTCCACCTCTGAACATTTGAAAGATGCCTCGTGTGTGATGGCTGTGAAAGGTGGCGGTGATTAGGCACTGCCGTTTCTCATTGCCTCAAAAGAGGCATTAAGCTGTTATGGATGTGGAAGAATACATGAAGTGGTATTTTCACTTTTAATTCCTTTGAACTGAAAACACTGGATGTGGTCTGAGATAAAAACAGATCTTTAGGAAGGAGACAAAATGATCTGGGCAGTGATAAGGATTTTTATCTAAAAGGCTTCTCTAGTGTTATACTTGGCAACGTGTCCAGGCCAACATCTCAAAAGCTTCCATCACTAGACCTAGACATGATTCATTCACATGTTACATTAATCTTCATACAGTGGGTGTGAGCATGAGCATAGTTGTCCACACCTCCATGCCATCACTAATGTATGATCATGGTGCCTACATCCAGAGGAACTATACATGTACACCACACTACAAGTGGCATAGTGGTTAAGAGCAGGTGCATTCTAATCTGGAGGAACCGGGTTTGATTCCCCACTCTGCCACTTGAGCTGTAGAGGCTTATCTGGGGAACTCCCACACACGCCAGATGGGTGACCTTGGGCTAGTCACAGCTTCTTGAAGCTCTTTCAGCCACACCCACCTCACAGGGTGTTTGTTGTGAGGAGGGATGGGCAAGGATACTGTAAGCCCCTTTGAGTCTCCTACAGGAGAGAAAGGGGGGATATAAATCCAAACTCTTCTTCTCTTCTTCTTCTACATTCACTATTTGTGATCAGGAACATTCAGGGGAGATTCATGCATATCCGCATAGGCACTGCAGTCATGTGCAGATAGATTGTGGGCTCAGCATAATCATGTCTGCACTTTATCTCATTGTACGTTGATTAAATGTGCAAGCTGATCTTATGTCAATGGCTAGTATGACCCATTTACTCATTTTGTTCACATTCAACCCACTCTTCAGCTTGAAAATCTGAATTGGGACTAAGCACTAGAGGAAACCCTGATATGACTGCACGAAGTGAGCATTGTGGTAGTACTTCTGTAGCTTTGACCCAAGGGTGGGTCACTTATTTCTCAAATTTACCCTCTATAGAATTATGAGATCATCAAAATGGCCTTATAGTACAACACACACACCCCCTCAAAAAACTCAGGAAAAGCAAAACTATATTGCTGTCTAGTTTCTGCCTGAAGATCTTCATCAAGCGCGAACTCGCTACCTCTCTCATTGGCTCGATTGTCAAACTTGCTCTCAGGTTAGAAGATTTCACCTAATATTCAGTTGAAAGCTACTTTCCCATCCTTCAGTATCAAGTAGTCATGTATGGAATATGCTGATTTTGGTCCCCACAACAGCCAATGCCGCTCTGTGAGTTCCATGGATTGAAGTCCGTGTCCACATTTCCATTAAAAAAAATAAGATCCCATTCAGCCATACTATTCCAACAAATATTCCTTTGCTACATTAGTATATTGCCATCCCTCTGCAGTGTTCAGGATGTGGTTACATGACACTGTTTTTGTTTGGATGGGTGGGGGGAGGGTGTCCACCTTCTGAAGGAGAAGCAATTTAAATCTCCTCAGAGAATATAAATTTGAGGATTTCTGTGTTTGGATCTCCACTGTCTTAGGAATTTTTTTAAAATGAAGCTGCCCTGTCCTGACATTGTTAAAGTCTCTGTTGTCCATTCTGACTGGCAGTGGTCTCAGGTTAAGTTCTTTCTCATCTCCTACTAAATGATCCTGTTAACTGGAGATGCCAGGGGCCAAACCTGAGATCTTTTATATGTGAAATAGATGCTCTAACCACTGATGCAGTCCATTCCTCAGAGGTATAGTTAAAAGAAATCCTCTCAGGGACACACTGAAAGACCAAGGACTGCTGGGAAAATATTTGTCATGGGCAACTTTTCTCCTTTTAATTGTGGATATCAGCCATTAAGTACAGATGAGGAAGCTAGAATGAAGATTATTTTTAATCTTTACCATAGGTTTATATAAATACTGCATATAAATAAAATTTGACTATCTTCCCACTTTTGTAACTGTATTTTTTTAAGGAGATTGTTCAGGACTGATTGATACGTCGAGGTAACAGTAGTCTGTAGATGGAACCTTTCTTCCAGAAACCATACTTTTTCTAGGTGGTTCCTGTAGAGTACGTAATTCTTATTTCTTCCAAAGTCATCTTTGAAAGGCATTCAAATGCTGGTCAGGAATGTTTCAGCATGTGGAAGTATCAATTCATGACAATTGTAACATGATTGATTTGTCTTTGTACCACATTGCCCCCCAAATGTTCATTCTGACTAGGCAAGGCAAGAGTTTTGCTTTTCGAGCTCATGCAGACATGCTATTCATAAAAGATGCTGTCCAAAAAGCATTGTGGTGTCTACCCTAGTGGGTTTCTTCCCTTGACTGGTAGCCAAAACACTGTGCTTCATGTTAAAACATTTGGCAGGGTTCCTGTTATTTTCCTTTCTGCTTCGGTCCCTCTTTGACAGCTCCATTTTTGGGGACTAGGCTGAGAATAACCCTTAGTCACTGAGCTCATTTTTTCAGAACTCCCTTAGATATGATGCTCAAGCAACAAACCCTGTAGTGAAATCTAGCACCACTGTACTTTTGCACTGTCAAATGACCATGGATGAAACTGAATTATACCACTATTTTCCAAGTGAGGAACACAAGGCTCATGGTTAAAACGTATAGAGCCCAGCACCCTTCTAAAACCATGAGCGCAGTCAATGTCTGCTTTTTGTATGAGTTGCAGAAAGTGTGCATAGCAACTTTTGGAATTTCTTTTAATTAAAGAAAGTTCTCTTTGATATGGTGAACTTTGGAGTGATCTCAGTGTTTTCAGAAGGTTCTCTAGTGGTGAATGTTTATAACATGCTGTCTGTGGAAACTGTTTTCCCTAAATAATTCACAGTGGCCACAATTTTTGCCCTTTTCTGTCTCAGCTTTCATTATTTTTCTCTGTAAATGTTACCCCTGTTATACTTCTCCTGCTCCTATTCCTGAGCTCCTTCCTATTCTTTGCTGTCAACAGGCCTAACTCCATGTTACATTTTACATTTGGCTGTTGTGAGGACTTTTTAATATCTCAGATGCTTTTGGATCAAGGCACATAGTGGGGGGCTTTTTCATTTCCCCTGCACTGCTTTCCTGACCCAAAGCAACCTGTGTGTGTTTTTTGCCTCATTGGCAGCTGTTAGTATAGCCCATTGGAAAACCCATGGGGGAGAAGGCAGGAGACCCACACACTATAGTTACGATCTGAACAGTTACCCCACATGCTTAGAATGAAGTTACCAGCAGAGAACTCGCAGCTGACATCTGACTGAAAGTCTCCATGGTGGACATGTGTAGAATTTAAGGTGTACATAGGCCCTGCCTTTTTCTTTAGATCTCTATTCCTTTGCTGTTCTCTACTTTATTGTTATGTCTAGTATGAAATCTTGTCTTAGTTACTGTAGCCTCCATATCTCTAGGGCCCCTTCTGCACACGCAAAATAATGCGTTTTCAAACCACTTTCACAACTGTTTGCAAGTGGATTTTGCCATTCCGCACAGCTTCAAACAGCACTGAAAGCAGTTTGAAAGTGCATTATTCTGCATGTGCGGAACGAGCCTATGTCTCCCATTTCCACCAACAGCCTGTTTTCTTAGTCCTGCAGCTTTCACCAGCTGGCACTTAGTCCCTCTACTGTTAGTATATGTCATCTCTACTTACATCTGATGTACCAAATATCAGAAGGGAATTTGTTACTGATTTCATTGGAAAGATAATGAACCTCTACAGTGGAATGACTCATTAGCTAATGGAAAAGTTTCAGATGCACTGTCGCAAAGGTTACCGGTTACTTATAAAACTGACCTTGTGCATTACTCCTTGTTTGGGTGTTTGGGTGAGGAGCAGTTCTGGCTAATGATTAGCAGAAGAGATTCTGTGGAGGCTTTTTTAAATGTGAAAACCCACAAAGTGGGTTAACAATGACTTCCCCCCACAAGTAGATTCATGTGCAAGTTAAATGCAGTTCTTAAGCAGGCGATCAGTTGTCCTCTATGTGATCAATCAGCGGAAAATATGTGCTGATTTTTGTCCATTTCCTTTTTAGGATCATGAACTTGGTCTCAGAGGGGCTTGACTCCTAGAAATAGTCATATGTCTGCTAATAAAGAGGAAGCAGGTGGAAATAGCACTCCTGAAAATTGAAAGACAAGGTTTTCAAGTCTGTATTTTGTTAGGAAAGGGAACATAGAAACTGCTAATGATGATTGTTCTACAACCAAGTCACCATACAGCTCTTTCAGAGTGTATGCTCTGATGACTATGCCACTTTTTATAAGTGATGGGGAATACCTTTTTACCTGTGCTTCCCATTTCATTTCTAGCAGGAGGAGGAGACACAGGCTGTCTAACTTCTATCCAAAAATCCACTGCTTTTCTTTGCATGGGAGCTGTTCACATATGCAAAAGAGCCCCCGATAAATTAGTCACAGGAAAGTTCCTCATCATAAGCCATTCTAAGCCAGCTGGTTTACTCCAATGAGTAGACCATCCAGTTACTATATGTTGAGTGAAGAACAGTTTGCAAGAAAGGGCTGCAGACTCTCACTTTAAATTTACCCTTTCCTATTTGTTTTCCAAAAGGCGAGACTTCAGAAGAGCTGGCTTTAGAACAGCCATTCTTTTGGAATGATAACTTGGGCCCCTCCCCACCCGCAGATCTGATAATTAGCAAGACCTCTAGCTTGGAAATGTTTGCAACAACTATTTGTTCTAATATTTTGTGGAAGTGAGTCATCAGTTTACACTTTCTGGCAATGAACTCCATCAAGAGGAGCAATAGCTAGTGACTCCACATAGGAGGATGTGATGCATTCAGTTTTTCTAGAACAAACTGTGCTTTGTTCTGCAAATATCTTATCTCTCTTGTTCATTTTTTCCTTACTAGGACAGAACTTTTCCATCAACTGAGGGGGATGACACAGCCTCCTATGATTTGGGGGTTTATTTAAAACTATAACTCTTTTCTTCAGTTATCAGGTGTACTTCAGGTAGCTAGTATATAGGAATGGGCTCACTGCCATGAGGTAATTTTTGTGGTACACAAGTAGAATACACAGATCATTGAGGAAAGAACTGTATACAAATAGGCAATCCTCCTACACAAAGAGAAGTTCCTGTTCTCGGGAGAGAGCAATACATTTGACAGTGGCTCAGATGAGTCAAAGCTGGTGAGCATTCAGTTTCTGGTTAGATTTTAGGTAGAATTGATGAATGTACAACTCCAGGTATTCTAGTTCAGAGTAAGGTTTGGTGGTTCTCTGGTAATTGGACAGGAAAGGCGTGACAGGATCAGTTATGGAAGAAAGGACTCAGTAGAGCTGATTGAGTTAAGGGTGGTGTCTGCTTATCATTTATGGGCTGGAGAACAGGTGTGCCCTTCGCAGTGCTGGGTTATTGTTACCCAGATAGCAATGGTCAAAGCTGCAGGAAAGGAGTTGCTGGCTACTATGCATGTGATTGGGTTGGGAGAACATGTTCACCCAAAGCCCTTCTTTTGGTATCAAAGTCCAGAATTAAGATTTGGCATCCCATCTTAGCCTGAACTCTGTATGATACCAACAGAGGGGACTGGTAGGGCACTATCCAGAAATAGCCCCCACCCCACCCCGCGCCTTGCAATATGCTTTCCTGTCAGCAGCACCTTAGGTAGGATCGTAGGTCTCCCAAAACCATTATAACACACTAAGCAACATCATTATTTTTAAAAATCAAGGATGAAAACTGGGAAGTTAAAAACTACACAGGACAGTATCCTGTGTAGAGCTAAATAAAAATTACCCCCTGTCTGCAGAGACTGTATCAACCTGTTTTTTGCAATATGTTCCTCCTCAGCTTTACGTCAGAACCTGGCTCAGGTTCTCTCTGATGGACATCTGGTGTGAGTAGAGAGGGAACAAGCAGTGCCACAGTTGTTGAGGGGAACAGCTGGGTGCTACTCCTATCCATGGGGTTTTGCCCAAAGGAAAACAATTCCACTGTAGAAAGTTCAGATGATTCTTTGCCATGGCTGAAGGCACAAAGAAGAGCAGAGCAGCTGTCACACAGTTTCTACAATGGCCAATTCCGGCACTTGTGCTTTATAGAAAGAAATGGTTTGTGAGCACTTGATGTAAAGTCACTGCAGGGCATTTGTATAATTCCTTTCTACATTGTCAAAGAGAAAAAAGGAAAGGGGGAAAGAAGGCAGTAGAGGTCAAGCGGCAAAAAGGAACATGTTAGGAATGGGACTTCTGGATTCTGCGACACTAAGCAAATTCAAGTTACTTCTCTTCCACAGCATACTCTCCTGTAGAGTACAATAACATGTACATAAGTTTACAAATTAACACCCATCAATGGCTACTAGCCATGGTGATTTAGAAGAAGAAGAGGAAGGGGAAGAGTGTAGATTTATATCCCACCTTTCTCTCCTGTAAGGAGACTCAAAGTGGCTTACAAGCTCCTTTTCCTTCCTCTTCCCACAACAGACACCTTTTGAGGTAGGTGGGGCTGAGAGAGCTCAGAAGAATTGTGACTAGCCCAAGATCACCCAGCAGGAATGTAGGAGTGCGGAAACACATCTGGTTCACCAGATAAGCCTCTGCCACTCAGGTGGAGGAGGGGGGAATCAAACCTGGTTCTCCAAATTAGAATCCACCTGCTCTTAACCACTACACCATGCTGGCTCTCTTAAGGGGAACTTCCGTTTTCAGAGGCAGTAAAACATTGAATGACAGTGCTAGAGGACAACATCAAGGGAAAGTCTTGGCTTCTGTGTTCTTTTTCTTGGCCCACCAGGGTAACTGGTTAACCACTGTGTGAGTCAGGATGCTGAACTGGGTGAATCATTTCTCTAACCCTCAGGACTCTTTTTATGGTCTTATGTTCATGATGCCCCTACACAATGCACAAAAAATAAGTTCTGTTGAAGTTAGTAGGACTTGCTTCATTTTGGTATTTCTGCATGAACCTTTGTCTGTTCTACTGTTCTACTGCAAACCAGCATGGCTACCTTATGAAACTATTTTCATGGGGAACATTGTAGATCAGAAGAGCCACAGGTAGCATATCACAGACCCACATGTGGCTCTCTAGCCACTGAGTGGATATAACTGGTCTATGTGCAGAAATCTCTTCAACATAAAGAACCATTCTGGTGGATTCACGTTTTGGATTTATCTGTGCTAGGCATACCTTGGCCCCTTCCGCACATGCAGAATAATGCACTTTCAATACACTTTCACAATTGTTTGAAAGTGGATTTTGCTATCCCACACAGTAAAATCCAGCTGCAAAGTGCATTGAAAGTAGATTGAAAGTGCATTATTCTGCATGTGCGGAAAGGGCCCTAGATCCCCCGTTTGATACCTTCAAAGCTAACATAGCTAAAGCATGACCTCCTCTTGCTAGAGATGCCTGGTGTCTCACTACAGCAGGAGGACTCCTGCTGCAAACCTCCACTACCCGCTGCTTTTGTCAGCTGGTAGGAGATAAATTGATTAATTTAAAATTAATCTAAAATCATTTTCAGTGTGACAGTGAAACCTGGTATCTCTAAGAATCTCTGGCAATTCCAAGAGTTGTATGACATCAATTTTGGGTTTCCCCT
The DNA here is from genome assembly GCF_021028975.2 of Sphaerodactylus townsendi. Classification (NCBI taxonomy): domain Eukaryota; kingdom Metazoa; phylum Chordata; class Lepidosauria; order Squamata; family Sphaerodactylidae; genus Sphaerodactylus; species Sphaerodactylus townsendi. The sequence goes on from NC_059426.1 coordinate 146,076,326, forward strand.
GGAAGTGATGTCACTCTGTTGGACCAATGGCCCCCTCCCTGTGTCCCCGCCTCGACTCCTGCTGGGTGCCAGCCATCAGCTGGCAATCCTGCCTCTTGCAGTTATCCCGAGCTGACTTATACAATTTGTCAAAGGCAACAGCAACAACTAGTGTATAGCCTAGAAAGCCATCGTGGGTAGTGCCCTGCCACTATGGGTTGCCCAGTATTTCAACAAGGGCCAATGCATAATGACTGCTGAGCTTTATCTGCACAGCAGTAGAGCAGAAGAGCTGATCATATTAGTCCTGAAATGACATAAATATATGGAAATGCTGGCACAAGGGCTTGTTTGTTTTTAGGTCAAGGCACTGTAAACACCCTCAGGTAATAGGATCCAATAAAAGCATCGGCTGGCTTGACCTTTGAAGCTAACAAATTGTGCTGCAGTCTCTCCCGATTGCTCTTATTTATTCACTTCAATAGTTCTTTAAAGCTTTTTCTATTTGGAACGACCCCCACAAATGGAACTAGTTATGTCCTGATGAGATTTCTCTTTGTTAAAGTAGACAGTTTTAAAAGCTTTAATTGTAAGCTAATGTGAGGCTGCTCAAAAAGCGCTAAACGCTAAGTTTTGAGTAAATGGTTTGTACCTTTCAAAAAGAACCAATGGTAGAACTCTAGAACTATGCCCTTTGTGTCTTGGTATTGTTCCACAGAGTACTACTGCTTTGCTTTTTCATATTAACTGACTATATATGGTTGTGTCAGAAGTAGGTGTTAAAGTGGTAATCTTTATTGGCTGCCACCACTCTGGTACGGGCCTCATTCAGGAGGGCCCAGAGCACCCTCCCTGCTCCAGACTGCTTCATATTTAAGCCCCATATTTGGTTCTGTACTGCACCATATTTTGGCTCCAGAACTACAGGTGGCAGGCCTATTTTATGCCATCCAAAACATTACCTTTCACTTAAAATAAAAAAAACCCAAACCCCTGAACCTTGCAAATCTTTTTTGTAATATTCAGTGTAAAACTGCTGGGAAGTGAACTTGAGAACATAAAATTTGTTGTGGTAGGAAAATATAACAGGAAAGCACTGTGAGGTATGTCAATATTTTTCCCATTTCCAAATGTGCAGGTAATGCTGAGTTGTTTACCCAGTGACCCTGAGAGAGTCACCTCTACTTTGGATTGCAGTAATGTGTTCCACGTGAAGTCGCCCTTGAAGGCAACCTGCAAGCTTCATTTGTTCAAAATACAGTTGCTTGCCACCTTCTAGAGTGTCATATGCAAATCTGGCTTATTTTAAAATGTCTTCACAATCGAGTGGCTTAACTATTATTTTGATAGGGTTTCCAAAAACCTATTTAGTCAAATGTGAAGTGGCAATACATTATGGGGACTTCCCACCCCCCCAAAAAGGGTGAAAAAGTGCCTTATCATTTGGAGTGGGAAAGTTTCTTATGTGTGTATCATTAATTATCTATGATTGTCATCTATAACAGGTCATGGTAAACCAGGAATTCCTCTCTATTGTTGCCAAAGGCCCACTCTGCACAACAAAAATAAAACATTTTGAGGTCGCAAATCAAAAAGTATCCTGAAGGAATGTTGCACAGATTTTAGATGAAACCATTTGGAAAATGTTTTATTTTTCCTCAAAACGTTTCATTTTGAAAATGGTAAATTAGTGACTTTTCCCCCTGGTGACATTTTGAAAACATGTCCTGCTCACTGTGAGGAGAGCAGGAAACATTTTAATCTTCCTGCCTGACTTTAAAGTTGTCAGTTTTGTTTTATTGCGCCCACCATTTTGTGCTGCTTGTGATCCTTCGTGCTGCCCACCCTTTGTAGAGTTTTTCCCATGGATGTTTCCTCTGCTGGCATCGCTGCTGGGTAACATTTCACTGATTTAAGTTCATGAATCAACTCCACTTTGCCTGACGATTTTGGCAACGTGTCGCTTTTCCTTCTTAAAACATTTTTCAGTGAGGCATCTTCAACTTTATGGGAACTTGATACGAGACACTCATTTCAAGTATCCATAGCTTCAAAGATGCCTCACTGAAAATGTTTTGCAAATTATGAAATGATTACATACTAATATGGACAAGAAAGGCAGGCTTACCTTTCTGGTTCCTGCAGAGATACCCAAGCAATGACCAACAGCTTTTCTGATGATTCTAAAAAAGAAATGTGAAACTCTGGGCCCTTCCGCACATGCAGAATAATACACTTTCAATCCACTTTCAATGGACTTTGCAGTTGGATTTTACTGCGAAATTTTATTGCAAAATAGCAAAATAGCAAAATTTATCGCAAAATAGCAAAATCTACTTGCAAACAACTGTGAAAATGGATTGAAAACACATTATTCTGCATGTGTGGGAGGAGCCTCAGAGACACATGAAAATGCACTGATGTTTCCCAGGAATAGGACATCAACTTGCCATTTTCATGTAGACTTGAGCTCATGTTGGGGACAAGTTGCCTACTCACACAATCATGCCTTATCTTTGCTTAAGAGATCAAGTTAATCTTGCTTTTAACAAATCTTTTGTTGAAGGCTTTCATGGCCAGATTCAACTGGTTCTGGTGGGTTTTCCGGGCTGTGTGGCCGTGGTCTGGTGGATTTTGTTCCTAACGTTTCGCCTGCATCTGTGGCTGGTATCTTCAGAGATGTATCACAGAGAAAAGTCTGTTTCACACTCTGTCTAAGTGAGAAGGGAAAGTTTAGTGTGGTATATTGTCCATGTCCCAGGGTAGGGAACCAATCATTAAGTGTTTGGGTGGAACTTGCTAGGCAAAGGTGTGGTTGAGTGCATTGTATTGCGGGTGGGGTTATCAGTCCATTTTTAAAGTACTTGGAGCCAGGCTTTGCTAATTTTTAACGTTTCTTCTTTCTTATTGAAGTTGTGAATTTCAATGGCCTCCCTGTGTAGTCTGACATAGTAAGCTTCTGAATTGTCCAGAATTTTAGTGTTCTCAAATAAAATATTATGTCCAGTTTTGTTTAACACATGTTCTGCAACTGCAGAGGACTGAGGAGAAACAGCCCACCACTGGAAAAAATATTTCTACTATACATCAAGGGAATCACATATCAAATAGGGAAACTGATGAAAAAGCATTACCTACAGACCATCTTCAAACCCACCAGGAAAATACATCAAATGCTACGTTCAGCAAAAAACAAGAGAGACCCCCTCACTTCTGCAGGAGTATATCGCATACCCTGTAGCTGTGGAAAGGTCTACATAGGTACCACAAAATGCAGCATTCAGACCCGTATTAAGGAACACGAAAGACACTGTCGGCTTAACCATCCTGAAAAATCTGCAATTTTGGTGCCATTAGCTTTACAAGTGCAGCCCCTGCAGGCCAAGACGTGGCTGAATGTGTGGATTCATAAGAACATAAGAACAAGCCAGCTGGATCAGACCAAAGTCCATCTAGTCCAGCTCTCTGCTACTCGCAGTGGCCCACCAGGTGCCTTTGGGATGTAGGATGTGAAAGAAATGGCCTTCTGCTGCTGCTGCTCCCGATCACCTGGTCTGTTAAGGCATTTGCAATCTCAGATCAAAGAGGATCAAGATTGGTAGCCATAAATCGACTTCTCCTCCATAAATCTGTCCAAGCCCCTTTTAAAGCTATCCAGGTTAGTGGCCATCACCACCTCCTGTGGCAGCATATTCCAAACACCAATCACACGTTGCGTGAAGAAGTGTTTCCTTTTATTAGTCCTAATTCTTCCCCCCAGCATTTTCAATGAATATCCCCTGGTTCTAGTATTGTGAGAAAGAGAGAAAAATTTCTCTCTGTCAACATTTTCTACCCCATGCATAATTTTGTAGACTTCAATCATATCCCCCCTCAGCCGCCTCCTCTCCAAACTAAAGAGTCCCAAACGCTGCAGCCTCTCCTCATAGGGAAGGTGCTCCAGTCCCTCAATCATCCTTGTTGCCCTTCTCTGCACTTTTTCTATCTCCTCAATATCCGTTTTTTGAGATTTACCTTGTCCTGAATAGTACTCGTGCTGTCCTGTCCACTGCTTTATATAAGGTGTGCCAATCTTTGCAGTTTTATTATCAATTCCTTTTCTAATGATCCCCAGCATAGAGTTTGCCTTTTTTTTCACAGCTGCCATGCATTGAGTTGACATTCCCATGGAACTATCAACTAAGACTTTAAATCCCTTCCTGGTTCAGACTGATAGCACTGACCCCTGTAAGCTGCAGTATGTGAAGTTTGGATTTTTTGCCCCTATGTGCATCACTTTACATTTTGCTACATTGAAACTGCATTTTGCCATTTCTGAGCCCACTCATCTAATTTTATCAAGGTCCCTTGGAGCTCTTCGCAATCCTTTGTGGTTCTCACCACCCTACATAATTTGGTATTATCTGCAAACTTGGCCACCACGCTACCCACCCCTACTTCCAGGTCATTTATGAATAGGTTAAAGAGCACTGGTCCCAAACGGATCCTTGGGGACACCACTCCCGACATCTCTCCATTGTGAGAACTTCCCATTTACACCACTCTTGTTTCCTGTTTCTCAACCAGTTTTTAATCCATAGGAGGACTTCCCCTCTTATTCCTTCATTGCTGAGTTTTCTCAACAGTCTCTGGTGAGGAACTTTGTCAAAAGCCTTTTGGAAATCCAAGTAGACAATGTCCACTGGTTCACCCCTGTCCACATGCCTGTTTATACCCTCAAAGAACTCTAGTAAGTTTGTAAGACAGGATTTGCCTCTGCAAAAGCCATGCTGACTCTTTCTCAGCAGGTCTTGCTGGGCCACCAGTATATACCATCCGCATTGAAGGTGTTCAATGCTAAATGCGGCTCTCAGCTCCTCTATGGAGCACCTATTTGGATCGGAGCTATAAACAAAAATATAAACACAGCCCAGTCCCGTTTCTTCCACAAAATTATGGGCTTACCACCGAAGCTCGTGATGCAGCCTCTATGTTTAGAACTCGGCAAATATCATATGCCACGATGGCTCGGCTGAGAACTGTCAGATACTGGCCACGTGATCCACTATTTGCAGGATCACTCCAGTTTGTTACACCTCATTGCTTCCGGGACTATGCAAATTCTAGGTGGCTGAAACTAGTTGAGGGAAAAATCAACACTCTTGGCTTTTCATTAGAGTCGTTAGTCCCTCTTTCCCTATCAGAAGCATATAGCTGCTTGAAAACTAAGCTATTAGAACAAGAGTATCGGGATATGATAACAGCTGCAGGAAAAAACGCGGTTCCCCGGACCCTGCTTATTCCAATTGAAATAAGGACACATGGCCAACTATTTACAGTGGATCACCAACCCTAAATTAAGAAGAGCTTTAACACTGGGCCAGATTCAATCTAATGCCTTCTATGCTGCTCTATGGCAGATATCAACAAATTGATAAACAGAGGAGGCTATGTCCATGCAATATGGGTAATGTGTGGAGACATTAATCGATCATACCCTCTTTCATTGTGTAAGGTTTGCAAAAATCAGAATGTCACAATCTGCACTTATCCTATTTCTGTATAACAATCTAACTGATGCTCTTAAGATACCTATGCTTTTGAACAACATGGATCCCACAGTGTGTGAGAATGTAGCAAAAATTACTGCTAACAATAATAGACGTAAGTCTAGATGAATACCAACCAATGTCTATGTATTATGACCACATATAGCCAGCAGTAATTTTGCTAGCTTCTGTCAGTATCCGATGACGTTTAAGTGAGTTAACTTAGCTGAAGGAAAGTCCTATAGTTACAGAAGGACCATGTATATATTTTAGTATTTAGTATTTTAGTACCAGTGTCTATTATTGTGAGCAATAATGGGCAAATTTTGTATGCTGATTTTGTATGTTTATTTTATGCCAATAAAGGCTTCTGAATGAAGCAGGTCTTGCTTTTCTACATGTTTTATAATTTTATCTTTAATGATAGATTCTACTAATTTACCAGGAACAGATGTCAAACTGACTGGCCTGTAATTTCCCGGGTCCCCCCTAGATCCTTTCTTAAAGATTGGTGTGACATTGGCCATCTTCCAGTCTTCAGGGATGGAGCCTGATTTCAGGGATAAGTTGCATATTAAAGTGAGAAGATCAGCAATTTCATGCTTGAGCTCTTTAAGAACTCTTGGGTGAATGCAATCTGGGCCAGGGGATTTGGTAACATTTAGTTTATCAATGGCTGCCAGAACTTCTTCCTTGTCTACCACTATCTTCGCTAGTTCCTCGGATTCGCCTCCTAAGAAGCTTGGTTCAGGTGCAGGAATGTTCCTCACCTCCTCTTGGGTGAAGACAGATGCAAAGAATTCATTCAGCTTCTCTGCAATCTCCCTGCCATCTTTTAGCACACCCTTTGTTCCTTTGTCATCTAACGGGCCTACCGCTTCCCTTGCTGGCTTCCTGCTTTTGATGTACTTGAAGAACTGTTTGTTGCTGGTCTTGATGTTCATAGCCATGCGTTCCTCATAATCCTTTTTTCCTCCCCTTACAGCTAACTTGCTTCTCTTTGCCACCATTTGTGTTCCCTCTCATATTCTTCATCAGCCAAACTGGACTTCCATTTTCTAAAAGACATTTTCTTTTTCTGATAATTTCCTCAACCTCTCTTGTTAACCATGGTGGCTTTCTTTTGGACTGGGTGCTGCCTTTTCTAACCTGTGGAACACATTCCAGCTGAGCTTTTATTACTGTGTTTTTTAAATAACCTCCAAGCATCCTGGACAGTTTTGACTCTCTTGATTTTCCCTTTCAGCTTCCCTTGCACTATCCCCCTCATCTTTTGAGAAATTTCCCTTTCTGAAGGCTAATGTAACTACACATTAGTTGTCACTTGTTCGCATGCTGAGATACTGAATCTGACAGCATTGTGGTCGCTGTTCCCTATCGGCTCAACAACACTGACTTCCTGCACCAGGTCCTGGGTCCCACATAGAATTAGATCTAGGATCACCTCTCCCCTGGTTGGTTCCACAACCATCTGCTCTAAGCCACACTCACTTAGCATATCCAGGAATGCTCTCTCCTTACTTGTGACCTGAACATGCATTTTCCAGTTTATATGGGGATAGTTAAAATCACCCATTACCACAACATTTTTGTTTTTGTTGGCCTCTCTAACTTCTTTTTCCATCTCAGAATCCTCTTGTGCAGACTTTGGGTCAGGGGACGATAATATATTCCTAATATTAAACTGTCCTTCACACCTGGTATTGATATCCACAGTGATTCTGTAGGGGAACCAGCTCCCTTGCATTGTCTATTTTATGTGATACTATGCTCTCTTTGATGTAAAGGGCAACTCCACCCCAATCGCCTCTGTCCTATCCTTCCTATAGAGCTCTGGAGCCTGGTATAACAGCATCCCACTGGTTCTCCTCATTCCACCATGTCTCTGTAATGCCCACTATATCAAAGTCCTCCTTCAAAACTCTGTACCCAAGTAGCTCCCCCCCATTTTAGGTGAATGCTTCTACTATTAGCATAGAGACACCTGTATACCCTGTCTCTGTCCCTTAACCTGGGATTTATGTGCTTTACCCTCAAGTCTTTTGTAGACACTATCCCTTGTCACATGCACATTGCTATGTTCCTCGCTTGTATGTGGTTGATTTAGAAAAACCTCCCTCTCTGTCTGCATCCCCATAGATACTGTATTCCGAACCGAAGTCACCTCAGCTCCTGTCGGCTGTCCCCCAGTGATCAGTTTAAAAGCTGTTCTGCCACCTTTTTTAATGTTGAGCCAGCAGCCTGGTTCCTCTTTGGTTAAGATGAAGCCCGTCCCGTTTGTACAGGCCTACCTTGTCCCAAAAGGTTCCCCAGTTCCTGACAAATCTGAAACCCTCTGCCTTACACCACCTTCTCATCCACGCATTGAGACCCTGTATCTCCAGCTTGCCCTAGCTAAGCCCTGCGTGTGGAACGGGTAGCATTTCTGAGAATGCCACCTTGGAGGTCCTGGACTTCAACCTGTTTCCTAGCAGCCTAAATTTAGCTTCCAGAACCTCCCGGCTACATTCCCCAATGTCGTTGGTGCCAATGTGGACCACAACTGCTGACTCCACCCCAGCACTGTCTAAAAGCCTATCTAGACGAAGCGTGACATCCGCGCCAGGCAGGCAAGTCACCATGCGGTCATCACGCCTCTCACAAACCCAACTCTCTACATTTCTAATGATCGAATCACCCACTACAAGGAGCCCCCCACCTCCCCGAGGGGTATCCTCAGTCTGAGAGCATAGCTGCTCACCAGTTAAGCAAGGGATCCCATCTCAGGGAGCATCCTCCCCCACCCCAGACCGGCACCCTCCATCCCCACGGCCTTCATTCTCCATGACATCTGAAGAGATGTCACCTTGGGAGTGGGACCCGGCTGTTAGGTCCCTGAAAGCCTCGTCTGTCACCCTCTCTGCCTCTTTCAGCTTCTCCAGGTCTGCCACCTTGGCTTCAAGAGAACGCACACGTTCCTTGAGTGCCAGGAGCTCATTGCAGCGAGGGCACACCCACGACTTCTGTCCTAGTGGCAGATAATCATACATGTGACACTCAGAGCAAAACACTGGAAAGCCCGCATCCCCCTGCTGGCTTTCTGCCTTCATAGCTGATTGTTTAGATATTTAGATATTAAGCTTTTAGTCACTGCCCCCCTGGAGCTATCTGCACGTACTATCTGTCAAATATGTCCTTATTAATTTAAAAAAACAAAAAAAATTAAATTAAAATTGCGCGCGCCACCAGGCGCGCGCCGCTGGTTCCAGAGACTGAATTAAAGCCCCACCTCTCAGGACAAAAGCCCCACCTCTTAGGACAAAGAGGAACAAGAGATAAACTCTGTTAACCCCTGTTAAGCCCCACTTTCCAGATTCAGCAGCCTAACAAGGAGAAAAAGAGATAACCCCTGTTAAAATAACACTGTTTTAAAAGCTGTGGCTTTGAGAAAAGCCCTCCAAAATGAACACCAGCAGGTCACTCTGCTCTTCCTGGCCAAGTCTCTTCTGCTGCTACTCCTCTCTGCTGGTTCCAGAGATTTGGTGCACCCAAATCTCCAAAGCTAAATTCATTTGTGTATTGACTGAGATAGTAGGAATTTAATGGTAGGGGTAAAAATAAAACAGTGACAGGTTTAACTGGAAATTTTGTTGGGGCCAATGTTGTAGCAGTGGTAAAGAAAGATTTTCTTTATATCCATTCACTATTAGTACCTGATGCTATTCCAGACAGTTAAGGTGCTTCATAATGTAGGCCCAGCCCAGCTCCAACTGAGAATTCCATCCTTTCAGTTCCCAGTTGCCATTCCTGAGGCCAGAGAAAGAAGAGGAGGCAGCTAGGCAGCATGTCACCAGACTTAGTTCCAGACCTGCCTGTGAGCCCTCTCCTTCCCATTGCTGATAAACAAGACTAGAAAGAGAAATCAGATATCCCACCCCTTATGTCATACTGGATCCAGACTCATGATATCCCACTCCCTGGGCACCTTTTAGTCATGCTTTAGTTGATATCTGCATTGGTTTTGAAATGTGGCAATCCACTTTGGAAGCCAATGTTTTTTGTGAACAGCAGGGGGGGAACACAACCAATTTGTCTGTAGAGCCTTGAGGTTGATGTATTTGTGAAAGACTCAGTGAATAGATGGTGTGTATATCTATTGTGATTTAGACACAGCAGAATGGAGGCTGTTGTCAGCCTCCACTAATTGCAGTTGTTTGGGCTAGTCTCAGTTCCTCAGATGTTGACAGGCTGCAATGGCAAACGGGCAACCGAATGTGCACTTGGCACTTGTCCAATCTGGGATGTGCTTCGATTGCTGTTGGGAGGAACTGTCAGTACTTCAGTGATGGAACAGAAGAGAGTTATTCACAGTGCCTCTAAAGGATTAAACCCTTCTTGGTGGAGGGTCGTGGTGGTGGGGAGTAATTCTCCATAAGTTGGTCTAAGTGGCTGTAGTAACTTAAGTGTATTGATTCGCCCTTAGGCTGAAGTGAAAAATAGAAAAGCCAGATTACTTGTCAATGAGGTGGAAAGAATTATGCACCAAAACATATTGTTATGTTAGAGGGACTGCATTTTGTCCTGGCATGCTTGAAAGTTGGACAATAAAGAAAGATAACAGGAAGAAAGTTGATTCATTTGAAATGTAGTGATAGAGAAGAGTTTTACAGGTACCATGGACAGCCCAAATCAGTGGGTTTTAGATCAAATCACGCTTGAACTCTCCCTAAAAGTTCAAATGACTAAACTGAGGTTATTGTACTTTGGTCACATTATGAGCTGACAAGAATCACTAGAAAATACAGTAATGCTAGGAAAAATTGAAAGCAGGAGGAAAAGAGGGAGACCATACATGAGATGGATTGACTCAGTCAGGGAAGCCACAGTCTGCAAGACCTGAGCAAGGCTGCTAATGATAGGATGTTTTGGAGATGGTTAGTTCATAGGGTCACCATAGATCAGAAGCTACTAGACAACACTTCACACACTTTCTTGCCCTTTGTTGTATGGTGACAGTGCTGCAGCTATTATCCCTCTGACTATCCCTTTATGCCTCTTTCAGAGCCATAAATAGCACATTGATGCCTCATTTGGGAGCTTCTTGACATTATTCACAGAGATTTAGACTTCACTGAGCATCACTAACAAGGAGGTCACTCCCCAGTGTCCTCTCTGTGTTCACCAAGCTCCCTGGTATGCTAGGGAGTTATGGGTGATGAAGAAGCAGCTGAGAAATCTAGAGCGAGGTTGGCAGCGTACTCGTGATGAAGCTACAAGAACATCTTATGAGACATTTATGAAAGCGTACCAGATAGCAGTGAAGGCCACAAAGAAGCAATTCTATGTGGCCTCCATTGCGTCTGCAGGCTCTCACCCAGCGTAATTATGATAATTCGAAATCCCTCTCTACGGGATCTAAAATTGTTAGTGATTTGGCTATAGACTGTGAGGCATTTGTGAGCTTTTTTGCAGATAAAGTCTTGGTGCCCCACCATGGCCCCCTGGTGAAACTAGATACAGTAAAGGATCAGGAGACACCTTGGCCTTCTTCAGATCCATTATTGGACCAATTCAGTCTTTTTTCACATGCTGATGTTAACAAGGTGCTGGCGGCTGTGAAGCCAACTACCTGCCCCTTAGATTAAAGCCAGTCATGGCTGGTGAAAGCCAGTGGTGATGAGGAATGAGCCCCCCTGTTGAAAATTATCAACCTCTCCCTCCAGCAGGGAGTTCTCTCAAGGCAGCTAAAGGTGGTGGTGGTACGACCGCTCTTAAAGAAATCATCCTTGGATTCTTTAAATCTATACAACTACCACCCAGTCTCAAATTTATTATTTCTGGCTAAGGTAGTTGAGAGAGTGGTTGTGGAACAGCTGCAGGCATTCTTGAATGACAGACTGGCTTTGAATCCATTCCAATCCAGCTTTTATCCTGGACAGGGACAGAGACTATGCTGGTCGCCATCACAGTTGAGCTCCATTGACAGCTGGATTGAGGCTGCTGGTGCTATTAGATCTCACCACAGTTTTTGACATGGTCGATTATGATCTTTTGGCTCACCTTAGCTGGGTCCAGAAGGTATTGAGGACTCCTCTGATGAAGAGTCAGCTGGAAGCCTTGGCTCCTGCCCACAGTCAAGAGAAGTGGCATGGGGAGAAGAAGCTCCTGTGGGATCAGACATGAACCCACAGCCAGACACCAGTGCAGTGACCCCTCCAACTCTGTGAGTTGTGGACAGCTAGATGCCAGCCTGATCACTTCCCTCATCCCCAGAGCATCAGGAACAGAGAAGGAGGAAAACACACAGGGCCTTACAGGACAGAAGTGCGCACCTGGCAGCCCAGCACAGGCCCTGCATGGACAATGAGGAGGGGTGTTTGCAGAAGCAGGTCAGAGGCAGCTGGCAGGTGCACAGCTGTCGGAGTAGCCTTGCCTTTATAAGCAACTGGAAAGGGCATCTCTGTGTGGAAGCAACATGTAAAATTGGTGCTAACCTTGTGACTCCTGCTTTGAACTATCTGCTCTGTCTTGACCTTGGCCTGAATATCTGGACTTGTGTTTTTGGTTTACCCTTGGGCTTGTCCTTGTGCATGTTGGAACTATTGTGCTTGATTTCTGGAATACAACTCTGTGGAAATTGGATTGTGTGTGAGAGAGAGAGAAAGAGAAAGAGAGAGGGGGGAATTGGGGAACCATGACAGCTGACATTTTTTCTTCCGGGAGCAGGGACACTAGGTAATGCTTGGGAAGGGAGAATCCCAGTGGCATCCCTTTGTTTCTGGGGTACTACAGGTGGCAATTCTGTCTCTGATATTATTTAACATCTATATGTGGTCCCTGGCTCAGCTAGTCAAAACTTTGGGCTGGTCTGTCACCAATATGATACCCAATTTTTTTCTGTTAGTGGAGGGCCAGCTAGTCACCCCCCAGAGACTTTGGTCCAGTGTATGGAGGCCATGGCAAGATGGCTACATCAGAGCAGGCTGAAACGAAATCCATTGAAGACTGAGGTCCTGTGGCTGGGACAAAGGGGGCCAGAACAGGGATCCCAATTGCTGCACTTGAACAGTAAGACTTTAATACCCGCCTTTACTGTAAAGAGCCTTGGAGAGTGATCTTGGAGTCTTCCTTATCTGTGGAGACCCAGGTTACACATAGAGTCAGGACAGCCTTTTCCCATTTGTCAGGCCTAGCAGTTGGTCCCCTATCTGTCCCATACAGACCTAGCCACAGTGGTCCATGTGATGGTCGCCTCCAGATTAGACTGCTGTAACTTGCTGTATGCCAGCCTACCCTTGAAACTGCTCTGAAAACTGCAGCTGGTCCAGAATGTGGCAGCAAGAGAACTCACTGGGACACCAGTGAGAGAGCACATGAGACCTGTGCTCTTCCAGCTGCACTGGCTACTAGTTGAATTCTAGCTCCTTTTCAAAGTATTGGTTTTACCCTTTGAGGCCTTGAGTGGTCTGGGACCATCATATCTTTGGGTACGCATCTCACCATCTCACCCACAAAGGATCCTCCAAGCCTCCAATAGTAATTTGCTGGCAATCTCTGGCCCCAAGGACGTTCAGCTGTCATCCACACCAGGCCCTTCTCGGTCCTGGCTCCCACTTGGTAGAATTCCTTCCCAACAGATATTAGGACCCTGTGAAATACAAATCAATTTTGTAGGGCTTGTAAGACCAAATTATTCTGCCTGGCCTGTCATTGGCATGCTGGTCAGTAGCGTCATCCGAGCCCCCGGGCTGGTGTCCCCCTGCCTCACCCATAAGAGCTGGGGAGGGTGTGGTACAAAAATCAAACGAATACTTATAATACACCAAAGTCTATTTTGTAATGATTTCTTCAGCAATTCAACACATGGCCCTGTTGTTTTACTTAACTCTGCAGTAAGGAGCTCTACAGCAAAAACAAAGAAAGAAATTCTCCAGCAAAAAGGGCTGCTTTAAAAATAGTGAAATTGAGCCAAAGGACTATACAGCAAGGTGTGATCTATGGGCGATACATTCCTGAAGGCACTATGGGAAATGTTATATATCCAAAAGATGTTACAAGCTACTTAACTCAAGTGGAGAAAGAAATAGAGGCCACCAAAATGGTAGGCTACATAAATTAGATTGGACTCAGTCAGATATGGCAGAACAATTTGTGTGCCTCTTCTGCAGAGACTGTTGTCGCAGTTCCCATTTTTCATAAATGTCATCTTGCCCTTTTCTCTTAAATAAAGGGAAGAGTAAGGAGAGGACCAGTGTTTTGTGTGCACGTCCCTGGGTGCCAGTGAGTATTAAAGTCTGGCTTGGATGGATGCCAGAATAAATGCCTTGGGGTAGTGTGGCTGAAATCATAGCTCTGTGTCAAAAGTTTCCAGTCACTTTAAGAAGGAACCAAAATGAGGTCCTTGGCAAAAAGAAAAGAAAATGTTTAGCTGACTGACTTGGGGATATACCTTCTATGTTGTATTCCCAGTGAAGGGGGAATATTTCCAACCTACTCCAGTGTGTGCTTTCTTCCCAAGAAACCCTTATGGGAAGAGAGAGATCCATTTCCACCAGGATAAAACCCCTCTCAATAGATGCATAATTGATAATAGATCATTAACATGTGTAAAAGATGTCCGAAATAATCATTGGTTGTCTTAACAAATCATGATTGTTTACTTTGTTTCTCATGAACTGCATTATACCACTCTGTAGTGGACATAAAAAGATAAAATAAAAGATGTCATCTCCTCTTTTCCAGCATCTAACTTCTACTCCAACATCACTCACATTTTCAAGATTTGTTAGCAAACAAGGTTTTAGAATGTCTGGGGTAGCATTCCACAAGCACAAGGATTTCCATTTATAAGTGTGACTTTATTGTTTCCCCATCCCATGGAAGCCCAAAATGTTCCCCGATAGCCAGTTTCTGGGGCACAGGGAATCCCTAAGAAAGGATTGGGGGCACTTTGGGTTGCTTAAGGAGGGAAGAGAAAGAAAAATAGTCTGGATCCAAGCCATTGTGTCCTTACAAAGGTAGGGGGGAACGTGGCTTCAAAAATGGCCATAAGTGGCTTTCATGTGGCAGGAATTTGGTAATATTAAGATGACTGGAAAAGGCCTAGCATTTTAATGAAATGATTGAGCTGTCGTTGCAGCTGACTTATGGTAGCCCAGTAGGGTTTTTAAGGCAAGAGACTAATAGAGGTGGTTTGCCATCACATTCCTTTAATGAAAGGAGTCTATAATTATTTATATGGTGAAGTGAGCAGCATTTCTATGTCCTGAATCCTAGAAATCACTCTCTGAACATAAGTGGACAAAGTCTAATATCACTAAATGCATGGGTATGTATTTGGGAAGAATTTCAATTATTGCATGTGAACTTCTGGGTTCTGAACTGTTGCAGCTATTTAAGGAATAGACCCCAAGGGCCCATTACAGATAGCTTAGTTGAAACATCTTAGTACAGTAAGACAATCCGATAGTGACAACAAAATGATAAGAATCGGGTTGAAATCATAATGAAAAGTATTACCTCTGGGATCACTCAGTTTTGTTCCCTTACTCTCCCTCTGCCCTTTTACATGAACAAAATTAATTACAAGTATCTACATTAATCACAGATGTTGGTGTAAATAAGCCAAGGACAAAAGTAATTTGGAAAAATCTCAAAGACCTTTGCCTGGGTTCTGTGAGCAGCCAGACTTAATGTGTGCTTTTTCTTCAGCCAGAGGTGGAGCAAGGGGAAACCGCACCCGGGGCGTGCCCTCGATGGCCCGACCACGCCTCTGCCACTGCTCTGCCCAGGGTGTCACACACACCCACACACCCACTGTCTTCAGCACTGATCTTCTCAGCACTGTCAGTTCTCTTCTCCTGAACGTGTTCCAACATTCACCCTTAGGAGTAATTTCCACCTTTGTTTATTGGTTAAATGTACTGCCTTTCTGTCCAAAAGCTCAAGATGATTGCCGACTGGTCTCCTTTACAGGCATGGACTGTGATTAAGGAATCCTGTATTCCCTCATCTCATCTTTCCTCTCTCCTATGCAACGTCAACTTCCAATTCTTCCTTACAAGCCCTGTTCACAAGTTACAGACTGAATCCATGTATTGGGTTTACTTAATTTTTTAAAAAAA
The DNA here is from genome assembly GCF_021028975.2 of Sphaerodactylus townsendi. Classification (NCBI taxonomy): domain Eukaryota; kingdom Metazoa; phylum Chordata; class Lepidosauria; order Squamata; family Sphaerodactylidae; genus Sphaerodactylus; species Sphaerodactylus townsendi. The sequence goes on from NC_059426.1 coordinate 146,091,936, forward strand.
TATATGCTTTGGGTAATTCTCATGTTACTTTCAACACACATACAGTGGAATGTGTAATGCAAACCATACAGTTAACTTGATACTGAGTGAACATGCATTGGCAGTTCAGTGCATCTGACCAGTCCAGTGACTCAGATTTGGACTCTTCAGGGGAGGTGCCCTAGGAGCCAAGGCACCAGCCAAAAAGGACCCGCAGGACCAGGGAGAGCTTAACATGGCTGAGGCATCGATTGACAATGGTCCAGCCAGGTCAGAGGTCTCCTGCCTGAGCTTACAAGGGAGGACTCACCACCAGCCCCTGAAATACTTACCAGGGATCTGCTAGGCAGGATGCAAACTCAGACTCATAGCCCCCTACAGAATGCTCCCCCCCTGGAGGAATGACAGCAGTGGCAGAAGGTCTGGGCCAAGGTGGCCCAAAGGAGGTGAAGTGGCTGACTGGCTGCCATCTCAGAGCCGGGCAATGAGAACAATAATTCTTTGCAAGATCCTGACTGAAGCACAGTGTAGCAACAGGAGCGCAACATCTGCCAGTTGGCCAAATGAGCCTGATTGCTTTTTTTATTATGTTTATTTCATTAGATTTATATCCTGCCCTTTACTTACTATAATCTGACTCATGGCATCTTATATCAACTTTTGTATAATCAGTTTAAAAATACATGCAATCATCAAAAACCTTATCAACTTAAAAATTCTAGCACTCTTAAAAATGAAATGCAATGACAACAGGTAAGGGAGGGGAGGAAGAGAAATGAAAACAGAAGGCAAAAAAAAAATAGCAAAGCAACTGAGAAAAACAAATACCGGTCAGCTAGGAATAGGGAGGTCATCTAAGATGCAATCAGTGCTGCCTCAACCATAGGCCTGGTAGAACATCTTAGTCTAGCAGACCCTGCAGAATTGAGTCAGATCCTACAGGCCACAGGTCTCACTTAATAGAGAGTTCTACCAGGCCATAGCCAGAGCTTGGGAAACCACCTCACTGCAGTACATCTTATGTGCCTGCAGAGTAATGGACAGCTACAGTCTTAACTGTGGTTAGTTAAGTATTCTGTCCCAACTAATGTCATGAAGTTTTACAATCATATCAAAAAATTTTCTGTCATCAGCAAGGCAGCAATGTGACTTTCAGCACACATTGGAAGTGTTGTTGTCAGCTTGCTGACAACTGCGGGGATGCTCAGGTTCTATCATAGAGTTTTATTCATATTCCAAAGCAGTCTGGAAGTGATGTCACTACATGGCTGATGATAGAGAACTAGACCTAAAATTGCCGTTGGTAAGTTCACCTCACCCCCGCCAGTTGTCGTGGGGGGAGGCACCTGGCAACCTTACTGCTGAGCAGCATCTTTAATACCTGTGAGTCAGGGAAGTGGTGCAGTTTCTACCCCCTCACCCTCCAGAAATATCAGTTGAAGCATGATGGAATCTGAATTTGAGAAATGAGGTCAAAATGAAGTTATTTCAGATGTCAGATTCAGTTTTCTTAGCCTAATTCCAAAATGAGCTAGGAGGAAGTTCATCTCTTGCCACCTTAGTCAGGATCTGAAATCAGGTTTTGAAATAAGTTTTACAATAATCGTGATTATTGTGGATTCAAAATTTATGTCTAATCATGGTTAAAGCCTGGAGTGGACGGGGTGGGATTTGCAAACAAAAGGGGAATGTGTATATGACATCGGACCAACTGTTTCTGATATCTCAAAACCTTGGGAAATTAAACAGATGTCCAGTGGAACCTTAAACAAAATATTTAATCCAGTATGAGATTTTGTGAGTCAGAATTCACTTTTTTCATAGATAATGGAAAGAAAGCAAAGCATTTCCTAATATTCATCTAGAAAATTATAGAAAGGGAGAGGAAAGATGGAGGAATGGATTCTCTGTGTTAGGGACTTGATTGCTTTGGTAGTTATAATGAGTGATGAGAAAGTTCAGAGGTTCTAGCCTTGGCCAAGGCATGGCATCTTGCACTTCTCCTGAGTTGTGTTACTGCTGTTATTGCAAGAAGATCATTTAAGAACAATTAAGTATTCAGAAAGCCACTTTCTGATAGTGATGTCTCACCCTTCTATTTTTCCCCATTCTCTCACATTTTAAGGAACTATTTTAATCTTATGAAGTTAGCAAGTTCTCACAGGTTAAAGAAATTAGGTGCTAAGTTAATAGGATTCATAGCAGCACATTTGGCTGGGGAAAAAAATACCAAAGATAAGGAAATGTTATCTGCGATGCAATTAAGCCATTGCCTGTCATGAAATCACTAATGTGATCAAACTGTGAAATACACAGCAGATGAATAATTAAATCCAGATGTCTTTCCATAATGATGAGAGAGAAAGTTGTAAAACCCTACAAACTTTGGTGGAAAAACCTCCCAAAGTGGGCATGCTTAATTTTTAACGGGCAGAGCAATTGGAAAAACCCATCAGGGAACAAATCCAATATATTGCTTCATTTTAAAAATCAAATCAATGTTCTTTTTAATAGCCAGTAATACAAAGATTTATGCCATTAAGTGTGCTGTACGTAATAGAGCAGACTCCACCACTTGCTATTCTTAAGGAGAAACAATTCAGTTATCAAATTTCTTGAAAAGTGGCTTTAATAAAGTTCTTTGTTTACTGAGGTATTGTGTATATGTGTAACCCATGCCATTTTCATATTTGTAATTTTTTTGGGGGGGTAGACTTTAGGTCTTAGGGAGCAAGAGCTTATTGAGCATGTGCAGTTGTAAAGTTTGCTCACATGCATACACACCCCTTCAGGCAGAGCTAAGTGTGACTTTATTGTTGCTTGTATTAATAGAGTCCATTTCATCCCAAACCATAGCAATCCTTTATCTCTCCAAAAAGAGATTGGAACTGAAGTCCATTTATCTACTCCAACAAAGCTGATGAGTTTACAGATCACTATCTCTTTACAGAACATTTTCTGTATATGTTTAGCAGCAGAATTTTTAAAATAAAAAAAGCCCACCATTATGATTAATTTTAAGAAATCTACAGAAAATGTAATCCCAGAAGTTTAATAAAGGAGTCTTAGAGCCAGTTTGTTAACTACTTAGGGTGGCAGCCAAGCACTGCATTAGAATTTCAGGGTGGGGGAGCATTTCTCTGACTGGTGGTCAGGGGTGGGACATGCGACCAGAAACCTTGGGGGGAGGGGTTTCCCTCTCAGGGAATGCTGCTGCTGCTCCACAGAGGCCTCAGTGAGCCTCATGTTTTTTTCTCACTCTGCCCTCCCTTTGCTTAGACTCTTGGTTGTGTTTTGTTGTATTTTATGTATTTGCTATATTCCTTTCATGTCACAACTTTTGGCGATATCAGCATGGAGCTGGATTCATTTGGGGGGGGGAACAGCCTCTGTGGCCCTTTCTCTCATGTTTGGGGATTCCCTTAAGGGGTTTGGGTGATTGCTTTGGGGACAGGCCCAACTTGGGGGCTGTCAAGACGCCCTCACTCCAGGTGGCAGGGGAGACCACATAGTGGCTGAAGCCCATGTGAAATCCATCTACCTACCTTCCCACATGATCTCCCCCTCACCCAGCAGGTGGACTGGAGTGAGTCAAATGGGTTTTATCGGCGGACAGGGTGGTCACCCGATAACTACATCTGCTGTCCATGCTGTGCCAAGGCTCTGTCAGCTGCTGTAACTAATAAAGTTGTGGCCATTTGTTAATCTAACAAAGTGTTCTGAATCTTCCTGTTCTGGGTCCAGTGTGTGGGTTAGGCTCACTGCCTTCCATCCCCCACCCCCTTAAAGCTGGGTCCACAACCATTCCCCAAAATTCCAGCGCTTGTTTATTTGGATAGACGATCAGACTGACAGACAAACATTTTTAATGGACCTCTTTTAACCAGAGCAGAAGATAGTGCCAAACAGAAATTCTCATCTATAGTTGTCTAGAGTGGTACTAAAGGGAGAGAAGGGAGCTTTCTTCCAGCCAAGGCAATTTCAGCAGCAGCCAGTCAGTCCCCAGTGCCAGTGGCATGAGATGTCCCAAACCCTAGCAAACCAACTGCAGCAGCTGTTTCTATTTTTGTCAGGATTACATGATCGGAAGGGAAAAAGGAACATTTTTTTCTTTCCTGTCAACTGTTCCAAATCACAGTTGCATTTAAAAAAATATCCTCCATGCTACTGATTGGCATTTAAAAGAGGATGCCATACAATTTCATGATGATTTTACAGTACTGTTTTAACTTCGTAAGGTGCCCTTAACAGGGTTTTGGAAAGGAAGCCTAAAGATCTCCTACGTAAGATTAAATGAACAATAATAAAACTTTGGTTTATATATCATTGAAGCTGGCAACAAGAACAAAAACCACAGTTTGAGAATCTAATTTCAGGGCTACTGTTACAAAGGGGTTTGTTTAGAAGAAAATAAATCTTCATCCTTCCGCAATTTCCAGATTCAGATACAGATTCAATTTCCAGATACAGATACAGATACACTCTTCAATTTCCAGTCGAGAAAGGTGTCTTCTTCTGATGGGAGGGCTGGGAATATGATTAAGGGGACATATGATGTTCTGTTGACCTTAACAAGACTGAGGCTAATCAGTACTTGGGTGGAAAACTATACTGGATCCTTCTGCGCCTGGCCAAGTTTCATGATGAAAGGTGTGATATAAATGTAAATAAATGCACTCCTTTAATGAGTATTCAATTAGGTGATGGTTTCCATGTTTTCCAAGCTTCTTCTAGTTGAACATGCTGTTTTTAGAATGCAAGGGAATCTGCTTTTGGATGCCTTGCATCCCAGATTGGATTGTTAGCAACTAGGAAGGAGAAGCACCTGCCCTATGTGGAAAGGCTATCAAAACTGGTACATAGAAAAAACAATGACAGAATGGAAAAACGGTACAGGTTTATAACAGTATGTATGTACTAACTAGCATAACTAAAGGGAACCATCACCTTCAGAAATAGTAAACCTCTGAATACCAATGCAGTGGGCAACATTAAGGAAAGGTCTTGGCCTTTAGGGCCTCCATAGTTACCAGGTCACCACTGTGTGAGACAGGATGCTAGACTGAGTGGACAGCTCTGCTGATCCAGTAGGACTGTTTCTACACCAGGGTGATTTTCTGTGGTAGTCGCTGATCTGATTTCTGTGGTAGTCGCTGATCTGATTGCTACAGAGATGTCTGACAGCCCAAGCTAATTCAGTTTCACTCCATTCTTTGCCAAGATTTCTCTTTTATTTTGAGGAACATGGGTAACACCGAACAGGAATAATAAAGCACCTTTACCAACCTTTAAAAAAAACTCTTTATATTTACAGAGACCCCAACAATCCCATCCCTACTGTCTAAAAGACAAGCAATTCTCTTTTGTTATACTAATTGCTATTGAAGACTGGCTCCTTGCAGTCATTGACACATGAAAAGAGTAACTGACTAGCGCTTCATTAAAGTCCTGAAATTGTATTGTTTCCCCTTCAGTTCCTACTGATTGTGCCTTGCCCAGGAAATACTACTGTTGTTTTTTTACAGGTTTGAAATAAAGCAGAATTTATAAGTGAAAAGAATGGGCTGTGCACAAATAGAAAACAGTGTAGCGTGTAAACATAAAAAAACCACACGAGTTAGGTGACTGAAACACAGGAAATCCTTAGTGTAGAAATAGTCCAGGGCTCTTATGTTCTTAATTTCATGTGTTGGTCCTTGCCAGCAACATAGTGGCAGACTTCAATCTGATGAACCAGGTTTGTTTCCCCGCTCCTACACATGAAGTCTGGTTGGTGACCTTGGGCTTGTCACAGTTCTCTCAGAACTCTCTCAGCCTCACCTACCTCTCAGGGTGTCTGTTGTGGAAAGAGGAAGGGAAAGAGTTTGTAAGCCTCTTTGAAACAGTTGAGAAAAGTGGGGTATAAATCCAAATTGTTCCTCCTCCTTTTCCTCCTCCTCCTCCAGCAGTGGTTTAGTTGTTAAGAGCAGGTGCATTCTAATCTTAAGGAACAGGGGATATGAACCCAACTGTTCTTCATTTCTTCTTCTCCATAATGGTGTAGTGGTTAAGAGCATGTGTACTCTAATCTGGAGGAACTGGATTTGATTCCCCGCTCTGCCGCTTGAGCTGTGGAGGCTTGCTTATTTATTTATTTATTTATTTATTTATTTATTTATTTATTTATTTATTTATTTATTTATTTATTTATTTATACTTTCAGCTTTTATACCGCCCTGTCCCCGAGGGACTCCGGGCGGTGCACAACATATAGTGAGTACAGAATAATCAGTGAATACAGTCATAAAACCATCATAAATTAAATAAAATCTATAAAAATCTATAAAAATCTGGGGAATTCAGATTGGCCTGTATACTCCAACACATGCTAGCTGGGTGACCTTGGGCTAGTGACAGTTCTTCTGAGCTCTCTCAGCCCCACCTACCTCACAGGGTGTTTGTTGTGAGGGGCAAGGGAAAGGAGTTTGTCAGCCCCTTTGAGTCTCCTTGCAGGAGAGAAAGGGGGGATATAAATCCAACTCTTCTTCTTCAGTACATCAAGCACTTCTTTCCCTATACAGTTTGATAATGATGGCAGAAATCATCATTCCTAAAATGGGCTGTTAATTTGTATGTTATGTCTCAAGTGCTAATTTGATCTTTGAGCATGTGGTAGAGCTTGATTTGTGCATACCTAGTCTCAATGAAACCACCGAAAAGCTGTTTGATCTTTACTGGGGAATCGTAAATATTGTCTATATGAGTCATAGACTGGTAGGAATGTAGGCACGTATGTCCCATTTTGGGTCCATTCTGATATTTAGTGGTATAACAGTCAATGATCCCCATGTCCCACCCCCCCACCCCAATTTCTACTCCAGTCTTGTTAGAAGATCATGGCCACATTGGGATGTGAACAGTGTGGTGCCTCCTAATATTAGTGTCATGTTTTCCAGAAGGCGAAGTGTTGTTGACATGATTTTCTGAATGAGTATTTAATAAATTTGCTTCCACTAACTTGCTTCCATTGCACTGATGTCAGAAAGTTCTGACGAACGTTTGTTTGATGAAAGCCATCTCACATAGCTGGGCTGGCCTAGTCCTGCTAGCAGTTTCATCTGAGGAAACAGCATTGCACAAACTTGCCCATAAACTAACAATGTTTGAACTCAAATTAATCTCTGTGATTCTCTAATATGATTGAGTCTGAAAGGGCCCATCATATTTTTCTTGACTAGATCTGTGCATATTACAGGAAGATATACTTAAAGATGTTGAGTGATGTGCTACAATTGTAGAAGGGCTGGATGTACCATTGTCACTGATTAGCGTGAAGAACACTACTTTTTTTTGTATAAGTGGAAAATGTAACTGTCTTAAAAGTTCCTTCATCAAAGGAAATGGCCCTGCTTTTCTTTACCATGTAGTACTTACGATGAAGCCATTCAAGCATTGATAATAGCCACTTGTAAAAATTGTGTGATCAGATTGTTGAATGTTCTGCCAAAAAAAAGGGAAGTATAGTGGATTTTAGTGAATTCATAACAACAAATTTTATGGGAAGAGTTGATCCCTTTATTTAGTGATGCAGGAAGGTATTTTTGTGTCTGAAATGAAGCAACAACCATCAAATCCGCCATGCCTTACCAATGCTGTCACCACCACAGCCCCGCCCCCCCCTCATCTAGCTAAGATACAGTAACTCTCTTTACGTCTTCGGGTCCTGTCTCTCTTTGGAAATACTGCAGCAAGCCATGTGTCCCCATAAGGCTTCCTCAGCTCTGATGAGATTACTCATGTGAGTTTCACTACCATTTTCGTTACCCTGGCAACAGACAGCCAGGAATAGTGGCTGAACTCTTGCATGAAGAGAGAATCTCTCAAGAATTTGACAACTGGCATGTGCAGCTTTCTGCACTGATTCTACAGAGGCTCGGAGGGAGTAAGGAGAGCAGTGCTAGACCAGACTGGACACCCTCCAAAATCTGCCACTTGAGAAGGCCAGCTCATTTCTGCTTTACATATTTGGCCCTGCGCCCGCCCTTTATATAAAGTGCTATATTAGCTTTGTCCAAGAGCGGAAAAGGCCACTGCATTTTTCTGGAAGTTTTTGATACAGGCTAACAGTTCGTTTCAAACAAGAAGATCTGTAAATAATTCTATATGAACTAGTTACCCCATATTTTAAAAATTGCTTACTAGCGGGATACATCAATAAGATTTTGGCTTTTTCCGCACAAGTCACTACAACGTTTTCAGGATGATAAAATGTGTCTTCCAAGGAGTTGCACGCTATTTCTTCCATTTGGTTGTGGAAATGTTTTCAGTCGCTTTTTTGTTCACTGTTTCTGGAAACATTTTTTACAGCAGTGTTTTTTGCTGAACCATTTCTAAGCTGCTTTCCCTCACATTTTGATCATGCTGAAACATTCTTTCTTGCCAAAACAGTGGGCCATTTTTCCTCACCCCCTGTGCCAAACCTCCCTTTTAGTGCTTGCTCTTCCATTGTTTGGGTCTTCAACCTCACTCCTCTCTTCCTCTCCTCTTAATTTTTCCTGTTTTCATGTTTTTCCCACCCTCACCTCCCTTTTATATGGACCATAAAATCAACTATGTAGCATCACTGCAGAGCATGCATTAAAAAGTGGGAAAAAATTATGGAGGCAAGAAAACAGAAGTTTTGAGAAGGGAAGTGCGGACAAACAATGAGATACATGATGGGATTGAAAACACCTTCAAAATAGGGTAAGTGCTGGTGTGGGAAAGGCCCTTGTCTTTTTAAGAATTCAGGTTTTCCCCTCACCTGAAGCTAAGGCTGCCAGGCTCTCTCTATAGTGGGAGGTCTCCTACCAGCAACACTCATTGCCCTCTGCCACTCCAAGTGATGGTGGGATTTTAAAAAAATTTAAACATCATGCTCCTCTGCACCATGATGTCACTTCTGGGAAGAACACAGAATTGATGTAGAGTAACCCTAGGAATCACTGGAAACTGTTTCACTTCCACGTTTTCCTGGAAGTGATGTAATGGCGCAGACAGCCCCCCATATCTGCCCTTGACGTTTGCTGGGTGACTGTGAGCAAGTGACTTACTTTCAGCCTAACAGTGCAGCAGTGGCGTAGTGGTTAAGAGCAGGTGCATTCTAATCTGGAGAAACCGAGTTTGATTCCCCACTCTGCCACCTGAGCTGTGGAGGCTTATCTGGGGAATTCAGATTAGCCTGTACACTCCCACACATGCCAGCTGGGTGACCTTGGGCTAGTCACAGCTCTATGGAGCTCTCAGCCCCACCTACCTCACAGGGTGTTTTTTGTGAGGGGAGAAGGGCAAGGAGATTGTAAGCCCCGTTCAGTCTCCTAAAGGAGAGAAAGGGGGGGATATAAATCCAAACTCTTCTTCTTCTTCTTCTAACCTACTTCAGAGAGTGATTGCTGTGAGAATAAAAGGGGGGAGGGGAGAACAGTGTCAGAAATCACCCTGGGCCCTTACTGAGTAGAAAAGCAAAGTATAGGTCTACAAATAAATAAATAGATCATTTCAATGAGAGATCGTGATCCACATCAGGATGTATGCATAGATTTGCTCCCACAGTTTAAATGAATGTTGAAGACATTTTTGGGCAAAAGAGCTCCATAGGCACATTAAAACTCCCAGATCCAGTGCAAATTGGGACAACCTGTTCCTGACATTCAGTGCCAGTGTATGTTCATTTTAACCCTCTACCCATGTCAATCCTACATTTTCGTTTTCTACTTGTATAGATAGACATACGTGCACTTGCATACACCTGCATATTTTTCTCTCCCTATTATGAAGACTCAGGTGTTAGAATGTTTTAAAACCAAAAGCATGTAATTACTATATCATGTCACTATTAAAACAGTTCTTTGCATGATAAAACAATAGCTTCTTAAAGCATAATTTTCTTAAGTATTCCTACTATTAGGTAATGTTAATAGGAAGGTAACATTCTTTTCAGATGAAAAGGCTAGTGTAGACTTTTTCAAGAATTCGTATCTGCTGCTAATGGGGCGAAAGTATGATTGCTCTGTGATTACCTCTATTCATGCTTGGTGAAAGGTACTATAATTGCTTATCTTGGTGTATCTTGTAAGAGAAAATGTGTATATGTAGATCTTATTTTCTCAGTAGTAGCCATGTATAAGTACAGTGATTCAGACAAAAGGTACAAAGTTGCACAGATGTCTTTCACTGTAGGGTGGGTTTCATTGCTTATTGCTCTGGCTCAGAAACAATAGTCAAACTAACTGGAGGTGTTTCAGATGAGCTGCATCCCTATAGCCCATTTCGTCTTCTGAGAAGTATAACCAGAATAAGTTCAGCAACAATGGAGGGAGGGAGGGAGGGAGGGAGGATGCATGGGTGCATGGAAGACAGAACAAGAACAGGGCCAACTAAGTTCACTTTGCTGCCTCCAGAAGGGGGAGTACATGTCAAGCCCCAAGACCCCTTGTCTTGTCATCACCATCCAGGAGAGTTTGAGAGATTATCACACCAAAGTTTCCCTTGCTAGCATGTGTGCTTTGTTTGGAGTAGAAGCAACAAACTTTCTCAGTCCAGCCAGACAACACCTGCTCCTTATCTGGCTTCTGACCTTGGAGAAAGTTGTGCAGCCTGAGAAGGCTTTGTGCTTTGGGAATGCTTTTGCTTTTGGGAATGACAGTTAGAGGAGGGGTGCTTAGCTGGGGCATATAGATTGTTGTTTTGTATGTGAATGCCAGATTCAGCAACAACCCTGTGGAGTATATCCAGTGGTGGGATTCAGCAGGTTCACACCACTTCAGCAGGACCGGTTGTTAAAATGGTGCTTGTAAACAACCAGTTGTTAAATTATTTGAATCCCAACACTGGGTATATCCAGTGGTGGGATCCAAAAATTTTAGTAACAGGTTCCCTGGCCAGCCCCCCCTCAGCAAAGGGGCAGAGGCGTACCTAGGCAAACCTGAGCCCTGGGCAAAACCTGAGTTGGATGCCCCCCCCCCATGGGCAGCCACCCCACCACAACCCAAAAAAATATTTTTGCACCAGGTCATTTCGAAATCATCATCACATTATAGAAAATGCCCAAACTCCCAAATCTGAACACAGCAGTGGTGAAACACACAGGTTCTTTGATAGAGACTGGTGAGATAAAAGGTACGAAAGGCTGAGAATCAATGAATTGCAGTACCTGAAAGGGATTAACCCAGTTCAGGGAGTTACATTATTAGTCACAATTGCTATATGGAACCTTCACGTTCAAAAGCAGTATGCCTCTCGGGGAGGTGAGGACATGGAGATGGAAAAGCGGACCCAATTAGTAACCCCCTCTTGGCACACACAAATAATTAGTAACCCACTCCCGGGAACTGGTGAGAATCTGCTGGATCCCACCTCTGGGTATATCACTTTATACTCTGATACAATGAACCTGATTTCTGCAACCTTGAGTCTGGCAGAGGCATATCTTCCTATGGAATTGGGGTACCCATGTCCCCAGGTGCAACCATTCCGGTCATGTGGGGGGCACAAAATTGACCCCCACATGATCAGATGTCTTCCCCACCTCAAGTCTTCTGCCTCCCTAAGCCCGCCCACATCATCGAAGAGGACGGCATGGGTGAGGGAAATGGTGCAGGTGCTGCTGGAACTCCAGCAGCGGCCACTTCCCTCTTTTCCAAGCAGGCGTGCTGCTCGGAGGGAAGGGAAACAGTGCAGGCGCTGCTGGAGCTCCAGCAGCAGCTGCTTCCCTCCTTCCTGAGGGAAGGGAAATGGCGCAGATGCTGCTGGAGCTCCAGCTGCGGCCACTTCTCTTCTGTCCAAGTGGCAGAGGAGCAGCCTGCTGGATTCTCGTCCCCTCACCCGCAGCTTCTCTGACTCCACCAGTGCATGGCCAGAAAAGCTGGCAGGCTTCTCTCCCCATCCCTTGCGTGCGCCCAAGTGCTGCTGCAGCTTCTCTTTCCTGCCCAGGCAGCAGCCCCAGTGCAAGAGAATCCTGTGCCCTTGCTGGCTCAGACAAATGGGGCTTGGGAAGAAATGGGGGGGGGGGTGCCCTGAGGAGGTTTTGCCTCTGGGCGCAATCTGGGTCCCATACACCTCTGGAATCTGGTATTTGGGAGGAGGTTGACAGACACGACCATAAACCACAGGAGAACCCTTGCCTCCCTTCCTATGCCGCAGCTGTTCACCTTCAAGAACACCCTTCTGGAGCTAGCTAATAGAGGCATGAGTGTGAGAACATCTCCTTCCATGTGCTCCCATCAACTCTTGAGGAACTCAGAATTATGTGGGAGGAGGGACCTGTTCTCTGACCTTCCACAGCAGTCTCTGTAGCCTGCTGGAGCTCAGTTGCATGACTGGAGAGGAAGCAGCATACATTCTTCACAATGATGCCATTCCAGAGCACTTCTCCTGCAAACAACAACAGAAAAAGAGGTGCATTCCTTCCCTGCTGCTACTCACTAGAATCCTCCATCCAAGGTGGGCTTCAGTGCAGGAGCATATCTACAGAAAATGGCACCCAGGGCAAGCTCACAAACTGCACCCCCCAACCTCTTGCAATCTGGATGTTATGTTCCTATTGATTCATCCCAAGATCACATTAGCCTTTTTAGTCACTGCATCACACTGACTGCTCATGTTTAACTTACTGTACGCCTGTACTCCAAGGAATGATTTGCAGCAGCTAATAATAGGGGCTGGTCCAACACAGGCAAAGGACTTATCATAAGGAGTGTCCACTGTACATGCAGATTTGCTGCTCCCATCTTCTAGAACGGCATAAACTAAAAGTCTTTTTTCCCCCCTGAATATTTGTTCCTCTTGTATGTTGAAGTTGCCAAGACAGGTGGAGATCTATATCAACAGGAGATTTGGAACGTACTGTGTGATTTACCCGTGTTCTCTAAATTTCTGAACCAAATGTGTTTACCGTTTTAGTCTTCTCTTATTGTGGAAGGCTTTTTATTATTTAGCCTGGCTTATATGATTCTGCACACCTTTCCATGTAATGATCCATAAAACTTGTTTATGTAGCGTGAAAAAAAATGAAGCAATCCAAGTTTAACAGCAGAGTGAATAGAAGGCTTAATTAAATGAGGATGTAACTCACCCTTATTGAAAGGACAAATCATTGCCATGATGCCCCTGCCTTTTCCGCCTGCCTGAATTGCCGATTTATCTGCTGCCCAGCACAGCGATGAAGTCATACAGGTAGGGCATTGAAGTGAAGAAATAACAGCCAGCCTTAATTCAGAAATTGAGGATGATAGCTTCAAGGTGATGGGAACAGAGTGTAGTCAGTAGGAATGTTCTGGGACTAGGGGCAGGTTCCTCAGGGCGAATGTAAGGCCCTTGTTCTAGGCAGGCATAGCATTGCTTTGATTTATTTGGATGGTAGAAGCATTTAGTACTAGAAAAACACTGCAGTAGCAGTATAAGGATTGCAGTGTATCAAGCTGATTGTGAAGAAAAGGCACAGAACATGGCCATTTCTATCCTTTTTAGGATTGACCCAGTTAAATGTATATTCTTTCAGCAGTGCTACATATTGCCAAGTATTCTATAATTCACAATCACTCCTGCGTTACTGTCAGTTCTTCTTCTGTATAACATCACGGGATTGTCTGGTAGCAGTGCCAGGACAGCAGACCCAGATTCCCCAACTCTGTAAGTATCAGCTCGTCTCAGTTCTGTCCTGATGCTCTAATCACTGCACCATGCTGGCATAGAGATGGAGGCAGTAGCATGTAACACAGTAGCATGTATCACTGACTTTGTAGAACACAACTTTCCTGCTTCCCTTCTTGCTGGGGGGTCAGTAGATCCTCAAGGATAGCATAGTAAGCAGAATGGGGGTCTGCAATGGGAAAGGGATCATCACTGCCTGTCCTGTCATAAAAGTGGAGGGAATTAGCCATACACAGTAAATGCCGCCAGAAGGTGAGCAGAGCCCACTTTTAAGCTACTCCACTACTCTCCCTTACTGGCTGGGCACAGTTCTATTAATAGCACCTCATGCCTCATTTGAAATAAAGTCCAAAATGAATTTCTCTCAAATACTAGAAGTTACAGATTCTTGACAGTGGTAGATTCAGGACAAACAAAAAATTGTTATTCTTTATGCAAGGAATAAGCTTACAAAATGTATTGCCGTAAGATGTAATTATGGACATTCACTCGATAGATTTGTTAATGGTTATTAGCTATGCTAAAAATATACAGATTTAATGCAGTTATAAGAGACATGTGGTGTAATGGGTTGACTGTCAAAATAATTGGGGAGTTCTGGGTTTCATATCCCATTTCTACCATAAGGTCACTGGATGATTTTCTTCGTCATTCTCTCTCAGTCTAACTTTTGTCACAGGTTTGTTTTGAAGATAAAAGTGTGGACAGTGGAATAGAAATCTAATAAATGATTCCCAAAAACATTGCCAGGAGCCAGCATGATTAGGAGCATGTGGACTCTAATCTAGAGAACTGGGTTTGATTCCTTGCATGAAGCCTTCTGGGTGACCTTTGACTAGTCACAGTTGTTCAGAACTCTCTCAGCCCCACCTACCTCACAAGGTGTCTGTTGTAGGGAGAGGAAGGAAAAGGAGTCTGTAAGCTGTCGTAAGTCTCATTACAAGAGAAAAAGGTGGGGTATAAATTGATACCTTTTTTCTAAATAAATTAAAATTTCCCTCTCAACTGATTAATCAGTGGTATTGGGACAAATCTGCATAATATCCAAATATCATTGAATATTATCCAAATATTATTTGTAATTCCAACAAAGCCCCACCTTAACACTGGCCTTCTCTGATCTGTGGGAAGTGAATTTGCAAAAGATCCATAACCATCAGAACCATCCCAACAGGTTATGGGATCCAATGTAGAATGCAGAACAAGGTTTTCTATTGTTCTGATTCAGTAGAGTAATTTGCAGTTTCTCACAACATTGCCTATAAAGGCAGGGGAAGAAAAATGGTCGAACGTGTCATGTCCAATCCAGGGGTCACAAATCTTGGGAGGGTCATGCAATCCTACATGGTGAGTTGCAAGACCCTAAAGAGTGCCTTAATTTGTTTGCTGCTTCTTGGATGGGCTTGCTACTAAAATATGGGTAAAAAGAGCACAGACCATTTGGCTTGTTTTTGCACGATTGCTGAGTGGAGATGCAGGATACAGAACAGTGGAGAAGATTACTTTTTCACACAGGCAGATTCAAAAAATCCCTTCGTGTGCAAAAGCTCTCCCTCATCTTATCTCAGTCTGTGAAATTTCTACAGAGTGGGGAAGTTGAAGTTTGGGGGAGGGGCGAGAGAGGGGATGTGATGCCATAGAGTCTGCCCTTTGAAGATGCCAGTTCCTCCTCAGTCCGCAGATCAGTTGTAATTCCAAGAAGGCCCCACCTTAACACTGGCCTTCTCCTTCCCACCTTATGGTTGAGAAGAGTGGGGTATAAATCCAAACTCCTCTTCTTCTCTCCCCAGCTGGTATGACCCAACCACTGCCAGTTCCCACTAGTCAAGCCTCCAGTGTGCCATATATTCATACATTTACTTGTGCAACTGAGCAGCTCTCTCCTCAGCATGTTGGTGTTTTATGGGTAAGAACATAAGAACATAAGAACAAGCCAGCTGGATCAGACCAGAGTCCATCTAGTCCAGCTCTCTGCTACTCGCAGTGGCCCACCAGGTGCCTTTGGGAGTTCACATGTAGGATGTGAAAGCAATGGCCTTCTGCGGCTGTTGCTCCCGAGCACCTGGGTAGAAGGGTATCTGTATGGCAAATATAGGTGATGACTGACTGGCAGGGAATGGCTGGGCCAAGGAAGGGGAGACAGACAGCCAGAGAGTGCTTGCGGGGAGAGGGGGGTTCCATGTCATTCCCTCAGATAGTCTACCACATCCTGATCCCTAAAGCTGCAGGCATAGTTATTTAAGAAACTTCAGGGGCTTGGTGATCATTCTCAAGGTGCGTGTTGTGCTTGGCTGCATTTGCTTGCATTTCTTCCTTATTGTCCTTACATTCCCCTTTCCCTCTTCATTATGTCTTTTCTTTGACTCCAGAGACTAGTTTTCAATTGTAAATTCTTCAGGGAGGTGACATGTTTTTCTAGGCTTATGTCAATATATAAATTGTAAAATGTCCCTGAAGTTGCTGCTATATGAGCATAGGAACAGATAAACATTAATATTGGTTCTGGATCTGTATCCACATCAAGCTGTGAATGTATTGAGTGCCAAACTTGAGAAGACAGGGATGATGATGACTGAGTGAGAGAGCAAAGGAGTGGAGACAGATGATGCCAAAGCTTGGGAAGGGAAGTATGAAATGCAGTAAAAGAAGGGGGAAAGATAGCAAGAATGCAAAGGAAATGGCAGCAAATGATGGAAGAAATGGTGAAAGGCTGAGAGGGTGAGCAAGGCCCCTTCTGGACACACGAGGCGACTCAGGTTCGACTTGTGTCGGCGGAATCGTACCTCAGCTCGAGTCCTCCCGTTCCTCCGCACAGCAGCTGACTCGTGTCTCTGGAGCCGAGCTCAGAGGGCGGGACCACCTCCCCTGCGCTGTGTTCCGATTGATTGCTGAGTCCCCCGTTCTGTGCATGCCCAAAGCTTTTCGCCGCCGCCACAAGTCTCCCCTTCTGCGCATGGGCAAAATACTGAGCTGTGATTGGCTAGATGGCAGAGTCAAGTTGACGGAGATTCCGCACTCCGCCGGCTTCGGCTCGAGCGCAACCCGAGTCCGCCAGTTGACTCGACCCCCCAGTCGAGCTCAGAAATTCAACGGCAAGAGGGGGGTGAGTCGAGTCAGACATGAGTCCGACGCTACGTCTGTGCGGAGGACTCGGGTCGGACTCAAGTCGATCTAAGGTCGACTCCTACAATGCGGAAGGGCCCCAAGAAAGGATGAAAAGAGATCAGGAGAGAGATTGGAAGAATTCAGGAGGCCAAGAGTACAATCGTAAGGTGCTGGGGTGGGGTGGTGGGGATATTTTTAAAAAATCATCAATGTTAATGGTGACATGCGTGTTTCCCCAACATTATTTTGTGGGATTTCCTGTCATGTGCCTGCAGCTCAGCGGGTTAATGTCGAGTCCTTAATTTGAAAAGATTGAGGCATAAAATATTCATATTGTGAGAACAACCATTTCCAGAGCGGGGGGGTGTTGTAGGTTTTCCAGGTTGTATGGCCGTGTTCCAGTAGTATTTTCTCCTGATGTTTCGCCTGCATCTGTGGCTGGCATCTTCAGAGGATCAGACCACAGATGCAGGTGAAACATCAGGAGAAAATACTACTGGAACATGGCCATACAACCTGAAAAACCCACAACATCCTAGTGATTCTGGCCATGAAAGCCTTCAACAATACAGTGATTTAAATGTTGTGGAAGAAGTCAAATAATTCCTCCCCAACAGATAATGACACAAGCCACAGGTAAAGGAAGAACCAAGATTTGATGTTGTAGTAGCAAACTGATGAACAGCAAACTGCACAGAATGTACAAAGCTAAGCTAATACGTTGAAAAAGAATTGGTTTGGAGAAGGAATTCAATCCCTAATTGCTTATCAATTAGCATAAGCACAATATGGCTTCTGTGCCAATGGTGTGAGGTCACTGTTTTTGCATAAGTAATAAAGTTGACTCATAGATATCCAAAAAAGGCAGCCTTGTAAATAAATGCACATAAGTAACTAGCTTGCACAAAACCTTCTCATCTGCCCAAATCTACTTATGTGAATCTTGTGTATCAAGCCAGCAACTATAGGGAAAAGACCCCAGTTGTATCCACCACAGACAGGTAAGTGAATGGTTATTGACAAGCCTGAGAAAAGCATGTCTCATAATTTCTCCTTTTAACCCCCTTCATCTCCTTTCTCTCTGACTTTGTATCATCTTCACCTTGCTATTTTTCTAATTTTTAGTCTACCATACTGCTTATCTATGGCTGATTCCGCACGGGCCAAAAACAGCAGTGTGAAAATGGTGTGAAAACAGTATAAACCCTTTTACACTTTTAAACCCTTTTACACCATTTTCACACCGTTTTCACACTGCTGTTTTTGGCCCGTGCGGAATCAGCCTATATCTCAACCCCTTTCCTGTTCAGATTCACCTTTTTCATTCAGTCATCATGGGGCAGTTAACTTGCATACAGGACATATTCAATTCCTTTAGTCATGTTCTTTTAGTCACATTACTTTAGTATCCATTGAAGAACCTATCCTCCATTAATCAGTCTAGGCTTGAGAAGGCTTCAAACGTTGAGAAGCTCCGTGATAGGATACAGACTAATGACTATGTTAAATCTGAACCATGCCTAACACATGAAATATTTAGTCATAGCAAATCCAGGAGGGGGGATCTGAGTAAAGATTTTCAGGGCAACCACACAGAAGTAAAAAGGGCAAAATACGGGATCCGCAGCTCAGATGCACTGGGCGAAACTGAGTAAGCATTTTAGGATGCAAAGCTGGAGGAACATCAATTGAGAAGACAGTGGGGAATGGGCCGCTGGGGAACAAGTCATCTGCCATGTAAGGTCAGGGATGAGGGTTGGAGAGAAGCACAGCTGGAAGCAAATGAGCTTGGCAAAGTGTGCACTTTTCATTCCAGCCTGCACACTCAATCACTTTTTACGAGCAGTAAAAAATTTCACCCAACTTATTAGGAAGGAAATAATAAACACATCATAATTTCCTCATTTTTCGCCAGCAGAGAAGAAGGGGAGAGAAAAGGCATTTGCAAGCTCTTTACCCATGCCACCCAAAATGCTCATTCGATAACCTTCTGGTCATTTTTTCTCAATAAAACACTGTATTTATTTCCAGTGCTGACAACTGTTTGAAAAGTTGTATGCCTTCTGCACAGTGTGGTATTATGGACGATGTATCAGGAGCCATATATCTAGCGTGCCTTCTTTCCGGGCACCTAATAACTATGCCTGAGCTCCATAAAGAAAAGGCCAGTGACAGGTTTATTCATCTTTTTATTTCCTTGTTGTGCTCGACTCCCTTCTGAAAATGGCTTCTTTCCACTTTAGTCTCTTTTTGCCTTGTCTGATTTGTAAATGTCTAATAAATTCTGGTGGCATGGTGGATTCAAGGGTGTTGCACATCTTCTTTATCCCAAGATCAGCAGGGAGTGGAATGACAAGGGAAAATTACATGTATAAAAGCTTCCATTTTTAGAGATTAACAGTGAAATCCTGTGCAGACTTACTCCAGTCTCAACACATTGAGATCGGTAGGCTTATAGTGGAGTAACTGTGCAGGGTTGTACAGTTAGATATCTCTTCAAACTTGGGAAGTGTAGAAAATTGGCAAGAACTGGACTGTAGTCTTAAAGGCCAAATGACACAAACATTTAACCCCCATTCTATGAAAACAATGCAAATACCATTATTAATAATGAATTTTGACCCTCTTCTTCCTTCTGATTTCGCCAAATGAATCCAACAGCTCTTCCCTGGCCAAAATTATGTTTCCTCACCTCCTTGCTGCAAAAAATTAATTATGTGTGTGATCTTGAAAGAGTCAAGCATTTAAGTCCTATCTGTGTCATTGGGAAAGCACTCCCTTAGTTTTCTTCAATGGAAATCAATGGCGTTAATCACTGTTAACATTATTCTATTGTATTATTTTTGGAGACATCTGAGTTTTCATCATGTAGTTGCAAAAATACTCTCAATTTTACACTCAGGTTGCACTGCCGTGCAGCCTAAACATACAAGTATGAGCAAAACTACATGTTAGAGGCAGATTTGTGGTTACATCTGGTATTTTCTGTTTTAGTTGAATGCATTTCCAGAGCTCTGAATTTTGATAAGACAACAGTCTTGGTGGTGGAAGAGTGTTTAATCCTTTCCCCTGCACTGCTGTATTGATCTAATTTGTTCCCTTTACCCCCCCCCCCCCAGTTTCTATAGCTTTTAGAAACTGGGAGTCCACATGCTCAGATAGTGCATTTTATAAAGTTAAGTCTCCTAGGAGAAAAGAAGCATGAATCCAGCCATACTTTCCCATGTGTTCACATAGCACCTCCTTCCACCAGATGTGTAAACTTACTCCACAGGTGTGTAGTGTTAACATACATCGACCCAGTGGTGGAATTCAAATAATTTAACAACCAGTTCTGGTGGTAGGATTTAAATAATTGAACAATTGGTTGTATAAAAGAGGCATTTTAACAACCGGTTCTGCCAAAGTGGTGCAAACCTGCTGAATCCCACCACTGCATCGACCTCTTCCCCATGCTGTACATACTCTGAAATGTGGATCATTGTAAAATAAAAGCTTTTCTGTATGCCAACACACACATTCATACCCGACTGCAAATGCAGAACACAGCACGTCTTCTGTGCCGGTCTCCTCCCTTTCTTTCTCATTTACAAATGAATACAGAGATATCACCTATGCTCATCCTGGCTCTGCCACTTATGGAGGAATGTGAAAAGCTTATTACTCTCTTAACGAGTAGGTTCTGAGACAGAGAGACAACGGGAACTCATGAATTGTGATGTAGTAGCAGACTCTTGAACACCGTATAGGATTTTATGCGTAGACGCTAGCTCATTTCAGGGCATTTCCCTCCTTGCAGTATCTTCTTTTCAGTTCCGATATAGATGGGAAGCACTCATTTAAATTGCAGTCAGAAGGTGATGATTGCTTTAATGGAAAAAGCTCTTAACGAGCTAGTTCATTCTGCTGGGACGGGATGCCATGTGCTAGTTCATCAGAACTGTCGAAAGGTCTGGTAACGGCAGTCTCCTCTTATTACCGCTTTGCAGCTTTCCAGGGCAGGCAAGCAGAGCACAGCTTTCCCTGGAGCCCACCTGGGAGAATTGGTAGCTACTAGAGGCAGAGTGATGTCCTTTGAATGATGCAGATGGTAAAGGGCGTGAGGCTAAGAAAAGGCTTCCAAGAGATGGTTTCTCCACAGGTTGTCATGCCATGGTTTGTCACTTAGATAGATGAGCACCTGATATCTCAAGCTGCATTCACTGAATTGTTACTTGCAGGGTTAAATGAGGAGGGCAGTGGGGGGAGGTCACACCAATGGTGTACTGTCACTTCTGTCACAAACCTGGAAGTGATGTCATAACACTAGTGTGATGTTCCAGGATTTCTCAGAACTGTATGGTAAAACCCAATGCTGTGACATTACTTCTGGGTTTATGCCCTCCCTCTCCCATGCCATCCTCTCCACCCCTGCCATCTCACACTACAATCCTAATGATGGATTTTGTCCACTCCCTTGGTCATCAATATGCTATCCCAGTTTATTCATTTAGATATTTATACTCCGCTGTTCAGCTCAAGGAATCCAAGGTATCTTGCAGTACTGTTATTTCCTCCTCCATTTTATCCTTACATCAACAAGGTAGGTTACGTTGAGGGAATGATTGGCCAAGTGGGGATTTGAATCAGGGTGTCCATCACTAACCATGTTGACGTACATATATCAGACATCATACATATCTCCTAGGATTTTTTTGGTAAAGCGTCTCCTGGGGCATATACTGGCCTAGACTGAGCCAGTATAATATCACAAGTTTTGGGATGAGCAGGGAGCGACTGATAAATATCAGCTTCACAGTAAGATAACACATAGACAGATTCCGTATGGGCTAAAAACAGCAGTTTGAAAACGGTGTGAAAATGGTTTACACAATTTTAAACCATTTTACACCATTTTCACACCATTGTTTTTGGGCCATGCGGAATCCACCATAGTCTCAATTAACTTTATTGGAGACCAAAATAGGTTACAGATATAACTAGAGAACAACAACTGTTCACAGATAACCAGGCCTAGAGCACACTGGTAACTTCAACCACCAAACTAAAACCACTAGGCCAGAGCAGAAACAAACAGAAAGTATGTCTTAAATGTGTGTGTGTGTTAAGTGCCATCAAGTCACTTTTGACTTATGGCAACCCTATACATTAAAGATACAGGAATACTGTTTAGTGGAACTCTTCCATTTACCACCATGGCCACTAGAATGAACGTAGGTAAATCTTCATTTGCTTAGAGGAAACATAGCTTCCATTCCTGTCTCCCTAGAGAGGTCCATCCATGTCTTTTTGCATTCCCTGATGGGAAAAGAAAGGCATCAGGAAGAAATTCCTGTCTTCTGTGTGTCAGAGCAACTCCTTTTCTGAAGTCACGCCCTGGAGATTCTCTCAAACAAGTTGGAAGTGTTAGTGTGGCAGTAGCAAAAAGTATAGGACTGTGAGGCTGAAGAAAGGCTTTGGCATAGACCTGCATCATAAATGTAGTGATCATAGTGGCAGCTCTAACTAACAGCTCTCTTGTGTGTTGGGAGAACAGGAAGGTTTCTCATCATTTGCTTAAAATTGCTGGAGCACCTGTATCCCTTTTGTGAGACCCTCTCCATAGGTTCTCAGCCACATCCAACCATAACTTCCACTTAATCTAATGAAAGAAGCTTACCGGCATGGGAGCAAAGATAGATGGAGATAAAATGGAATTTCGAGGCGGAGTTTTATGAACAAGATTTGCCAGGCCTGGCTAAGTATTCCCACAGTCATCATTCTGAGAAGTCACTGAAAGTTCAGAGTCATCATAACCTGGATTTTTAAAGAAATAATAGCAGACTTAACACCATGCTAAGCTGGCCATGCAAATGGATTGGAGGTTAGTGACAAAACAAAAGATGTCATGAATACGAATGCCTCCCAAATTCTCCTTGTTTGGATTCTTTTTGAATTGTTCCAAATGACCTGATCTTGATTCTGATTAGGAACTTTATACTGTGTAGGGATGAACATTTAGTAAATCTGAACCAGAAAAAAAAACACTTTGTTGGTATTTTTCAGGGTTTTTTTTACACACACACCCTTTAAAAAAGGTGGCAATAAAAGGGAGCCAAAAAAATTGGATCCCCCAAAATGTCATTTTTCAGGCCCATCTGGGCCATTGCCTTTTTTTAACTCTCTCCCTCTCTTACCTGCATCTAGTGTAAACTGTGCGCGCTGCCTCTGAAGTGGCATGTGAAGTTCAATGCTGGAACTGGCCAGGCTGAACCCGCAGTTTAAAGCTGGCCCCAGCCACGCCAAGCCCAGCGTCAAATTGAAGGTTTGGCCTGACCGGGTCCAGCTTTATACTGCTGGCTCCACCTCCAAAGCTCAGCCTCCAGAATCACATGGACTTTGAAGGCAGAGCTAGCAGTATAAAGCTGGACCCAGCCAGGCTGAGCCAGCAATTCAACACTGGGTTTGGCCTGTCTGGGGCCAGCATTCGGCTCTGCACCTACCTCTGAGATCCACATGTAATTTAGATTAAGTCCTGAATCCTCATAGACCGGGTGAAGGGAAGAACCGCCCTCAGTTTCTACCTGGAATTACATTGATGAGCTGACTGAGGCCCAATTTTCAGTCTATCAAACAAGACTCCCAGCCGCTGTCCTCTGACCCATTCACGACCAGTATTAGAGGACTGGAGAGGGCTGAATCTCATTGCTTATCACACTAGCAACCCCCTATTTGATATTTCTAAGGAATCCATTTGGTTTGTTGATGTGTTTATTTCTTTTCCCTTTTTTGCTTTGGTTTGTTGATGTGTTTATTTCTTTTCCCTTTTTTGCTTTGGTTTGTTGATGTGTTTATTTCTTTTCCCTTTTTTGCTTTGGTTTGTTGATGTGTTTGTTTCTTTTCTCTTTTTTGCTTTTGTGGAGTTCCTTTTGTCTGGGTTCCTTTTTTGACATTCTGATTAGATCTGTACTTATTCCAAGGCCCTTCTTTTCTACTTTTTCTGTCCAAATAAGCTTCCTCACCTGTACTTGGAATAAGTTGTTGATATATTTCTCTGGGCTAAGTTGAGTTGGCGAGTGTCCTGCAGGTCCCTCAGCCATTGCTCCTTCAGGGAAGCACAGAAAAGTTTAACTTTCCAATCTGTCAAGGCTGTGTTAAGTTCTGGAGAGAAAAGAGACCTCCTTCCCCCAGTGATTTTTTTGGGGGGGAAGGTTCTAGTTCCATGTACCCTGCACCTTGGCCAAAGACAAGCCCTTCCCCTTGGTCACCACACTGTGCGGTGCATACAACTTTCATTCAGTTCATTTGTATAGTTTCCTCTTCTACATTTATGTCCTGTGTGTCTTTGTGCATGTGTATATGTGTGTGTGTGCGTGTGTGAGAGAGAGAGACTGAGGGAAGAGTGCTGGAGATGAACATTTTCTGAAGAATTATATACATGCTCCAATTCTGGAATTAATTTTACAATTACTTCTAGTTAAACCCTAATTCAGGATAAGTGGAACGAGAGCAGAACAAATCCACTAGAATAATAAAGTCACGGGCGTGTAATAAACCTTCATAGAGTGAGATTTCTCCACTCCCTCTTTCTGTTTCAACCCCCTTCCACCCGCACCCCCACCCCAATTGTTTCTCAGGTCAACTGATCCTGAAAGGCAGCACTGGGAGGAAACTGAAGTTTTGTAGTGAGAGGGGAACTCAAGAGAAATAGCTCTCATCTTCTACAAATGGAAGTGCTGGGTTTTTTTGGAGTCACAGTCTAGTGTTGGATGCATGCTAAGGAATGAAGGAAAACCTCTCATCCCTACTTACAAATATCTCCACAAGACAAACTGCTTGTTCACTGTTGGTGATGAGTCTCCTTGAAGAGTTTACAAGGTTGTGCATTCTTTATTGGAGATGTGACAAAAAGCAGTGACTTAATTATGCAAGCTGTTGTACAATGAAGCCAATTGTGCATGCGATACGAATCTGCTGTTTCAATCTGTACATGGATTACAGTTTATATGTTGGATGTTTTAACTGTTTATTGACTTTGTGGATTTTTTTTATTTTACTGCTTTTTAGGAAAAGCAGTTCAAGAACCCATTGAGCTAGTTAATGCGGTATTATAGAAATAAATGAAATCGTAAACAAATGGCAATTGAAATATGTGCAATTAAGTCAGTCCCTCATGCTCTGACCCAGTAATTTAGTGTTTAGAAAGTCTGCTCTTTTGTACTGTGTGCACTAAAACTAGCCACACATGTTCCATGTAACAATGAATCTGAAACTGCAAAAATCCCATCTTCATTCTTCTTGAAAAGTATCTCAAACCAGTTGGTTCTGGTGGGTTTTCCAGGCTGTGTGGCTGTGGTCTGGTGGATCTTGTTCCTAACGTTTTGCCTGCATCTGTGCCTGGCATCTTCAGAGGTGTATCACAGAGAAGAAGTCTGTTACACACTGTGTAACAGTGTGATCCTGAAACTGGTTTGGCACAACTGATCCGGAAAAGCAGCACTGGGAGGAAACTGAAGTTTTGTAGTAAGAGGGGAACTCAAGGGAAATAGCTCTCATCTTCTACAAATGGAAGTGCTGATTTTTTGGAATCACTGTCTAGTTGGATGCATGCAATGGAATGAAGGAAAACCTCTCATCCATACTTACAAATATCTCCACAAGACAAACCAGTTGTGCTGGTATCCTGAAGATGGACATATTCACAAAAATTAGATTATGATGATGAACTGATTTTATACCTCACATTTTCTCTACCTTAAAGGAGTCTCAAAGTTGCTTACAATCACCTTCCCTTCCCCTCCCTGCAACAGACCCTTTGTGAAGTAAGTGGGACTGAGAGAGTTCTGAGAGAACTGTGAGCAGCCAGCAGACTTCATGTGCAGGAGTGGGGAAACAAACCGTGTTACCCAGATTGGAGTTCGCCATTCATGTGGAGAATCAAACACAGTTCTACAGATTAGCATCTGCTGCTCTTAACCGCTGCCCCACACTGATGTTTCAGGCATCACCAACCATTGAGACGCAAGTGGTTTGAATGTCACGGTGTATAAATGCCACATTGCATTTCAACCTTGAGATGGAAGGCTTCCAGTTGTTGGAAGATTATAGAATATGTTTCCCTTTCATAGCATCTTTCATCTTAGAGGATGTGACAGATAAGATTTCATTGGCCACCTGTGATTTTCAGTAGAAAACCAGCACACAGTGAGGTTGTTCCCTTTTCAAACAAATCAGCAAGTGGACCAGAAATAGAACCCCAGAATCCTGACTTTTCATCCTCTGACTCTAGCTGCCGGATAACATTTGACCTGGAGCCTTGTACTCCAGCAAGTCTAATAACAGAAGACAGGTCCCCCCTCCCCGCCAAGTGGTATTGATTTACTCTGTCGTTTCTCAACCCATGACATCGAGGCTTTTAAGTGTTGCTCTAGTACCAGGTTCTCTTCTCCTCAGCATTCTCTTCCGTGTTTTGCAGTTGGCACCACATTTCATCTTTAAACACTTCTAGTTGTGACAAGTTCTCCTGGCCACATTAAGATCCTATTTATGAACAGCTTGTGCAAAGGCTAATGAATGATTGATGGATATGACAGGGTTGTTTCTCGGGATTACTATGCAGGAGTTTAATTGTAAACAAATGAGGAAAAGGAGTTATACAGATGGTTAAAAGCCATCACTGTATTAGATTTAGATCTTGCTCGATCTAAAGCAGCTCCTTCCCAATGGTTAAGTGACAAAGGCTAGAAAGGATATCTAGAAAAAGTATGCCTAAGAGGGTTTTTTTGGTTTGGTTTTGTTAATCGTCAAGCTAAAAGTGTGGATTTGGCATAAAGATGCTTAAAGTATGTAGTTCATTCAAGTGGATGTGTGAGAGCACCAGGCTGGCTGCAGTTCCTATTTAAATGTACACATGATGGCAAGTTTAGGTTCACTGCCATGAAGTGTCTAAGCAACCACTAAGTCACTGTACTGTTGTGCGCAGGACTCCTTTCATTCACATTTACTTCTTAAAACTACAGCCACTAGGAAAAGGTTACATTCAAAATCCTTGTTCAGATTAATCAAGCTTATATGTATAGCCATCTCCAGGAAACCTTCAGTTATATCTGTATACTTAGCAGACGCTAAGGGCCAAGCCACATGTGATACTGGAGATCCATATTTGGAAGCCCACAAGGATAACTGAGCTACAAAAGTAAGCTACAGAATAGCCAAGAATGTGACAGGGCTGTTATCATTCTGAGGAAAGGAAAGTTTTGTGCTCTCCTGGTGTTAAGTCTTAGGACCTTAAGCCAATAAATGGACTCTGAAGTATCAGTCAGCATCATTTATTAATGAGGGCTTGAACTACCATACTTGGCAAAGCCAGTTCTAAAGAAAGTGGCATTTGCAGACCCATATATCCCCTACCAATTCCCCCCTACCAACTTCCCAGAGTCAGCCTCTGGAACTGAGACTGCCCCAAGATCAGCAACAGATAGTGAAGAAGCCACCTGGTCTTCTGCCCACAACAAGATAACAGTTGTAACTCTTTTCTCATGGGACAGGAGATGGAGGGGATGCCTAATTTACTACAAAACATGCAAAGCCATAAAGCATAGGTCAAGGAAAGAATGCAAAGATGGCAGTGTTAACATATAGCAGACTGGTTACATATATCAAAGAGATATTGATTGGTTATATCTGGTGATTTTGTAGTTTCAAGAATGCATTTCTTTTACTCAGATCCCCCTGACACCTGGGACTGGCACTGTTTTCAGGACCAGCCTGTCCACTAGCAAGCCCTAGATCAGTGGTTCTCAACCTTCCTAATGCCGCGACCCTTTAATACAGTTCCTCATGTTGTGGTGACCCCCAACCCTATCATTTATCCATTTTACAGATAGAGAACACTGATGCAGAGAGTCTTAGGTGAACCCTGTGAAAGGGTTGTTGGACCCCCAAAGGGGTCCTGACCCCCAGGTTGAGAACCACTTCCCTAGATGGTCACCTAGCATGTTAGGTGCCTGGAAGGACACCAACCACATATTGGAGTATCCTCATTGGGGACTATGGGGAGTTAGTTGATTTCTTCCCTCCATTAGCGGGTCAACCAGGGATTGACCCAGCTGGCCTTCTTCATCCTTCACTTGTTGCTGCCCTGAGGCAGGAGGAAGAGGAGGCCAGGCAGAGGCTTCCTGCCCTGTCCAGCCATATGGGGGGGGGGGTGGTAGTGAGGCAGCACTTCTGGTAAGTGTGAGAGTGAGGAGGGAAGATGCTGAGCATGGATCCTCAGTATCTTTTATGATTTGGGCCATAATTAGTGTCTACATAACATCATGACTACAGTACAGAGCAACATCTAAACAGCTGGAAAACGGAACTCTACCTCATTCAGGCTAAAGTTTTCCATGAAGTTCCATCCATCCAGCTACGTGGTCACAATCAGTTCTCACATTCACATTAAGTAGTAGTGATGTTCACTTGCCAGATTTTTCCAAGGGGCTTCTGCAGTATTAACATCTTTCAGTGAGGGTTTGAAAATGTCTCTTTGGCTTCCTTTGTGGCTTGCCAATGGAATAATGGTATTCTTGACCACATCTGAGAAGTCAAGGGATAGTCTGGGAAAGGGCTAATGATCAGCATTGTATTCAGCCACACATATCCAAAAAGAAGTGAAGGAGCCACCTGGTCTTCTGCCCATCAGCTGCTGAAGGCTGTGATGTTACATCAGAGACTAATGTTGGTGCTGGAAACTTTAGTGTAAATGCTCTCGCAAGCAATTGTTAAAAGCTCTCAGCCTTTACAAAATGGCAGTTGTGAAAAGGGAACATTATTTCCACAGTGCAACTCATCAGACCATAATGACTGTGTCATTTGTGTAGTCCCTCCCAGTTTCATTCAGGATTCACTGCAGCAATGACACCCACAAGACATTAGTCATCTAATAACAACCAGGAAAGGGGGCAGGTGGGATTAATAAATAGGCATGTCTGAAAGAACTTTTCCAATTTTATGTTTTCCCCACTCCTACGCTCTCCAGCTGTTGCTCATCTTTTAAAAGGGTATAATGTTTATTGGAGAATAAATGTGGACTGTTTCCCTCCATTACATTTGATTAAACATTTAAACTGGTTAAAAATCATCTGGCTGGCAAAATCCTCCTTGTAAAGAAACATTCTTGCATAGATTAATAAAATGGAGCAGTGTCCTCTGATTGTTATAACTGCAGGATGCCATGGACAAGATGCACCTCCTAGCATTGCCCTGTGGTTATCTATTAAGATTTTCTTTAACCAATGCAGCAGAAACACCATTTGAATCAACCAGCCAATTTGACAGTTCCTTCCTAGTAGCTCATTGTGGGGATTGTTTGCAATTTGGACATACTACTAAGCCCAGACTTTCAACCCAGCATATGCTTTGTTTTTTAGCAAAGGCGTTTAGGGAAAGAGGCCATGACTCAGTAGTAGAACATCTGCTTGGCATGCTGAAGGTTCCACACTCAGTCCCTGGGATCTGTAGTTAAAGGTTCCAGTAGCAAATGATGTGAAAGACCTCAACCAGTCTGAGCAGACAGTACTGACCTTGACGAGCCAATGGTCTGATTTAGTTTTAAGAAAACCTAATGTGTTTATGTAGTCCTAACAGAAGTCCATACTGACATTGAAGATAACCATCAAATCTGAAGCAGTCGCATGACCCCAGAAAGGATCTACCCTGTTTTCGTCATGTGAAAAACAAACAAATAAACTCTCTAGCTTTTATTCAGCCTCTGACACTTTGGGTTTGGCCGAGTCATGGTCCAGCTGTCTTGGCCATGAGCTTGTGTGTGTATTTATAACATGATGTTTAATTAGAAGAAAAGTGTGTTGGATGGAAGGGTAATTACGTTATAAGAATCAGGGGTATGCCATGTTGATTAAAAACCCATCCATTCATTTATAGTCTGTCACACACTTCTATGAGTGAACATCCATTGGAGGATTTCTACAGATAGAATGGATTTCTGACAGCATAGCATGACCTTCTCAGTCCTTCTGCAGCCCCGAATGCCCCCAAATGCTGCTGTTGGGGAACAGGGAATTGCATGAAGTAGGGTCAGAATTCTCTGTGTGTGGGGGGGGGGGGGGGGGGTTGGCAAAAAAAATGTCCCCACCATGCACAGAACTCCTACAGTGAATCTAATTCAGGGAGGCTATGACTAGTTTAGAAAACAACTCTCCTTCTCACAACCCCAGCAGTGTCAAAACTTTATATCATTTTTGACAGGTAATAAATAGTAGAGGGACAAAAGAATGGTGAAAAACATTGCAGTAATAAGTCTCAAGCCAACCCAGTGGATGATCCAGTAATTCCTGACTAGAATACGAAGCAGGGTTTAAAAACTGGCTGTTTTGGGTTTTCTGGGCTCTGTGGCCATGGCCTAGTAGTTTTTGCTCCCAATGTTTCACTTGCATTTCTGGCTGGAATTTTCACAGACATGTCATGGTAAGATGCGTTTCTCTCCTGTGACTCAGAGAGAAACACATCTTACCATGACATGCCTGTAAAGATGCCAGCCATAGATGTAGGTGAAACGTTAGGAGCAAAAACTAACAGATTATGGCTACATAGCCTGAAATGGCCACAACAGCCAGTCAGTTTCAGCTGGGAAAGCCTTTGACAATACTTTGACAGCTAGCATGGTGTAGTGGTTTAGAGCAGTGGATCTGGAGTACCAGGGTTGATTTCCCACTCCTCCACATGAACAGGAGACTTTTATTTGGTGAACCCAGATTTGTTTCCCCTCCCCTAAGTCCGCTGGGTGACCTTGGGCTAGTCACAGTTCTCTCAGAACTCTCTCAGCTGCATCCACAACTCTTTAAGCTGCATCTGAGAGAGTTTATATATATCCCCCCTCATTTCAGCCCTGGCAGGGAGAGACATATATATAAAATCATGGAACAAGGTTGATGGATAGGCAGGGGCGTAACGAGGCAGCCTTGGGCACACTGTAGCCCTTGGCAAAACCTGAGTTGGATGCCCCCACCCCCCATGGGCGGCCACTCCACCACGACCAAATTTCTTTTTGCACCAGGACATTGGTGCCTGCAGGGGGTGCATCTTTAGACATATCAGCACCATAATTTCAGCATATCATCAGGAGACTGTCCTTATGCTGCTCCCCAGGTTTGGTGAGGTTTGGTTCAAGGAGTCCAAAGTTATGGACTCCCAAAGGGGGTGCCCCATCCCCTATTTTTTCCAATGGGAGCTAATAGGAGATGGGGGCTACAGTTTTGAGGGTCCATAACTTTGGCCCCCCTGAACCAAACTGCACCAAACTTGGGGGGTGCCATCATCTCCAGATGATACTCTGAAATTTTGGTGCTGATACATCCAAAAATGCACCCCCTGCAGGAACATCCTAGAAATTTGCCCAAGAATCTTTGTTCTGCATTGAGTTTTCTGCATTGCTGTCAATGGGGGTTGCAGGCTGTGGGGGGCACATTTCTGAAGGCACAGTCTCAAAGCTTTCAGGGTCTCATCAGGAAACTGCCCTAATGATACCCCCCAAGTTTGGTGCAGTTTGGTTCAGGGGGGCCAAAGTTATGGACCCTCAAAACTGTAGCCCCCATCTCCTATTAGCTTCATTTGGAAACAATGGGGGATAGGGGCACCCCCTTTGGGAGTCCATAACTTTGGACTCCCTGAACCAAACCTCACCAAACTTGGGGGGTAGCATAAGGACAGTCTCCTGATGATACGCTGAAATTTTGGTGCCGCTAGCCTAAAAACTGCGCCCCCTTCAGGCCAAAAATGGAAAACCACTAAAATACCCAAAAACGAACCCAGCATTTTGATGCCCCCCACAAGGTGATGCCCTGGGCAGCTGCCCACCTTGCCCAATGGGCATTACGCCAGTGTGGATAGGGTGAAGCAATTGAGAGTGTGTGTGCATATTACATTTTTAAATCTGATTTTAAACATTTGAAAACTTTTTTTTCAGTGCACAGTCAGGATTGGTACTTGGATGGGTAATGTCGAAAGCATTTCCATCTGCAAAGGAAGGCAATCTGCTCCTCACTTACTTTGAGAGCCCATTGCTGGAGTCACCATAAGTTGGTTGCAACTTTCTGGTGCACACATTTGACAAAAAGTTGTTTTCAGCTATAGTGATCCAAAAATCAACATCCTAGAATGAACTAAGACCTGTCTAGTACCTTTTATTGTGACAAGGACAATGACACAAAACATCGTGTCATTGAAAGTGTTCAAGCTTTCAAGTTCACCATTGGACCACCTGTTGTTGGAGGCGCCTTCCCAAACCAAAAGGTGACTTCATGACAAAGGCAACGATGAACTGAGCTTATTGTGAGGAAATTTTTAACAATCACTATTCGTTTTCTGTTTGTCCCCCTCTTTAATGCCTATTAAGGCATTTCTTCAATAGCTGCCATAAGCCTTAGGAAACTATCACGTGAAAAAAAAAACCACCTCACACCATTTTCACCTTCTGGGTTTGAGACACAGACCATGTGTAAGCTGAAATCCCCCTGGTTCAGTGCTCCAGCTTAACCTTCACGGGAAGGCTGACGTGAGCAGCAGCAGCCACGGCAAAGCCATCTGTTCCAGCAGGGTGTTCAGGTCTGGTGCACGCTCCTTGGCATGCTGATTGACTGCAGCTGCGCACAAATTAGTTTTCTTCCAAGAGCTATTTATTGACTTCAAATTAACTGCATCTGCATTAAAGCTGGAAACAAACAATGGCAAACACATAAATAAACACCCAGATTAGATTGGGTGTCCTCCCATACTTATGGTTTGCAATTGCTGACCCAGGAATCTCACACTGTGGGGCAGCAGTCATCCATATTGTTACTATCAGGGCCCCTTATATGATTCAGGATGTGCAGAACGCAGTGCTCTGCCAGCTAGAATTGAGTTGAGGCTTCACTGCTGTTTTAGGGATCATTCTACGGTTTGATTGCTGCAGTTTTGTCAAATTTCAGCAAGCAGTTTGGGGTTCTTTGCCTGGCCCTCCTCATCTCTTATGCCTGATGCCTGAACACTACTTATGCACAGTCTGCTCTGATCCCCTACCAGCCTGCACAGTACATTCAGACAGCCATTAGGAGATGGCATAGATGAGCACCGACTGGCATGCACTGACATATAGGCAGGCAAACTGGGGGAATGGGGAGCAGTGGCGTAGCGCCAAGGGAGAAGGGGCGCGCGTGATGCACCAGGTGTGTACCGGTGCGGGGGCATGGTAGGGGCGTTCTGGGCCGTGGCAGGGGCGTGGCAGGGGTGGAGGGCACATGAGTGCCTTGGGCACAGTTCCCCCTCACTCTGGACCTGGCGGGGAGAGACATTTTGTCGATATTTCTTAACATGCTCAGTAGTATTTTTATGCTGTTTTTAACCTCCCCCCCTTGATTCCAATGGTTTGTTTTGTTTTTATATTGATAATGTTATGTTGCGTTTATGATTTGATATTATTTATTACTAGCAAGCAACCTCAACAGGGACACTGGATAGGCAACAAACAACAGACAAATAATACATGTTGCTGCCCCACCCCCCACAATAAGCGTCATTAACCTATTTCTTGACAGAGGAAAATGTTTCAGTTGTTCCCACTGGAATACATGCAAGCAATTATGCAGATCCGAGGGATGCCAGTCAATGCCACACTTACCACCCTCTGCCCAGAAACAGGTAGAATCAACCAGGCTATCTGAATGTGTGTGCGTTGAGATCAGTGTTGCGGAGACAGACAGACAAGGACTAAGCCAGAACAGATTCAAGAAACTAGCAAGAGACTAGGAATAATATCTTGAATGTCTGTTGCAAAAGCAGGCCCCCTGGACAGCCCTCTCATTTATGTGCAAATAAAGCAGTGAAGAGTGTGAGCAGTTGGGAATAAATCTTGCCCCGATGCACCTTTTGCTGACAAGTACCCTCTGATTTGTGCCAACCCCTGGTGGGGTTTTCAGGGCAAGAGACATTCAGAGGTGGTTTGCCATTGCCTGTCTCTGCATCATGACCCTTGGATTCCTTGGAAGCCTCCCATCAAAATACTTGCCAGGATTGACCCTGCTTAGTTTCTGAGATCTGACAAGCTCAGACTAGCCTGGGCTGTCCAGATGAGGGCCTGATGCCCCTAGGTGGAGGCCAATTTCTTTTTCCCAGCATCTCTTTCCCAGTCAGGGTCAGAGTGGAAGAAAAATCCTGAGTCTTAATTAACTAATCAATGGTGGCTGTCCTACCACAAAGGATTATGGTCTAACCCAGACCTAGCTAACTTAGACCAACCTGGATCTGGGTGGCAGATGCTTTAGTTCTTCTTACTGCTCTGTAAACAAATCAAAGAAGGAATAATATGTTGTGACTACTCATGCAAGCAAATATGTACTCAGGAGTACAAATGTTCCGCGTTCAACCAACATTTCTGTATCTGATGCTACTGAAATAAATTCAGAAACTCTCACTACTCATTTTCTTTTGGCCTCAGATAATAAAACCCAAGATGATAGCTGATGATTTCCCAGGATTTGGCTTTGGCTATTCGTTCTATGAAAAGCACAAAGACCCAGCATATAACTAATATGATTAGGTTATCCTCAGTCTTGGGACTTGTTTCAGATAAAATAATTACTTTCTGAATGACACACTGATTACTAATTGAACAATGAGTTTATTGTGTGCTTCTGTTTAAAATAGAGGGAAAGAATATGAAGGTTTGGATGTATTCTGTGCAACGAGTTGCTTAAACTGATAAACGGTTTTGATTCAAGTAATCATGCAGTTAAAACTAAAAAGTGCTGAGGAGGCATAAAGGAAAATGTGCTTTGCCTTAATACTTTATAATCTTGCCTCTGTATAGAATCAATGGTAATTACAAAACCAACAGCATGTCGGGAGTGCACTGCTACATCTTTAGGGATAGATCACAATGGGTAGCCATATTAGTCTAGAAATGAGCAAGGGTCAAGTAAAGACTAGTCTTTTCTTAAAGACTAACAAATTTTTTGTCAGTTGTGGCTCACAAAGCTTCATGTCCTGCCAGAGATTTTGTTAGTCTTTAAGATGCTACTGAATTCTTTCTCTTTCTTACGTCTTTAAGAGTTACCCAGGAGCAACCCCACAAAAGGAGCTCTCAGCAATTTTCCATGTGTAGGAATCGCTTCAACAAGTAATGGGCCACTCCCAGATCTCTTGCAAGATGTTCAATATGAGCATGGAAAAAAATGCATCCTGTGGTTAAATGAATTGAATCATCTCATTCCAAGCCAGAGGTTGTTAAATGCTTATGGGAATTATCAAGGACCTCTCCATTCATGTGATTATCAGGGATAACTGCTTGTGCACACCCCTAAAATTCATGTGAAGATCTTTTCCCAGGATTTGAATTGAATGTGGAGTCTCAGACTATGCTAGAGACTGAGCAGCTTTCTATCAATCACTTTTTGAATCCTTCCTTTTCTCCAAGTTGCTTCTAGCTTGGATTTGCAGGAGCAACTCTGTGCATGAGCAGCTTCAGCCAATGAAACATGACCTTCTTGCCTTGCTCCTCCTACTACTCCAGGTGACATCCTGAAACAGCATTTCAGGAGGCATTTTCAGTTTCACGCAGAGGCAGTGGGAGGTGAGAAAGTGGGCAGAAATCCTTCCGGTGGTAAAAATGCTCTTGTGGATCCAACCCCTAGTTTTTCCCTTATTCAATAGCCATGTGGTTTAGGGTAAGATTTGGCTCAAGTGCCTAGCCAAATATAAATGTGTAGCACCATGGAATGATAATGCTGAAAGGCTCTGTTTAGCAGTGTCCCCCTAATTGGACAAGAGGGCTGGGGTGCATGTTTAAAATTATCCATGCAG
Organism: Sphaerodactylus townsendi; assembly: GCF_021028975.2. Lineage (NCBI taxonomy): Eukaryota > Metazoa > Chordata > Lepidosauria > Squamata > Sphaerodactylidae > Sphaerodactylus > Sphaerodactylus townsendi. Next base: position 146,127,507 of record NC_059426.1, read on the forward strand.
CCTGATCCTATGTCTGTTTAACCAGAAGTAAGTACTGGTGGGTTTGTTGAGAATTATTGAGAATTATTCCTAAGTAAGGCTACACAAGATAATTTAGTTTGCTTTGTTAGTTGACCAGTTCTGAATTCTCATCTCCATTGAAAGCAAAAAAGTTAGTGTCATGATAGCCCCTGTCTATCTGTGCAGTTTTGGTGGCTTGCGGACATGACATCTCTCCATGTCAAGAGCTAAATTGGAAATGCAGAGAAGAAAAAGACCAATTGACACAGCAGGGCAGAAAAATAATTTTCCATGTCTAGCATCTTTCTTTGTTTTGAAGCTAACACTTCAGCAAAAGATGAAGTGGATTTCTTTGAATGAGCTCAAAACTAAGGGCAAAGCAAAAAGGTTAAGGCCAAAGGTCTGCGGTATTGTGTAGGCTGGGGTACAGTGTGTATGTGTAGTGGTTATAGGGGAACCTGGTACCCTTCTTGGGTAAGAAATTGCCCAGAGGCAAGGCAGTGGTTCCAAGAGATTTATTCAGACAATGGCAACAGGTGGCGTCTCTAATGTGGTCTGCCTTCCCTAGCCAGGAATGATATCCACACCGTAGTGTAAACTGGTCATGATAGGCAACCCACCATTACCAAGCTCACTGACAGATCCCTTATAAACTTGAACTTTTTAAGTAGTTTCCCTTGGAAAATTACTGATCTAGACTACTGAGGCACATCCTTGTTGGTACATAACTTGTACAATTTTAAAAGTTTGGAATTCCTAGGAATAACCATGAAGGCAAATGTATGTTAATTCCACATCTGACAAGTATGGCATAACGACCAACAATTGCACACAAAGTAACATAAGTAGGCGCTGATGACATCTGTAACAGACAACTGACTTTTCTCTTTCTTTTTCTGCTATATCCTCCATTTATTTGCTTTTTTCTGCTGGTGGTAGTGGAAAGTCAAGACGACTTAGGGCAGTGGTTCTCAACCTTCCTAATGCCGTGACCCGTTAATACAGTTCCTCATGTCGTGGTGACCCCCAACCCTAACATTTATCCATTTTACAGATGGAGAACACTGATGCAGAGAGTCTTAGGCGACCCCTGTGAAAGGGTCGCTCGACTCCCAAAGGGGTTGCGACCCACAGGTTGAGAACCGCTGACTTAGGGTGACCCCATATGATTTTCAATGCAAAAGAAGTTTAGGCATGGTTACCGGTCTCCCATCCAAGTACTAACAGGACCTTTATTATTATTTATTATTATTATTTATTCAATTTGGTATACCGCCCCATCCCCGGAGGGCTCTGGGCGGTGTACAACATCAACATAAAATACAATAACAAGAGGGGTGAGTAAATACCTAACATTAAGAACTCAGCCCCATAAACTCTAAAATATTAATTTAATTTAAAACAGCGATTGCTACATGAAATTGGCATCCCGCAAAACCCTTGCTTAAAAATCCTCCTAACGAGGGAAGAGGGAAGGTGGGGCATGGTGGGTCCCAAAGATGTAAAGGGACCCTCACAGGAGAACAGAGGGGGCACAATTCAGTGACAGGTCTCTCCAAAGGCCCTGCGGAAATCACCGAGATCCCGCAGGGCCCAGACAGCTGGAAGGAGAGTGTTCCACCAGGCCGGGGCCACAGCCGTAAAGGCTCTGGCCCGAGTGGAGGCCAGTCGCATCATCGAGGGGCCAGGGACTTCCAGTAGATTTGCCTCTGCTGAACGCAGAGGCCGAGTAGGGACATATGGGGTAATGCGGTCCCGAAGGTTTTCGAGATCTCATCAGATCTCATCAGTTTTGTTTTCGAGATCTCATCAGCTCATGTTAGGCTGAGCCATCCAGGTTAGGGTGCACTTTTTCTTCTGTTGCAGAATAAAAGCACAAGGTCTTTGGTTTAGGTGGTCTTTTGCACTGCTCTTTTGGTTTATCCTTCTTGTTTACTGTAACTTCATAACCTTTTCCTTGTTAGCTTTTGAGTAGTGTGACAACAACTGCTGCAGTCGCCTTCTGAAGAAAAATTAATTGGCATATAGTGACATTTAAAATGAGCACAGTTTCTCTGTGTGGTTTCTTTGGGGGGAAGTCAGAATTTGAGAGAGGCAGGCAGCTTTGCGTATCTAACTCGAAGTAGTCGAAACCTGGATGTAGCCGGATGGGGAGGATTGCGTCACTGGGAATTAGTGGATATGTAGATTTGCCGCTTAATAACAGCATGGAGTAATGGGAGGAGTGATATGACATCACTAAGTAATCATGCAGTTGGCTTTTTTAAAGTCACAGAGGAATACTGGTATTGGTGAATAGCAAGAGGGTGTGGGCTCACAGTTACAATGGAATGGCCCTTGTGTGAATAGGGAAATCCAGAAGGAGAATGGTTTCAGTGGTGTAATGTCTACCAATGTCTGTTGAAATCCTGAAATCTAAATAGTAGAGCATCTGGATTGCATGCAGAAGGTTCTAGATTCAGTTTCCAGAATCTCCAGCATCGGGCAGTAGGTATCAGTGAGAATAAGCAATACAGACCTTGATAGACAAATAGTCTGGCTCAGTATAAGGCACATGTGTTCATACATCTGACAGCCAGCATGATGCAGTGGATAGTGTGTTGGAGACCCTGTTCAATCCCTGTGCTACCATAGAAGCTTTCTGGGTGATCTTGAACCAGTATGGTGTAGTGGTTAAGAGTGGCAGACTCTAATCTAATGAACCAGCTTTGTTTTCCCCGCTCCTCCATAAGAAATCTGCTGGGTGACTTTGAGGCCAGTCACAGTTCTCCCGGAACTCTCTCAGCCTCACCTACCTCACAAGGTGTCTGTTGTGGGGAGGGGAAGGGAATGTGATTGTCAGCAGCTTTATGACTCCTTCAGGTAGAGAAAAGCGAGATTTAAAAACCAACTCTTCTTCTTCAGCCCAACCTACCTCGCAGGGATGGTGTTGGCAGAAAATGGGCATGGGGGAGAGAATGATGTTCTATGCGGTTTTGAAGAGAAAAGCATAATATACATAAACAAAATCCCAATGCAAACATGCATATGCATGAAGGTGAAGGTGAAAAAGGACAACTGGGCAGTACAAAAGGGGCCAGTGCCTTCTCACGCTTGGTGACGGCACCAGGTAACAAGCCTTTCCTTCCCTCTGCTTCATCAATTTCCCTCATCAAATATAAAAGGCATCAGCTCAACACTAAAAAATAAGGAAGGCATGAATTTGCCTTTATAGAGACTGCCGAAGAGCCACTGAAAGTATCCACTCCCACATTAGCATGGTTTTCACACACAACCTGCCATGTTAATTGAAAGATCATTAATTTGCATGGGGGAATTATCTGATTGACTCTCTTCCATGAACCCTCTTTATAATTATGCAAATGGTCTAGCACCAGGGAGAGGGGGAGACTCACTCAATTTATGCACTTCAAAAGCAGTGTGTGTGCTTGAAATGGCAGTAGGTGAAGAAACATGCGAATGATCCACCAAACAAGGTAGGATCCAAGAACACTGTGGCAAAAAGAGCATTATGGTACCTGAAAATCTGTTTGGGGGAGAAGCAAAGAAAGAATATTGAGGTAACCTGTAGTCCATTCCCCACGATGTCTGGAGTACTCCAGACGGAGGTGAATCCTCTGACACCTTTTCCATCCCAGTTTTGCCTGTTGTAAAAACAGATCTTCAGGTTACAGTGAAAATCCACTGAATCCCCCCCCCCCCGCCTCCCCAAAAATCAGGCAATTTGTCATGCTTGCATTTGAGCGGTCCCACAGACAAATGGAATGGTCCCATGAAATATGTTTGTTTTATTGCAAGTCCCCCTTTGGCTCATATTGTGGAGTGGGCTTTTTTGGGGGGTGGGGGATAAGTTCTGAGAAACATATGTGCCCAGATGGGTTCGGTAGAGTAAAAGGATCGTTTTTTTCTGTTTGGGGGGAGGAGAAAAAAAAGAAAGATGAGAAGCAGATATTTTCCCTGCTTTCTTTTTATTAATTTCCAAAAGAGATTCTTTGAATACCATCTTACCTTTTCGTTCTTTGTCTGCCTCTCTCCTATACTATTTTGCAATCTCCCATCTTCTTACTGCTGTTCTATTCTGCTTGTTTTAATCCCCTTTGCTAGTGAGGCAGAAAGAGGGGGGGGGGTTGAAATCTGCTGAGAAATGGATTTTCCCTTGAGGGTGAAGCAGACTTCAAAAGGAAAATCAGCCACTTTGTGAAAGAGAGGGAAAAAATTATAATCAGGAGCAATAATTACTTTTCAAATATTATCATGCATGATAAGGAACGGAGAACTGAAACTGCAGGCAAGACTTGCCCAGTTTTTTCTGGGTTTCGGTTGTGGAGCTGAACTTCTTGTGGATGACCTTTGAGTCACCCAGGCAGCCCTTTGCTGGAATTTCTGTATTCCCCCAGAAATCTCATGGCTGTATATTTTTTTTAAAAAAAAATGCATTATTGTATGCAGCTCAAACATTGCTGAGCCAGATCAGGATTTTTTGTGACTCGAGCCCTTTTTCCAAGCAAAAACAGCCAAGAAGCAGCATTATTTGCCTTGGCTGCATGTGCAATGATTACATATAAGCCCCACAGTGGGGCAAAATGTGTCCCCCCCCCCCCGGGCTGATGCAGCTTGGCACATCAGTGCAAGGAGGAAAACAGAGGCCCTTCCTCCACCCTAGCTTTGCTGTCCTGGTCCACATCATGTCCAGCAGTAAGGTCCTCCAGCACCTCTATAGCTATAAGGAAAGCACATTGGTTTAGTGGGACCCCAGCCTAGCTCACTAAAAAGTTACATCTAGTTTGAGCCTAAGCTGCTTACTTTTTCCCTGCTCCCTTTCTGAAGGGCACAGGATTGCCTTTCCTTCTTGTTTCCATTCACTTTTGATAAATGTCAGGAATCAGGGCTGCTTCCTTTCCAACATAGACTTAGAGGTAATAACATGAGTTTTCGAGTCCTTCTGATTCCCCCACACTTACACCTGCCACGACCTAAATCACAGCAGAGTCATGAGAGTAAAGAATAACATCAAACTTGGAGATGCCTTCAGAGACAGGCAGGAGCCCTGATAAAAATTCTCGGTAAATTTTGGGTTTGGATTTTTTAACTTGGAAATTTGCAGTAACATGTTACTGAATATATTCAGGTTAAAACCCCACATCCAAAAACTTTCAGTTCTCCCTGAACTGCCATTTCCCAAGTCCTTGGGGGCACTTTTCAAGAGGGTTTGGGAAGCAAGGGGTATCTCACTCTTCTCCCTCCTCTGCTGGCTCCCAAGTGCATGTGGCTTGACAAACAGCAGGGGGATTGAAAAATTTGTTCAGCTTCTTCAGCTTCTTCAGCTTCTTCAGCCCCAGGTATATTCAGCTTTTTGGATGCACTTTTAAAAAAATCAATAAAAGGAAAACTCAAAAAAGCTGGGATGGGTTTTTGGGGTTTTTTCTGTGATTTGGGGTTACTGAATTACCAAGCCTAGGCAGGAGTAGACTAGTAAAAAGAAACCTCCAGCTTGTCAGGCAGTCTGTCCACTTGTTTAAACCAGTTCTCCAATCAGAGATTTTCTTTTTCTTTACTCAGCAATGTATCCTTTGTGAGACTTTTAGATTGACCTTGTCCAACTATTAATCCCCTAAGAAGTCTAGTGTCTAGTGTCTAGTGATCTGTGTCGTTCAGAAGAGACTCTGCCCTTTAGCTTAATAAGCTACTTTTGTAGGCTTCAAAAGTAGCTTATTAAGCTAAAGGGCAGTGTCTCTTCTGAATGACACAGAATGTCAGCCTCCAGGTGGGAAGGTTTCTGTCCTCTCCGGGCTCCCTCTCCAAATCTCCAGGAGTGTCTCAACCAGAACCTGGTAACCCTACCCCCACCCCCCTCCAGTGATCTTGGGGGGATCTGGCAACCTTATGCTTCTTTGTGGAATGAAGGTGATATGTTCCCTTTGATAGAGAGGCAGTCAAGATCCATCATGCCCCATGAGACAATTTCAGCCTTAGGGCAAATGCCCTAAGAGATGCCAAAGACTGAACCTAAGACCTTCTGAATACAAAACATGAGCTCTTCCACCAAGGGGACCCTGAGATGTGCTTATTTTAAAAGAAGTGGGTCCAGGTTCTCTAGAGTTGCTCACAGAACCTCTGTTGAGTCCAGGCAACCTGGATCCATGTCTTTGAAAATCATGTTATTTGACTTTGTGTTTATGATCAGCTGTCTGATCATTATAATCTGGAAGAACCGGGTTTGATTCCCTGCTCTGCCGCCTGAGCTGTGGAGGCTTATCTGGGGAATTCAGATTAGCCTGTGTACTCCCACACATGCCAGCTGGGTGACCTTGGGCTAGTCACAGCTTTCTGGAGCTCTCTCAGGGTGTTTGTTGTGAGGGGGGAAGGGCAAGGAGATTGTAAGCCCCTTTGAGTCTCCTACAGGAGAGAAAGGGGGGGATAGAAATCCAAACTCTTCTTCTAGCTCAGAGATAGACATTTCATTCATACCCATAATACATAAGACCTTTTTGTTCCTTTGGTTAGCCTCATCTTATAAGGTCAAATCACTCTCCAATCATTAGATAAAGAGACAGACACTCCACTCACAGTAAAATTTAACTTTCTAGACTGATCAGCTGTCAGAGGTTGCAGAGACCTGTGCTGAATAGAATTTGCTGTAAATCATATTAGCCAGCTTCGAGTTGAAGTGAAGTGAATCACGTGTGCACTTTGCGTGTGTGTGCATGTGCATGCAGTCGCGTGTGTGTTTGTGTCTCTCTGATTTCATATATCGAGCATTTTTCAGCTGGGACTTCTGTGCATTTCATCTGATCTTTTTGACAATGGAAAGAACAAGAGAGTAACCTGGCATTTTCTAAATATGCTTCTTGGGGCACAGTCCACAGCTTTATTATCAGCTAAAGACTGCTTTAGGTAAGTATTCAGGCAGATTGGCCGATGGTGCTAAAATGTTTGCACCACTAATGCCAGCCAGGTAGATTTATAGAAGGGACCCCACTGAAAAAACAATTGATCTTGTTCAAATGGGGGAGGCACTCTCTATGGCAGAGTCGATCTAGCACACACGGGACTCATTCCTGGAATTCAAACCAATATAAGCAGCTCTGTACTGCTTCAAAGAAAGAGTACTAAGCACCGTATAGTTTCTCAACATGATTTCCAGCACCACCATATCTAGGGGTCATGGACCAGGGGCATAGCGAGGCAGCCCTGGGCAGAGCTGTAGCCCTGGGCAAAACCTGAGTTGGATGCCCCCCCCCCCCCCCCCGGGCGGCCACTCCACCACGACCAAATTCTTTTTGCACCAGGACATTGGTGCCTGAAGGGGGTGCATTTTTAGACATATCAGCACCAAAATTTCAGCATATCATCAGGAGATTTTCCTTATGCTACTCCCCGTGTTTGGTGAGGTTTGGTTCAAGGAGTCCAAAGTTATGGACTCCCAAAGGGGGTGCCCCATCCCCTATTTTTTCCAATGGGAGCTAATAGGAGATGGGGGCTACAGTTTTGAGTGTCCATAACTTTGGCCCCCCTGAACCAAACTGCACAAAACTTGGGGGGTGCCATCATCTCCAGATGATACCCTGAAATTTTGGTGCCCAGTTATTCAAAAATGCACCCTACTAAGGCTATCCCTAGAAATTTGCCCAAGAATCTTTGATTTCTGCATTGAGTTTTCTGCATTGCTGTCAATGGGGGTTGCAGGCTGTGAGGGGGGGCACATTTCTGAAGGCACAGTCTCAAAACTTTCAGGGTCTCACCAGGAGACTGCCCTGATGATACCCCCCAAGTTTGGTGCAGTTCAGGGGGGCCAAAGTTATGGACCCTCAAAACTGTAGCCCCCATCTCCTATTAGCTTCATTTGGAAACAATGGGGGATAGGGGCACCCCTTTTGGGAGTCCAACAACTTTGGACTCCTAGGTCCAAACCTCCGCAAACTTGGGGGGTAGCATAAGAACAGTCTCCTGATGATCACAACTGAACACAATGGTGCCATGCTAGCCCAGGGAGTAGAGAACCCTCACGGCTCTCAGGATGTTCAGGAACTGCAATTCCCATCAGCCCCTACCAGCATGGCCAATTGGCCATGCTGACAAAGGCTGATGGGAATTGTAGTTCCTGAACATCTGGAGAGCCGCAGGTTCCCTAACAACTAGCCTAAAAACTACTGCCCCAACCTGGGCCAAAATGGAAAACCACTAAAATACCCAAAAACGAACCCAGCATTTTGATGTCCCCCACAAGGTGATGCCCTGGGCAGCTGCCCACCTTGCCCAATGGGCATTACGCCAGTGCCATGAACACTCATATTAAAATAAATATCATTAGTTTTTGTGACAAAGCTGAACTTTTGTTTTATTTTGCTCCCACGAATAGCCCTCTGCAGTTAAAGAGTGCATGCTAGCAGTACTGAAGTGAAAACATCATAGCCTCCCTTTGTTTTTACTTTCTCTTTAGGCAAGACAGCCATCTTTTTCATCCCTTCCCTTTTGATATCGCTATCACATAGACATTTTGATAGTTCCATTTGATTGCATCCTCCTTGAAATGGAGAGGCAATGCAACTGCTCCGCGTCAGCCCTGAACCACTCTCCTGCCACCCCATACTTAGCCACTCGGATCTACTTGTGTATTACACAGTCTACAAGGATGTGCGCCAGCAAGAGTTTTGCAAGAACCCAAGAAAGAAGCAAAAAGGAGTTGTCTGAGAACCGCCAACTAGGCATCACTTTGTACTCACTCCAGCACTGACATTTTAATTTATGAGCTAAGAATGCACTGATTGCCAACTACAAAAATTGATTTGGTTGTTCATCTGATTCAACTCGTGTCAGAGTTTGAAAGTAATTATGATAGCGAAGCTGATAGGCAGGCAATTACATTTTTGTTCTCTCTCTCCGTCTCTCTCCGTCTCTCTGTGTGTGTGTGTGTGTGTGTGTGTGTGTGTGTGTGTGTGTGTGTGTTGTGTGTGTGTGTGTGTGTGTGTGTGTGTGTGTGTGTGTGTGTGTGTGTGTGTGTGTGTGTGTGTGTGTGTGTGTGTGTCCCTCCCTCTCTTTTAAAACCTGGGGTGGTTCTTGTTGGAAGCTTGGGCAAGCGTTGAAGAGTGTGATTTTTCATTCTTAGGCGCTGTCATTGTGCCGATTATTAAGCTGCATACTTGGCAAGTTAGACAGGAGCTGCGCTAAACAAGTTCCCTAATTCAGATATTTATTTCTCTCTAGAGAAACATAGGTGCCATTTCAGATTAAAGGATGCCTGGAAGGTGCATGTACGGCACTTGAGGTTGCATGATATTGCTTTCAAACTCTACTGCATTGACTTTATTCATGCTTTTACTAGGTTTGAGCTGATAGGGACATTTTTGTTTTATTTTTTCGATTTCTCATAGCTTTACTGGTTGTACTCCGACTCATTTTCCTCATCTCTACTTTTTGCAGCAATTTAGACCAAAAGTTTATTGCAGTATACACGGCCAGTTTTCACACTCAGCATTATAACATTGGGGGACTAGTTTTGCACACCAGACAGTACACAGCTCACATGTAAATACAATTTTCTTTATGCTCCTTCCTGAATTGACATTAAATATCAAAATATATTAGTGCCTCCATTCACAGTCTTAAGAGGGACTATGGCTGCTTTGCATGCAGAAGATCCCAGCTCCAATCTTTGGCATCTCCAGTTATAAGGATGAGGTAGAAGGTGATGAGGTAGAAGGCTTCTTATGTTCTTATGTTAGAAAGTGATGTGAAGAGATCTGAGATCCTGGAGAGAGACTTCAAATGGGAGTAGTCTGTACCTACAGACCAAGGCTCTGATTTTGTAGAAACCAGCCCTGTTGAACTCATGTGCATTAGGGTAGAAGTACATATCCCATGACGTTCTGCCCCCCTCAAGTTATAAATATAATGTAGCCCCTACAGAATTTCCTATTGATAACTGCTACTCACCAGATTGCTTTTATACCCATGACCCATCTGTGTATTGACTTACTGTGTGGCCTGGGAAAGGGGGCATGAGCACACTACCCGCACATTCACACAACTGCTGAGTTGCCTTTGTAGTGCAAGCGCACGGAGGTGCTGTTTTCCAAACATTGCTATCATGGATGGTGTGCGTGTGTGTGAGTGTGTGGAATGTGCACAGACACAGCCTCCACATATTCACACTGCACAACTCAGCAATTGCATGGAGGCAGTGATCAGGGTTCGAATGCCCAGCGATGGGACAAAGGCATGGGCGGGCCAGTGACATTCTTCCTACTTGCCCTTCCCGTACAGTAGCTCAACACACTCATGGGTCATCTGCACAGGGCTAACATTCTTGTGCAGATGTGCACATCCACTCCAGCTTGGACTGTGCATCCAAACAAGAACAGGATTTCTTTTCTACTCTCTCACGTAGGGCAGAGCTTCTCCTGCCCAGCGTATTAGCTGCTCAACTGTGATAGTAGCAGACCATCGCAGCATTTCTTGTTCTATCACTGATGCATGTCGAAAAACTGTCAAGACTTCCCTCCAGGTTGCTGAAGTGCCATTAACAATTGTGTTGGGCTCAAGTTTCCAGCCATTTGTGAATCTACTCCATAGCATTATTATCTAAACTGCATTTAGCCAGTTTGCTAACCAAAGTGTCACGGAGAACTTGGTCAAATTCTGGCTGAAATCAAGGTATCCATGGCCATAAGTATCATGTAAGAAGCTGTGATTCAGTTCCAGGTTCTATCTCTTCAGGGTTACCACCTTCCAGGTGGAGCCTGAAGATTTCCTAGAATTATAGTGGAATTGCTACTTTGGAGGGTAGATTCTTTGACATTGTACCCTGCTGAAGTCTCTCAAGCCCTGGCCTCCATGTTCAAATCTCTAAGAATTTCTCAAGCTAAAGCGGGCAACCCTATATCCCCGGCCTCCCTATTCAAAGTTTATAGGTAGGCCTTCTGGGGTCATTCTGTTAACCAGTGGTGTGAACAGAATGTAGGAATAGGTGAACCACTGATTTGGTCCAGCAGGGATTTAATGTTCTTTTCTAATGTGTTTGCGTCCACCAGCAGAGATTCCCTGCATTTCTATTATTAAGCCATTGCCCTGCTGGAAAGCTGGAACACTTGGGAAGAAAAGGTGCATAAACCTAAACAACCTTCAATTTTGCATTATCCAGCATTTCAGTTTTGGTGCCTCTGAACTCCAGCTGCATTTCTATCATTATTATCACTTACCTCACGCCTCAGTCTCCTTTGCCGTTAAATCAGACAAGAAGGTCTCTAAACATCCAGACACGCCAGCTAACTAGGCACCATCCTGAACCCAGTTCAAACTATTGGCACTTTGCAGAATAAGGTAAATTACTAGGGGACAGAATTTTTTTTCAAACATACCCTACCCAAATTGCTTTGAGGGGGGGGGGGGGAGCCATATCTGAAGCAATTTATATAATATGCTGGTAAGATGGTAAGGAGCCAGCAAGTGGAATTTAATGAGCTGACATCTGTCGACATCTCTGCCACGTCAGATTGTTGCATTTGTTTCACTCATTTGCACATTGTGAATAACTAGACAACCTAGGTGGAGGAGGAAGGCTATCCAATTTGTTCAGTTGCTTATGTGACCACTGACACTTGACAGTTTCTGATGCAGTAAGAATATCAAGTGTTCTCATCAAATGTGGAGAATTGTATCATTCAACCTAATGTGGGTTTCCAGAGAAGACAAAGGCAAGAAGTCCTCCATGATTCCTCAGCTGTTTAAACCTCGCTCACCTCTGGGGTTCAATGGCGTGGTTTTTATTGTAATAGTTTATGTTATTTTAATTTCCATGGGCAGAAGGTGCTGGCTTCAGGTCCTGTGGATGACAAAGAACAACTAGAATTACCTTTATGCAGGTGCCTCGGCTAGGAGATGTACAAATCTATTCAGTTCTCAGAAGAAAAACACTGTTGGAGCCTAGCAAATCCATCACACTTGGACATTACAACATTTTAACTTACATTGTGTATTCCTTTATAGCTTACAGGGCAGTAGTATGGTCATGATGGTCTTGCTGTTCACATTATTGAAACTAACTTGCTGTAAATCCTGTGTTTATTCTGAATAATCCCTTTCGTTTATGAAACTTTTCCCTTCCTCATATGTTGTGCGAATTTTTGCAGACATTTGCCCTAGGATATGGCATTAAGGGAAAGAAAATGCCTCAGCTATGTATACTATCACTACCACTTACTCAGGCAATAGGCTGAGCTATCCATTGGTTTGATTTCTTAAACTGTGCAGGAGAGGGAAGGCAATATGAGTTCAGACCCCACATTGCTTCATGCATAATTGTAATAAAAGAATGAAAAGGGCTACATTGAGAACACCAGCTTCTTGTATTGGTGGTGGTGGAAAGTGGTGTCAAGTCACAGATGACCTATAGCAACCCCCTAGGGTTTTCAAGGTAAGAGATGTTCAGAGGTCATTTGCCATTGCCTTCCTCCCCGTGGCTGAGAGACTCTTGAGAGAACTGTGACTGGTCCAAGGTCTTTAAAAGGAGGAGTGGGTATTCAGACCTGATTCTCCAGATTACAGTCTGCTGCTTCTAACTTGCCCTTGCTTCTTGTACCTGACAAACTTGTGACTCTGGAACACTCTTTAAAAAGAAACTGAAAAACAGGTCTATTCTTAGCCCAGTTCCAGCATTTGTACCTCTCTACTAAGGGGCCAGCTACCCTAAGAAAACGATGTGTTGTATGGTGTCTGACATTCAGTGTCAAGCTGGCAGAGGTTCTTTTCCATCTTTTATGATGAGTGGCTCAACTCACAAAGGGCAAATAATGAATCACTGAATGAAGAGGCCTGGAAACAACAAATTGCAGTGACGTGGTTAGCTTTGTTTGTAACAGTATAGGATCTATGTACAAGCAGACAAGGAATCAAGATTTTTGATGTCTTTGTTTTCTAATGGTAAAATAGGAATAATTGCAGTAATTGAGCAGCAGGGTAAATCATCTAAGCTTTTGATCTCCAACTCCATTGTGAATACAAGGCCTGCCACTGGCAATGGACCCAGCTGATAGCTTCTTCCCTCATCAGCCCATTACTGTCCAAAAACTCATGAACTGCCTTATTACCATTAGAGTACCACGCTTTAATCTACTGTTTTCCAAGTTTGTGACAATCAAAGCACGTATTTTTACTTATTTCAAAACTGGAGGGACATGGCACCCTCAAAGTGTGTTTCTTTTCTGCCCTCAAAGGAGTCTGTAACTTGCATTCTGTGTGTAAATTCCGACTGAACAGAAGCCAGCCCAGAATAGTAACTAATGTAAAAATGTAACCGTCACTGGGCTGTTCTGATGAATCTCTGCACTGGTTATGATAGAATGAGCTAATTCCACCTCATGCTGATCCTTCTTGGACAAGGTTGGTTGGAGCCAAGGCCGGAACAGTGAATTGAAGAGATTCATTTGGACAACAGCCTCTCTCTCTCTAGTAATTTTGTGGATCCCAGAAGACTTTAAAGATTTAATTAATGCCTTTCTCAGCCCACTATCTCAAGGCTTACCTTAATACAATGTTTGGGAACTGCAGCTTTTTATTAAATGAGTTGGTTCAATTAGTCAACATTATCTCCCTTCTTTTTTGTAGTTAGTGATGGTAGTTATTCAGCATGTAGAATACATGAGCCGGTAGGGGTACATGGTGCCTGACCAATAATTAGCAATTGCATAACTACTCTTCCTAAATTGTGCCTCAACATTTTAAGTACTCTATGCAGATCTTATCTAATACTGTTAATGACAACAAAAAATGTTTCATCACATGACATAGCAACAGGAAACAACGCAGAATAAATTATCTCCATATGACTGAATGTTTCTCGTCCCCTGATCATTTTATCTACTCTTGGCTTCAGTCACCTGATGGGCGCATTCCCCCACACACATCTGCTGGTCCCCTTTGATGACACAAAAACTGGATCTGATGGATAGAACACTAACATCCTCTGTAAAACCACACACAAGATTTTTTTTACTTGAGTGCATTTTGAGCATCTGCCTTTTAAACAGTTTAAAAAAATTTAAAAACTAAGATAAACTCGGCATGTTCCAGATGGTGGTTAAGGCCGCTCAAATTCTTTTTTGTCTGACTCTCTCTTTGGAAAGTACATTCCAGCTGTGTGTCTATTGGGTCTTTAAAATCAATTTCATTTCTTTTACAGCTCCCCCTTCTCTTCTGTTAACATGCATTCACACACACACGCAAAATGGCTGATTTACCTTGAAAAACCTAATAAAATCCAGGGGGGAGCTAAATAAATAAGCAAGGAAAATAGCCTTGTTAAATACCACAGGGAGCACACGTTCAGATCAAGCAGGAGGCATGGAAGAGCCTGGTGAGATTAATGTTCGTGATGGCCAGCTGTCTGCAGGAGGTTGCATTACCCAGTGGCAGAATTTGATTCCTGATTGTCATATGCTGTTTGGGCCATAAGGTGTGCTTATTGCCAGATATTATGGGTTTTTGTTTTGTTTTTAAATTAATGGCCTGCCTTTCACATATACAGCAGCTGAGGAGGTGAAATATTGTTTTATTCTCTGTCTTCAGCAAAGCACAAAGGGGACATTTGCTTTATTAGCCTGTTCTAGAGAATGCATTTGATTTTAGTATCCCAGTGTGGCAGGGAGTTCTCTTTTACAGGTCCCAATTTTTTTTAAAAAAAAATATTGAATGGAATGAATTGATCAGTCCACAAATCATACCGCTGTTTTAAATATAGTGAAAGCATAAAATACTGACATCAGTTTGGGGCTGTAAACTTTAATTGATTTACAGTGCAAACCTATGCAGTTGTCTAAATCTAAATCAACAGAGACCTCTGGGTTTAGATTGGAGAAACTTCATAGGAATGGATTAAATCAGTAGGATCAATTTTAACTGAAAGTTGTTTAATTCTCTGCCTATTTTGGTTTTGATGAGCCAGCGCAATAAGAAGTGTCACAGAAAATATTAAAGATGGCCTTTCCTATTAACAATGAGAAGTATTTTTTATTCAACTCTAAATTATGTTTCATTCAGTATTTCCAAGATTGTCC
This sequence comes from Sphaerodactylus townsendi, assembly GCF_021028975.2. Classification (NCBI taxonomy): domain Eukaryota; kingdom Metazoa; phylum Chordata; class Lepidosauria; order Squamata; family Sphaerodactylidae; genus Sphaerodactylus; species Sphaerodactylus townsendi. The sequence continues at coordinate 146,142,557 of NC_059426.1, forward strand.
CAATACCACTGATTGATCAGTTGAAAGGAAATTTTTATTTATTTAGAAGAAAAGTTTTAATTTATACCCCACCTTTTTCTCCTGTAAGGAGACTCAAGACAGCTTACAAACCCCTTTCCCTCCTTTCCGTCCAACAGACACCTTGGCCCCTTCTGCACAGCACAGGTAGAGCGAATTGTAGTCAGGATAAAGTAACCCGCTCTCCTGTTTTCATGTTTGCATGCTCCCATGCAGGCAGCGACTGGAGTCTGTGGAAACAATGCCGGTTACTGTCGTGCCTTCGCACGGAGGCATGTCTTTTAAAAACTAATTACCTCCCTCCACTATATAGCCCAGTGGTGGCGAACCTACGGCACGGGTGCCAGAGGTGGCACTCAGAGCCCTCTCTGTGGGCACACATGCACAGAGTTTGTCATGGTGGGGGGTGGAAAATCGCCCCCCCCCAAACATCTAGGCTGACCTGGGCCACTGGGCATGACGTGTAGGTAACCCTGTTAAGTGCTGTCAAACCCCACTGATTTTCATGGGAAGAACTAAAGCGCAATCCTTCACCTGGGAGTAAGCTCGGTTGCTGACAATGGGGCTAGCTTCTAAACCCTCCTAGGTTTGTGATTCACCCATTCGAAGCGTTGCACAGTTGCTTCAAAGCAAAGCCACCAACTACCACCAAGCTTACTCCCGAGTAATGCGCACCTTAGAGCCAACTGATTTTTCTAAACCAAAACCTCACTATTCAGGTTAAATGGCCGTGTTGGCACTTTGCGACAAATAAGTGGGTTTTGGGTTGCAGTTTGGGCACTCGGTCTCAAAAAGGTTCACCATCACTGATATAGCCAGATCCAAGGGGCCAGGTGTCTAGCTGTAGCACCACGGCTGTGCTGGGCCACCACTCTTATAGAAGCTTCCTGGTGCCATGAGGAGGCTTGCAACACGAAAAAGCCTCCTCACTACCAGGAAGAAATCCCCATTGGCCTTAATGGACTTAAGCCATCTTTTTGGTGGTGTAAGTCCCTGGTCCACCAGTGTGAACATGGCAATGGTTGGGAGGGAGCCGATTAATCTTGGCTTCTCACCCAGCCACACCCCCAGACTGCCCCTGCCATGTTAGCAGCAGCTGCAGGAGCGCAGAGATGCTGGCACCGCGTCCCGGAGCCGGAGAGAGCAGTGGCAGCTGCATGCCAGAGGATTTGTCCCTCTGCCGGGGCAAGTGTCCTGGGGAGGCCAAATCTGCCAGCACAGCTGCATGCCACTGCCTCCAGCAAATTTGCCCCCAACCCTTTGGATGGGGTTGTTAGTCATTTTAGCTTATTCAGAGAGTTGAGGTTTAATTTGGTCTAGAACCCATTTATTTGTATTTTGGGTTGTCCATGGTGTCCATAACATTCTTTTCCAACACCACATTTCAAATGAATAAACTTTCTTCCTGTCAGCTTTCTTCACTGACCAACTTTCATGCCCATACACGGTAATGGGAAATGCTATAGCGTAAATTATCTTGATCTTAGATACCTTCAGCACATCCTTTCGCTCAAGATCTTTTCTAGCTCCTTCATGGCTGCTCTTCCTGGTCTCAACCTTCTGATTTCTTAGTTGCAGTCTCCATTTTGTTTGAGGATGGGGCTAATCTTTCAGTTTATGTGAGTCGTTAGGTGTATAATCTATCAGGGGTATCATCTTGAGGATCAAGTGGCACACCATGTTGTGACTCAGGAAAGGACATACTGTTTGTATACAACTTTTGGAGACTTTTTTTTTCTCAAAATGTGTGTGTATGCTATGTTAATGCAGCCATAATTTGTTAAGTTACTAAGGGACTGGTTCCACATGTTAATGTGGCTCCCTTGTGCAAAGATTGTTAGGAAGCATTTATTCTGCATTTAAAGGTGTTTGAAGACCCACCTGATATGCTAATGCTTCTGCCCTCTGAGTAAAGGTATTTAAACATTTCCCATGAGTGGGTTAATGTGTGCCAAGCAAGCAAATGGAGTACAAGGAATGATAAACAGTTAACAGCACATTTTTCTGCTAAAGATTTAGATCTAGGAAAAAATCAGCTTAAAGCATTATTGTGAACACTTTAAGCTAGATGTTTATCTTATTGGACTCTGAGGTATTTCTAAACATTGTAATTAAAGAAGACATGTTTAAAGCATATTTATTAAGTTCTCCACATATGCTTGACAGTAGAAAAAAACATTTCTGCTCTGCTTATGGAAATTCCTCCCTCAGTCTTTATAGGAGAAAAGTTTCATACAGCACCAGGAAGTTTCATACAGCACCAGGAAATACTTATCAATCCATATTTAATAACAGCAATTAATGTTTTCAGTAATAGACACACATCTATACTGTAGTACAGATCTGAGATTGCAAATGCCTTAGCAGACCAGGTGCTCGGGAGCAGCAGCAGCAGAAGGCCATTGCTTTCACATCCTGCATGTGAGTTCCCAAAGGTATCTAGTAGACCACTGTGAGTAGCAGAGTGCTGGACTAGATGGACTCTGGTTTGATCCAGCAGGCTCTTTCTTATGTTCTTAGTGTTACCAACCTCCAGGTAGGGCCTGGAGGACTGATCTCTAGACCACATCAGCCCATTTGGTTCACCTGGTTCAGCATTTATCTAACTTGACTGCCAGAAGCTCTCCAGGTCTCAGGTGGAGTGTGGTCTTTCCAGGGCCAGATTAAGACCTTTAGAGGCCCTGAGCACTAAAAAGGTTGTGGTACTCCTGTATATTGTATATGTAATACAAAATAAAACCAATAATAAACTGTAACATATATATTCTAATAAATAATATCACCATTGGTATGAAACAACACACCTATCATTCCATTGCTTTCTTGCCTTGAAGATACATAGCATTTTAAGTTACACAAATCAGATTCAAAATAATGTTTACTGTTTCTTATTTAAAACTTTATTTATACTGCAAAAAGTTTTCTCCTGCATTTGTTAATTGCAAAATCTTTGGTGATATTAGTCTGACATAACAAATCTGCTTCAATACTTAGCAGAGATAAGGAGAGAAAAACTCTATGGGGGCCTCTTTACTTGAGGCTCCCAGCAAATGCTTATTTTGCTTAATGGTTAATCCAGGGTCTTTTCCATTGGTTAATGGTCTTTCCCATTGCTTACTGCCCTTTAACTGGAGATGCATGGAATTTAATCTGTGACCCTCTTTATAGCTAAGGTTGCAACAGCAAGAGACCTCCTGATAGTAGTAGCCCTTGACTTCTGTTACTGGGAAGGCGGGAAGCACCAAGTAGCTGTTGAATAACAAAACCATAGTTTTCTGTGAATCCTAGAGCATTGCACTGATGCAGTGACATCACTCCAAGGTTCACACCAGAAGTGGTGTTATGCCAACAGCATCCCCCCAACCATGTTTCCACCTCCCCAGTCTTTTGCTAGGTGCCAGCCGCTGGCTGGTAACTCTAGCCATTGCCTTCCATGTAATTACTAACAGGATTTAAGCATAACCAGCTAATTTTTCTCTGGATTAGGTCTACTGGTTAGACTTGTCTTAAATTCCTGTGAAGCATCTCACTTTGGTTAGTTAAAACCAAATGCAGGTAGCAAGAAGAACAAAGACTAGCAATTTACAGACACAGCTGGAATTGGCCCATCGAACCCTGTAAGGTTTATCAAACCGCTGCATGTTTCTTCAATGGGATTTGCAGCTGATTAAACCTGGAAAGGTTTGGGCTTCATGTCTGTAGTACAACATTACACCTGGTATGAACTTTGAACGTCTTCCTGCTCCTAAAAAACAGGTGAACCATGGCTGACATTTGAAGGGGCATGCTTACTTTCTGTCCTCCCTGGAGACTTTTCAAACACCATTACTAACAGGGGGATATTATATTAACCTATAATCACAGCTTTACAGAAGGAGGTTGAGTGGTGGTGGGAAGATAGAACCTTCATATATTTAAAAATAGAGAACCAAGAGCTACTAAATGAAGACATGGGGAGAAAGATCCTTCAGCTCAGCTTGTGTATGTGTCTACCTGTGTCTTTTTAATGAATAGTAATCTAAATTTATAGATTTTGTTTCATTTCAGCCATTAGTAGAAAAGGCAGTGTATCACTACACTCCCAAACCTTAAAAGATTGTCATTGAAGCCATTTTGCTGTATTTGGTTATTTATTTCTTGGTCCCAACAATCTGATCAATAAAAGAACAAAATCAAATATGTCTCCCTCCTCTTGAAGAGAGAAAAGACCAGCTAAATAAAGATGTCCAAGAGGTTGGAGCAAAACATGCCAGCAAAACGACATATTGATTTCCAGCAAAGAAGCAGGTTGTAAATGAAAAATATTATTCTGACATTGTTATTAAGTGCAGGGCTGACACAAGCGGAGAGGCTGTTTTGCCTGACTGGAGGCCAAAGTCTGAAAGGGCAGCTGATACTTCAGAGCCCAGATGAGCCTCTGGCTGTTAGAAATCAGTGCTGTCCTGTGCTAAGCATATAAGATACAAGAACAGGAACTTTTACCCTCGACCAGACTCAGCCCCCCAAATTTGCAGGAATTGTTGGTGTGATAGTTCCAGGGTGGAGGGTAGATGGCAGACACATCAACCAGGCCATTAGTCTGCCTGGAGTTGTGAGGAAGATGCAGAAAGAAATTAGTTAGAGTATCAAACTAGGATCTGGGAGATCAATTCCCTACTCTGCCACAAAAGCTTGCTGGGTGACCTTGGGTGCCATGGGGGGGGGGGACTGGCACCTGAGGCAAAATGGCACCCCCCCCCCAACACTCCTTACTTACCTTTAAAAGTTAAAAGAGCAGTACGCTCCAGTCCATGGGGGCTGCTCTGGGCCATGGGGTGACCTGAGGGGAGGGGTGGGGGAACGATTCTTCGTCCCCATGCCTGCACCTGGGGTGTTTGCCCCCCTCCCTGCCCCATGGTAACTCTCCTATGGTCAGTCACACACTTCCAAGCTAACATATTTGACAGGGTTTTTGTGAAGATAAAAGGGAGAATGGGTAAGGTTGTCAAGTCCAGGCTGAGAAATTCCTGGAGATTTTGGGGTGGATTCAGAAAAGGAGGATCCTCAGCATGAATTTGATTCCATCCTCCGATTTTCTCCAAGGGAACAGGTCTGTGTGGTCTCACTTTGAGATTGGAAAGAAAACAATGTAAGCTGCTTTGAATCCCCCTGAGGAAGAAGGTAGGGTAGAATACAGTAAATAAATAAATATACAGTGCATTAAATCCGATTAATGTACTGCAGTCAATACTGGCCCCAGTACAGGAGGCATAACACAGCCCTCAAGTACTAAAACATAATTCTAGCCTCATAATTGCATTTTCACTGACCATTATTACTGCTTTGATGAAAAAAGAATCTGATCCCCAAAACAAGGTACCCTGCCACGCTGGCTTAGCAAAGTTTGAAGCTGTCATCTAGCCTCGGTAGCTTTCCTCCAATGGAAGTGTTTCTGCTAGAGGAAGAGGTACTTCCAATGAAGGAAGCCTCTTTCAGCAGGAAGAAAGTTTAAATGTGGTATGAAAAAAAGTGTGTTTGTTTAAGATCATTGTTTAAGGTCAGTGTTGGCCCCCTCCATGTATGAGGCCTGGGGGCATTGCTCTAATCTTCTATCTATCTATCTATATATAAAAATCTATCAGTGCGTTTTTCTCCTGACAGGTACTCTCCCAAACTACTGGACCAATTGCTTTGAAATTTTCACACAACGTCGCATTCGCGTGCGGCCAGGTTTCCATACTGTTTCCACACCTCCTGTTGTGTACATGTCACAACTATGCCAGTTATTGTGTACATGCCACACCTGTGACAGTTGGAACCACAGTTCTGTTCCGCAACAGCGCCATCTGCTGGCCGTCAAAGCAACACCCTCTAAAACAAGGGAACCAACCATGCCTTCCTTGAAAACCACTGCCTCATAGAGTGAAAGTGATGGGGCAGGCCATCTGCACATGGCCCACCCACCCTAGCGGAGGAAGGGGAAGGAGACTGAGGGTCCAGGGGTTTACTGGACCAAACGCTCTGAAATTTGAACACAACGTAGCTCATGCCTCCCAGCGTGTTTTACGCTAGATAATTCGCCTGCAAGGGAAGGGAGTGAAAGGGACAGGACCAGCCCACCTGCACATGGCCCACCCACCCTAGCAGAGGAAGGGGAACGTTAGGGAGATACTGGCCGGTTTGCCATGCAAGGGAACGGGAGAGAGGGAGGGGAGCGAGGGGGCCCTTGCCCCTCCCCTCCCTTGTAATCATTGTGCAATGACACCTGTTCGAACCGTTCACTTCCCCTTTTCTTTCTTTTCCACTTCACCAGACTCAGCCACAGCAACGCGTGGCCGGGCCCGCTAGTTGCTTTATTAAAAGTGGGCAGGGAAGAGAGCTGTCAGGAGGTCTCTCATGGATTGCCTCTGACGCCTGACGCCCCTCCAAGTGCTGGCGGGAGAAAAAATTTTGTTTAAACCCACCAGCATCCTCTGTGCAATACATGACTTCCAAATACAATTGGGAAGTGATAATGGTTAGCTCTAGGAATCACCAGAAACTTTTATAGTATTTTCATTCACCCCTAGAGCTTCCTGGGCCAGGACTTGGAAGTGTGGAATTTGAGGATATTATGTGGTGAGATCTATGAAACCCAGATGAGAGACCTCACTAGAAATGGCGTCCATAAGTTTTACCAGAAATTGCAGTGGTGGCAAAAGGAAAGATGTAAATTTTTGGTGCGGCTTGTCCCTTGGCTTCTAGGAGAGGCTTGATTTTGCTGTAAAGCTCATTGGGAAACTGGAACGCTTTGACTTCAGAAGAAAGAAAGTGAGGGCGTTTGTGGGAGCATGTTTTGTACATGCTAATACCAGAGCAAATGTGTGTAATCAATACAGAAGCAATCTAGATTCCCAAAGATGTATGCTTTATTTGTTTATTTAGCCACTAAATAATATGTAATTTCTCCAGGCCAAGAAATAAATTGAAAGGATTTAGGGGGATTTGCTTATCAGCGGAACACCACGTACCATTACATTCCTCCTGCTTTTGGGAAGGTACATTGAAATTTGGTTTAAGCTGCTGTGGTTCAATACTCTTCTTTCCTCTGTCAAGGTGCCTTGAACAACAGGCAGATTAATCCTCCCTCCTTTTTCTTCCCTTTTTGCAGCCCCTTGTTTATTTAGCTTCCCTTGGCCTTCTTGCTAACAGCTGAGAATAAAAAAGAAAAATCTCAGTGATGGCAGAAAAGCCAACTTCTCTCCCTCTTTCCATTGTCTTACTAGTGCTTAGGGATCAGAGCAAAATTCTCTGATTCTTGGCAGTAGAATATGATTCCAAAGAGGCTGGTTTTGATGGCTGTAACTAACTGCTGATTCTGCTGGAGCAATAGTTGTGCTTCCCAGTCTAATTTCGGTCTGCATCTCTCTCTCTCTCTCTCTCTCTCTCTCTCTCTCTCTCTCTCTCTCAAGCAAGACTTGATGCTAGACATTATACACAGAGGAAGTACAGAAATGCAGGCTGTTTTTGCTCGTCATTTTTAACTTGCGATGCTAGTTATTTAATCTCTTGTCTGCAGTAGTAATGGTTGAGTGGTTGATTTGTTACAGTAGGTAGCCCCATTGTAAGCCCTACTTAATGATATAATTTGGCAGAAAGTATGGTTTCCATTTTGATGTCCCACAGTGATTGCACAGGCTGCAAATGGAAGGGTAGGAGTTTTTCAGAGGTGGGAGTTTGGGCTCCTTTGTTGTTGTTAACTCAGTTTGATGAAGAGAATAAAGGGCATGCCAGTTAATGACCAGCTCCCAGTTAATCAGGATCCAGAGCTCATAACAAAGGATTTGTTCCCCTGATGAGACCTCTTGCTGTGGCTGTTCCTTATTTAAACAGAAATGGACTGGCTTGAAGCTTATCTTCCATATTTTTATTGGCTTCTTTCTGTGAGGGAGTGGAGAAGTAAGTAAGGGTTTTTTCCCACTCCATAAGAACAGACCTGCTGAATTAGGCCAAATTCTATCTAATCCAGCATCCTGATTCCAAAAGAGATCAGCCAGCCTAGCCAGGCAGATGCCTCTGCAAACTTTATTAGCAAGGCAACCGATCAAATTCTTCCTTCCTTCCTCTTCAGCTATATTTATTATTTGTTTACATCATTCATATCCCATCTTTCTCCATGATGGGAATCCAAAGCATCTTTCACCATTTTCTCCTTCACTGTATCCTCACAACCTTGTGAGATAGGTTTGGCTGGGAGAGAGTGACTGGCCCAAAGTTACCCAATAATAGGGTTGGCAAGAGTCCAGTATGGGCAGATTTCTAGCCCCCAGTGGACCTTTTTACAGCCCTTTGTCTCCAGTGCCCACCAGGACTCTGTGACTTCAAGGAAAACTCAGAAGTGATTTCTTACCTCTTTAGCAATTCCCACAGAAGCATGACATCACTTCCAGGAAACTCCAAAAGTGATGTCATGCTATCGCTGATCACCATCCTCTATGCCTCTTGTCCCCCTGGTGTCCCAATGGTTGCTAGGTTAGGTTTGATAATCCTATTCAGTGAGCTTCCGCAGCAAAATGGAGATTTGAACTTGGGTCTTTCAGGCTGATTCCACATGGCAAATGTATAATGGGTTGCAGCAGGGGCGTAATGCCCATTGGGCAAAATGGGCAGTGGCCCAGGACACCCCCTTGTGGTGGGCGCCAAAAATGCAGCGTTCGTTTGTGGGGGTTTTGGTATTTTAGAGGGTTGTCCGTTTTTGGCCTGCAGGGGGTGCAGTTTTTAGGCTAGCAGCACCAAAATTTCAGGGATGTTTCGGGAGACTCTCCTGGTGCTATCATCCAGGCTTGGTGAGGTTTGGTTTAGGGAGTCCAAATTTATGGACTCCAAAAGGGGATGCCCCATCCCCCATTGTTACCAATGGGAGCTAATAGAAGGGGCTACACCTTTGAGGGTCCATAACTTTGGATCCCCTAAACCAAACTTCACCAAACCTGGGAGGTATCACCGAGAGTCTCCTACTGATACCACCCAGGTTTTGTGAAGTTTGGTCCAGGGGGTCCAAAGCTATGGGCTCCCAAAGGGGGTCTCCCATCACCCATTGTTTCCAATGGGAGCTAATAGAAGATAGGGGCTACACCTTTGAGGGTCCATAACTTTGGATCCCCTGAATCAAACTTAGCCAAACCTGGGTGATATCATTAGGAGAGTCTCCTAAATATACCCTGAAAGTTTGATGCTGCTGGCTTAACAATTGCAACCCTGACAGCAGGCACCCCCAAAATTTCCCCAGATTTTCCTTTTAAATCCCCCCCCCCTTTGGCATGGATTTAAGGGGAGAATCTGAGGTCCCCAGTTTAAACATTGAAAGTGATGCTGTTTTAGGGTGGGGGAGACTCAACCCCAAAATAGCATCACTTTCAATGTTGTTTAAACTGGGAACCCCAGATTCTCCCTTTAAGGTGGATTTAAAAGGAGAATCTGGGCTCCCTAGTTTAAATACCATTGGAAATGATGTTGTTTGGGGGTGCATTCCAGCATCATTGTTTAAACTAGGGAGCCCAGATTCTCCTTTTAAATCCACCTTAAAGGGAGAATCTGGGGTTCTAGTTTAACAATACATTGAAAGTGATGCTGTTTCCCCCAATTGGGGGGACTGGATACAACACCATAAAATATTTTCATAGCAGTAATAAAACATTTTGAAAGCATTTTGAAAATATTTTCAAAAAAATATTTTTGCTGTGTGGCATGGCCCGTTGCTGTGTTCAGATTCGTGAGTTGGGGCATGTTCTATAATGTGATGGTGACTTTGAAATGACCTGGTGTAAAAAATCATTGCTTGGTCACAGTGGGGGAGGGTGGCTGCTCATGGGGGGCGCCAAACTCCAGTTTGCCTAGATGCGCCACTGGGCGTAGCTACAAGGGAGCCAGGGGGTGCACGTTGCACTGGGCACGCGCCTGGGGGGCATCAAACTCAGGTTTTGCCCAGGGCTCCAGTTTGCCTAGTTATGCCACTGGGTTGCAGTCGTGATAAAGGAACGTGTTTTCCTGTTTACCTGTTCACATGCATTCCATGCAGGCATCAGTTGGAGCCCACAGAAACACAAGTTGCTTTCATGCTTTGCACAGAAACTCTTAAAAAAATCCTGCTACACATGAACTCCACAACCATGCCAACAGTCCCACAATATGACCAGATACCCCTGTGTAGTTATGCATATTCAACCCACAAAATTTTTAAAAAGGAAAAGGGACTTCCCTGGAACAGCCAGGCAATGGCAGGCGGCTTCTCCCTCACCATGAAGGTCGTGGTGGAAAGGAGGCAAATAAAGTGCCTATTGCCTGGCCTTTCACTTAAGAGCAGCTTCAACCCAGGATTTGCTAGTCTAGCAGTTTCAAAATACCCAGGTTGGGGGAAATAAAACAGGGCAGACTCATTTTTGGGATGGGACCTGTGTGAAGTCCCCCTCGACCCCAAAAACAGGTTTTATAGCGTCCTACACCCATGTTTGTTTCCTGTGCGGAAAGAGCCTCAGATTGTGAACTCAAACGCTAGCCACCACACTGGCTTTCACAGGGTGGCTACTGAATAAGTAGCAAGTATGTAAGTTGAGTTATGCAAGTGGGTTAGTAACAAGTCACCTGGTAGTTGCTGCTGGGTGTGGCTCTGGTGAGTCCTTTTTCAAAAGCCAGGACAGTCCTGGAAAGTGCCCTGCTTCCACCCCTGCCTTTTTCTGACAGAAATCAAGGCGTTTATGCTGGCAATACTGTTATATCCTCAGTATTCTAGTATTCCTGGAGATATGAAGGCTCAAGGGGGAGCAATATGCATTTTATGTGTGTCTCAGTACCTGCTTTTTTTAAAAAAATTGAAATTTCCCCTCATTTTCTTGCCTGGTTCAACTGTTCAGCCTGGGCAACTATTGCTAGGACAGCCAAAATGGTGGCTGAACTCTTGTGAAACCTTGCCAAAGTTCAAAAAACCCTTTCAGGAATGCATGACTTGCTGAGCTATTCTTAAAGTCAGCAAGGGGCAAGAAAGAAGGTTATCTCCTCTGATTTTTTGCAAGTGTTGCATGACACCTCAGGTGGTTGGAAGACACCTCAAGCCACCATCAATTAAAGGGTAGTCTGGTTATGCCTTCTTCATGGTTACTTCCCATACCAGCTATAATTACTTTTGCAAATGGAAAAAAAAATAGATTCCTCCATGTAATCTGTCAAGCTTGAACCATTACCGGGGAAGCATGGCAAGCAACAACAGAAACTGTAATTACTGGATCTGTAGCTTAACTTAATATATCCAGAAGCAGAACCTACTTCTTCCATTCCAAAGGCTATTTAGATGATGAGATGGAACAGAAGAGTATGCAGTAGCTGAGAGACAGACAAACCTCCAGTCAGATAAAAGAATATAATCTACTTTTTTTTAAAAGTGAGGCAGCCATCAAGAATGTACTGTGGCTCAGTTTATCTGCTGGACTTGGGGAAAATATTTATAGGTCTTTTCTCTTTTCATTCACACTAAAACTGAGAACTCCATCATTCATTGGGTGTGTTATTTATAATTTCATAAAACTGTTCTGTGGCAGGGTTTATTTTATCTGGTGCTTAATGCCAGTCTAATAACAGCACACCAAGTGAATAAAGGTGGTCTGGAAAGGACTGCGCTTTGAAGAAGATTGCACAGACAGCCATTTTCTGTGGAACAGCGGGTCAAAGGTTATAGATTTGGAGCATAAATTCCAGCTTTGGGCTGTCACTAAGGAGAAGAGGGTTTGTAATTGTCCTGACCACATCCTGCCATGCTATTCAGAAATTTCCCTCAATGATCATGATGTATAGTAATGAAAGACTCAGAATTGGATCCAAAACTAAATTGATGGAACCCTTGAAGTGAATAATTAGAAGGTGGTGATTACAGAAACGATAATTCATTAGAGGCAGTTCTGAGAAACTGAAGGAATTCAAAGGTAAATACATCCATAAATCCTCAAGGTTAGATGCAAGCTTCTGAGCCTTTGATTGCCCCTGTTTGATACCAAGGCAATTTCAATAAACATAGCAGAGAAGCTGAGAAAGAATAATAATAATAATAATTTAAATGCAATAAAAGTTCTTTCGGAGAACAATAAAAAGTCTTCTGTCCAGAGAGATATTTTATTGAAAGATATTTATACCTGCCTTTGGTTTTAAGGACATTAATTTCAGTGCCAGGACTTTTTCCACAAAAGATTAAATACATATTTTAAAGTAGAATAATGTGAAATATTTTGTTAAGAGTTTATATTTTATGTAGCTAATATGCAGTCTTTGTAAATATTCTGTTTCTGCCTTTTACCCTTTCAAACTGAAACTTTAGTCATCCATTTTGCCTATTTCATTTTAGAGAAACTCCCATTGTACCCATTAAAAACAGACACCCCCCCCCCCATCACTTTGGATTCAGAGTAAAGGCTGGCTGACATTGTTGTGGATTGTGGATTCCCCCAAGTCAACTACAGGGTATTATGAAGGTTTGTAACCTCTGCTTAGTGTAGACCCAGGAAAATAATGTTCTTCATTCCACTAAGATTCAGAAAAGGGTGTTTTCCACATGGACAAAATATCCTGGGATAGACCCAGGATCATATATCCTGGGGTGTTTTTATCCCAGTTTCTCCCTTCACACGGCTGCCCGTCAGTGTGATCAGGCCGGGAGGAAGAACTGCAGTGAATTGTGTATGAACTCTGTGTATGAACATGAATATTTATGTCATTTACGTAGTTTGTGTACTTTTACATAGATTCTGTTTTTCCGATGTTCTGATTGGCTGCAGCTAAGGGGCAGGGAGAGCAGGCATTGAAGCCAGAAAGATAAACTGGGACGTCTCCTGCGGTGTTTGTATGGGAGCAGGATCTCTGTGGGCTTCTCCAAAAAAAACGCCAGTTTCATTGTTTTTTGAAAGCCGCGGGATAAGGCAAATCTCATGGGGCCAGCCCGATTTGGGACCGGAAGCCATGCGGAATTCATGGCCAAACCAGGATGGTTCACTTCCTTATCCCAGGATATGTTGGCCATGGGGGAAACACCAAGGTTAGCTTGAAGACTTATGTGTTAAAACACCCTAGATTCAGTCTGTTCATACTGTTCAGTTGGTAGTGTTAGGAGGAGGCACTGCACATCATACCCTGAATTTCCAGTTTCTTCTAGTACCTAACATGCAAATAGAAAGGAAGGTTTTGTTATTAATCATATTCTACTTGGACACCCAAACTCAGTTCCCCAACATACTCCACGTTCTACCCTTTGGTTTGCCTAAGTATCAGAAAGTTTAAAATCAAAACTTGGCATCCCGCCACGGCAGAAAAATAGAATATCAGGGAGAAAGAAATTGCCTGATCGTGCTCCCTGTATGCTAGTTAACATAACACGTAAGTTATCTTATGGAATCCACTACCACACGTTGTATTGATGACCACTGAATTGGGTGGCTTTAAAAAGTGGCTGTACCAATTCATGGAGAATAGGACGCTCGGTGACTGTTAGGAGTGATGGTTAAATGGAACCTCCATGTTCAGAGGGAGGATATCTCTGAACACCAGTTGCTGGAGCCAATGTGGAGGCATCAGAGGATACTAGCCTAAATGTACATTTGAGCTCTTTTCATCAAAGTGGCATGTTCTGTATATATATCAAGGAGCCCAGAGTCATGTTTGCTGACCCCATTCATGGGACATCTGCAGTGAGAAGAGTTTGAAGAGAAGAGTTGGATTTATACCCCACTTTTCTAAACCTTGAGGAGTCCCAAAGACATTTGCAAACTCCTTCCTTTCCTCTTCCCACAATGGACACCTTGTGAAGTATGTGGGACTGAGAGGTCAGAGAGAACTGTCACAAGCCCAAGTTCATCCCAAAGGTTTCATGTGTAGAAGCGGGAAAACAAACCCAATTCACCAGATTAGAGTCTGTTGCTTGTGTGGAGGAGTGGGGAATCAAACCCAGTTCTCAAGATTATAGTCCACCACTCCTAACCACTATACCATGCTGGCTGTCTTGGGGAATTTAAAAACTGCTGTGTCTCACACACAGGCTGTTCCATGAAATCAAGAGTGATCACAACCCCATCTACAGACACAGCCATTTTTATGCCTGAATGAGGCTCATGTATGTATATTCTTGGTTTCTTAGGGGTGCACTAAAAATGTGACTTTTCCATCTATAGTCAGAAATGATTGGATCACAATTCTGCTGCTCTTGTAGATTGGACTACTAATAGCAAAACAGCCCAAAAGCAGATTTCCGAGTGGGTTGCTTATATACAGTGTCTGTGTAGGAACTGGCTTTTCCCTTTCATTTTATTCCAAGCAAATAACCATCTAACACCTCCAAATTATTGAGTTTAATATACAATTTAATAATATGATCAGAGAAAACCTTTCTGTGTTGTTAATTTCAAAGTGGCATTTCTGCTTGTTGTCTCTTCTTTGCACACTTTGATTGCTGTCTCATTATTATGTAGAGAGTAAAGAGTCTGCACAGTGTCATGGGATCCTTACTGGGGAGACACAGGAGGGTATTAGGAGAACAGAGTTTTACAGAGTAGATTAAAACTGAGTTGACCGCTCACAGCACTTGTGAATCAAGTCACTAAACCACAAGGTATTTAACTGCTGCTATTTCACACTTTATATGGCAGAGCTCATGAATAAGGTGCTTTTATCGAAATGGGTTAGCCTCCCCCAGGGCACGAGTGTTTTATTTTTGAGCAAGCAATGCACACCAATTTTCTGTAGCAAGCAAGCATAGAAATAGGGTGTTTGGGATCAAAATATTGAAGTCCACTCTTGGGGACTCGTCTAGTAATAGGATTTCATCTGTTGATGAGCTTCTTTACCAAAGCGTCACATATTTTTTAGAACTGTTGCAGTAACACAGGGATTGAATTGTTGTATTGTGCAGACTCTGGCTAGGTATCCATGTAGAAATTTATCATTTAATCTATCCCATTTTTATCTCACCCTTCCTCCAATGAGTTCAAGATTTCCCCACCCCCACTCCATTTTGTCTTCAACAACCATGTACGTGTGAGGTAATTTAGGCTGTGAGGAGGAGAGCAACTGGTCCACGACTACCCACTCAGATTCATGGCTGAGTGGGGATTTAAACCCAGATTCTAGTCCAACATTCTACCATTCCACACACTTTTGTTACCCCCTGTATGTTGCCTTTCTAGTTCCTGTCTTGTCTTTCCTCATATTACTTAAGATTTATTACTCAGTTGGATGGGCTATGTGTATTTTCCATCCTTGCAAAGTATGCAGGACCAAAGAGGGGATGTGCAAAACAAAAATACTGAGCAGTTATGCTCCCATAGAATTGCCCCTGTCTTCATTCTCAGGTTCAGTCTGGCCCATTTGGATCTGCTGATGGAGGACATTGTGCTGTGGATTGATAGGCAACCTCAGAACACATTGTGTAGCCATATCTTTCAAGCTCATCCTCAGGGTAGATGCTGTTCTGGGAATAAGGCATAAATCTAGTTGGAGGGAATATAAATACAGGGTCAAGGCACATATATCCACTGGCCCTACTGAAGATGGCCACCTCTTGCCCCAGACCTTCTTCTTCACTGCTTAAACCCCCTGATGCTGGTGGATGCAATGGTGTTGTGTTGCCAGAATATGGACATTCTTATACATGTGGGCAAGACCTGTTGCTCCAAAATCCAGCTTTGCTGGAAGCCACAATTTAAAGTATCTTTCAATTTGTTCTTAATTTTCCTTGTTGCATTCAGGATAGGAAGGCAGAGGACAAAGAAAAATTGAATTTGAAGTCTAAGTTGTAAACAGCTTCTGATAATCGTTGGCCATGTCTGCCCCAGCAAGTTTTTTTCTCCAGCGTACCACACAGATATTGTTACACAGACCCAGATCCTTGTGTAATCCATGCTCCTCCCCACAATACCATACAAGAGTGGCAAAGGGAAGAGAAAATAATTCAGTATCAGACTTCTGCTGCCAGCAGCAGTGTAATTTTGTACTCTGTGCAGAAGCACTACAGCCCATGTCCAGAGGCTTCTATAGAATCTCCCTAATGGTGTCTCCATTAGTAATTCGGCTAATTGCAACAATTACATGAAGGAGTTGCTTCTGAGGAGAAACGTCATTACATTTCTCCTTCACACAATGCAGTACATGCTGCTTGTTAATTAGAACAGCGGACAAAAAAACATGGAGAAAAGAATCACCAGCTGGAAAGTGGAAGAAACATGTGCTGCAATTCACTGGAGCTGCAGATGATGGCTTTGCCTTTTCATTGCCAGACCTTCCACCCCCACCTGCTGTGCTCTGGCCATTCCATTAACATCTCAGTGAGCTCCATCTCTGTGTATTTAGCAGGGCTATGGCTATAACTTCGGTCGGGCCATATGCTTTGCTTTATCTGGTTGTACCTAGAAGGAAATATGCTGTTTCGTTCTTTTACAGTGTTTTTCCATTTGCAAGCTTACCATATTGTCCACCTTTATTTCAAACAAGCAGGACTATCTGCGGAAAAGATGTGTTCCACCTGATTGTAAATGATATCCTCGGCAGCATTTTGGTGGTAGAAAGTGCTGTCAAGTCTTGGCTGACTTTGTAGAATTTTCAAGGCAAAAAAACGAATAGAGGTAGTTTGCTATCTCTGCCTCAGAATAGCAACTCAACTTCCTTGGTGGTGTCCCATACAATTACTAACCAGGGTCAACCATGCTTAGCTTCTGAGAGATGACAGAACTGTGCTAGCCTGAGCCATCAAGGTCAGGGCTGTAGCACTCTACTAGAATGTAAATAATATCAGTATTATCTGAATTTTCCACATGATTCAGGGGTATATTTATTAATTTTTATATAGACCTTTCCTGAAGAGATTTGCTACTCTTACTGAAATGCTGGAGGAGGGGCCTAATTTAACTGAGCTAACTTTTAGGGTTGTGGTAGAGTTTGCAAAGAATTATGCAAATAATTATTTTAGCAACTGTATAATATAAGAAATGTCAATAGCATTGTGGACAAAGTATTATTTTGACTGGCTGTTGTGGGTTTCGAGGCTCTCTGGCTGGAAAAGCTACATCAGCCAGTTGATTCCGGTCTTTAACAATATATATTATTTTGACAACTGTATAAAATCAGAAATGTCAATAGTGAGACAGCATAAGCTCACCCAATAAATGCCTTCATGAGGCATTCATTGAGAGGCAAAAATGCATGGGAGATGACTCTCCGTGCCATCCTAACCAGAGTTACACCCTGCTACACCTACTGAGATTTAGAGGAGTTGTAATTCTGGTTGGATTATGCTGTTAATATTGCTGTTGATGTTTCTGCAGTCTTCCCAATCACGGTGGTTATATTTGATTAAGCTCCTCTCGGTTATGTATTTCTCTTTAATTGCTATTGGCATTTTCTTTATTGACTGCGCTTTTTTATTGTTCTCATATCAGACAACAGATGACCTCGTTTCATCAGCAGAATGTTCCAATGATGACGAAGACCTCATTGAATGTGAACAGAGTGTAGGTAAGCCAGGTCAGTCTTCTATTTTGCTTGCTTTTTCATTTTATTTGCAATAAATAATGCCTACATATATATGTGTGTGACTGTATACATATGTAGGTATGCTTATATATGTATATGTGATATATGTATATATGTACTGAACTGTATATATAATATCAATGCATAAAGCCAAGCATCCAATCCCATGGAGTTGGCAAGAGCAAAACACCAAGATGCCATTGTTTGGGGGAAGCCATCTTTGAAGGAAACCAAACATTTGGAACCAGTGCCTCTTCAATCTATTGTCAATGATCACGCTACATATTTGTAGTGATTTTTAAGCTGGCTCTGGTAGGGAGAAAGAAAAGGCACATATATTTATAAGCATATTACAATTTGGACTGCTAGTTAAAAGAAATGAAGTATTACCACATCTTTTATTTTATCCTCCTTGATGGATGTGAGAATATGCCACAAAAGTTCATTTGTCCATGGGATTTTGAATGTGGTTAACATGGCAGCCTGTATACCTCAATATTGTTTTCTGCATACCCAGACTATTTGGGGAAAGATAAAGCATTTTAAAAATCCAAACTAATAAGCTGTGCCATGTTACCTGCAACAATGATGCTTCAAAATGTACCCACTAAAGAGTCAAAATGGATTGTGGCAATTGAAAAAGGACTCAGTTTCTCCCTTCAAGCCTAGATGCATTTTGATGATTTGATGGCTTTTCTTCTGGCGAGATAGATATGACGGTGTAATATTCAGCAGGCAACTGTAGTCTGTTTTACTTTAACTGATTTTTCCCCAAGTCTTTATTTTTATTACTTATTTGTTTGTTTAAATTTTGAGGCTTGCCATGAGTTAAGCATTTATATAATAGAGAACAGAATTTCATTGAATTTCTGTGTACATTGTAAAAATGGAGTTTTATGAGAATCTGTCCTTAACTATGAAACACATAAACCACCGTGTTTTGTTTATTTATTTATTTATTTATTTATATTTGGTTTGGGTCAGATTTTTTTTTTTACTTTCAAGAAAAAGGGTGATTTTATTATTTTAAAGATTTATATATTTTTTTTGCTGAAGACCGAACTTTAGATCATTCTGTTTGTAATTTCCTGGAGCATTTCAGATTAATGCAGGAATAATAACAAATCACCTAGGGCTAGCGCTTTCACATTTCTTTCCACCTCTCATCTTCTGCTTGCACTTTGGAAGTAGGACTTGCTCTGGCAGGATCTAACGATGCAGTGGCTTTGCAATGCAGCTGAGAAGTTCCATACGAAAGCTAAAAGTATTACAAAGCAGAGGGACTTGTCAGTGCACACCGTAGTACAGGGAAATGGCAGAGGTCTTCTCCGTCAGGAGCCTTTGAAGCCTTTTTGAGAAAGCTGTTCAAGCATTGGTGACACATACAAAGTATTGATACATTGCTGCTTGTACCTTCAGGCAGTTCGATCATTACGTTAACATCATTACTTTCTTCCCTGTAGTCTTTGGAGCTCAGCTCTAAGCCAAGAGTACAGATGTGATGGCTGAGATCTGCAAACCTTGCTTTTGCACATCTCTCATTCATGTCACTGAGGCAAGCGATGGGAACATGCCCTTATGGATTGTGGCCTCTGTATTTTTCTGATTTCATAAAATCTAGACAGTGTGATATATGCAAGTATATTGTCATCTTGGCTCATTCCGCACATGCAGAATAATGCACTTTCAAACTGCTTTCAGTGCTCTTTGAATCTGTGCAGAATAGCAAAATCCACTTGCAAACAGTGGTGAAAGTGGTTTGAAAATGCATTATTTTGCATGTGCGGAAGGGGCCCTTGTTTAGGAAAACTCTTATTATAGCCATGTAGCAGATTTACATGTGATGGGCTAGCTGGTAATCCACATGCAAGAAGTGTTGCAGAACCTCCCTGCTCCCCTCCCCCTCCCCTCCAGCAGTCTTTTATGTCCCTGGAGAAGTTGATCACAGAATCTGGGTAGAAAAACAGCCAAATGGGTCAGTGAGCTGCCATTAGGAAGGGGAAGGGGATGCAATTGCTCCCTTCTCCTTCCTTTAGCAGAGCTGTGCCAATAGAAAAAGGCAGGACTCAAGAGGGAATGAATTTTCTACCTCCCCCCTCCTTACTGCCATCCACCAACTCACATGGGCATTACCCCACATGGGTCCTGTGACTCCCAAGAATCAACTGTGCTGGGGTCAGAAAGAACTGCAACATTTGGTGCCTTTCACCACAGATCACTAGATCCAACCCTGTTGAAGCAATACCAAGGGGAGGGGCAGCAATGGCCACTCAAATGTTGATGCTTCCTCCAGATCCAAGCCTGATGCTACAGAGGCCCCAAGAAACTTAACACTAGGTAGCAGATTTCATGCATAAAAGGCTGAAGCACTAGGTATTCTCAACAGCAGCTAAGAATCATTGATTTAAATTCCACTTCTAATCTTTTAGGACCTCATTAAACTTTCCCCCCCTTTCTCTGGTTGCCAAGAAATTTGCATTTAAAATAGAGGCCTTTATCCTTCTTTATCAATCTGCTTCTCTTATCCATTGCCTGCAGAGATGTTGTGAAAGTAATATCACAGCTACTTCCCTAGTGATGAATTACAGTGTTACGGAACCTTGAGATGTGGCATCAGTGAATGAATCAAGCTTCTGAGAAACAAAGAGAGATGTGCCTGTTCATCCATAAAGATGCTGTTTGGAAACTTACAGGAGTTACGCTGGAGAACACTAATCTGAAAGGAAGTTCAAGTGAAATGTGGTTTAACATCCTGGCATACTTTGTTCGCCTTAATTCCTCCCTAGTTAATTTGCAGCGCAAGCCTAAACAGACACACTACTAAGTCCAGTGAGACTGAGGAAAGTAACTCTGGGTATAACTCAGTTCA
This sequence comes from Sphaerodactylus townsendi, assembly GCF_021028975.2. NCBI lineage: Eukaryota > Metazoa > Chordata > Lepidosauria > Squamata > Sphaerodactylidae > Sphaerodactylus > Sphaerodactylus townsendi. Next base: position 146,162,958 of record NC_059426.1, read on the forward strand.
CATGAGATGAGTTAGGGATGCCAGCCTCCGGATGGGTCCACCATTGTCAAAGTAATTTGGAAGGAAGGTGCACCAGAAACTGTCAATACCAACTACTCTGCACCAATGGTTATAAGTACTCATGTAATCAAAATAAATTAAAAAAAAACTTTTAGAACCTTAATCAAGGCTTCTGTCTTATTTCTGTACCAAGATTTTTACTTTGGTTACATGAGTAATGGCGCAGAGTGGTGGGTACTGACAGCCTCCTGATGAGACCTGGGGATCCCCTGGAATTACAGCTCATCTCCACAGCACAGAGATTAGTTCCCCTGGAGATATGGCTGCTTTGGGCAGTGGACTCTGGCATTGCATCCCACTGAGGTCCCTGTCCTCCTTAGGCTCCATCCTGAAATTTCCAAGAGTTTCCTACCTGGCAACCAGTGGTGGGATACAGCAGGTCCGCACCACTTCAGCAGAACCAGTTGTTAAAATGGTGCTTGTAAACAACCAGTTGTTGAATTATTTGAATCCCACCATTGCTGGCAACCCTACCCCTCCATCCTCCATTGGTGGCCAGGGGGAATGTGGCTACAAGAAGAATCCATATCCCTGCTCCTTTGTATCAAAATCCCCCAGTATCAAAAATCAAGCATATTTCAGTCCTTTTTTTGAACATGTGCAGAAGAAAGTTGAATTCTGTGCACACATGTAAGCTGGCTTCTCACTCCTTCACTTCAGCTCATGGAGCAGTTGAACGTTCCATTGACTTTGAAGCATTTGGGGGCAGGAACGAATGGCATGAAAGGAAGCTCCATACACAAACTGGGTTGGTCCCAGTCAGATGTTTTTTTTGATTCCCTGAAATATCTTCCAAATTCAGCCCCCACATGTTGGTTCCATGATCTTCTGGGAAGCCACTTTTGGTGGGCACTAGGGACCCTTCTTTCCTTTTTCATCAGCAGAAAAACTGGTTGGATCCAGCGACTGAATTTGGCACCCTCTTTTGAGATATTCCAGATTAAACATGGATAACTGGATAGAACCACAGCCTAATGTGCTTATGGTACTTGTCAAAAAAGTGAAATAGTACAAAAATTTTCTAACTTAGGCTGTTTCCGCACGGCCAGAGGCAGCAGCTTCCCACCGGCTTTCCTGAAGCCGGTGGAGCGTCAGGACCATTTGCATGGTCCCATGTGGACAGTCCTGACACTGATGCTGCCCACAGGGGTGGCTCCACACGGGGGTCACAGGGCAGCATGGGCATGTCGTTCCAGCCACCCGGAGCTGCAGAGAAACGCAAGGTCAGTCCCTCGCAGACACTGGAGGAGCCAAAAGTGGCACCCTCGTGCTGGTGCTGTTTGCACTGCACCGGCGAGAAGACGCTGCTTGGGGAAGGGGGCAAGGATGGCACTGCTGTGATGCAGCAGCGCCTCCTGTGCAAACAGCACCCTAGGGTGTTTTCTCTTTCCCTAGGGCGCTGTTATTTGGCCATGCGGAAACAGCCTAAGTATTGTTCTCAAGCTTTGTTTTTAAAGGTTCTTCCCCCACTGGAACAAAATCTATGTTTTCTACTGGGCCTGGATGCCAACTTCAATTTCATTAGAGAATTCTGACTGAATTTTGTTTCGTTTTATTCCAAAACAAAAATATCACTATACTTTATTCTTCCAACAAAGTGTGATAACATGGAGCTGACACCATAATGAAGTAGATTTTTTAAATAAAGGTCTGAAACCTTGCCCCATAGAGATGAAAAATTTCAGAGTACTTCATTAAAACATTTCAACATAATTTGTTGTTGACATGTCTGAAACTAGCCAAGTTAGATAAATGAACATTTATAAATTGAAGACCACAGACACATCCCCCCCCTTTTTTTGGGATGTTCTGGCCATATCCATTTTGTACAAGGCGAGCATCTTCTACTTAAGGTGAATCTCTTTCTGCTGTAAGACTCTGGATGCACTCTAACAGTACAGTCCTAAACAGAGTTATACCCTTATAAGTCCACAGACATCTGCTTGGGGTTACACTGTAAAAGACTTCATAAATGGTTCTGTGAGACCAAGATGGCTTCATTTCTCCTTCATTAAAAAACCCGTGGAATGTAGATAGGGCTGTCAAGTCCTCAGTCAGAAGGAAGAAAGGCAGAACCACAACCAAAAGCATATGTGTTATATTAATGAGGCTGTGCAAAATTGCCCTGCATTTCAACAATCAATTATTATTCATCAAAGCAATGTTTATTCACATAATAAAGTTACCAAAGTAAATAACACATTTTTACACTACTGTCAGCGTATGCTATGTGTTGTCTCTTTGAATTTTGCTTCTTTCTTCTATTTTATGTCCTGACAGAGCCGGCTTCTCCTTGTTTCACCCAGTGGTTTATTCAAGGGACCTTGTGTATTCAAAAACATAAAAACCAAATTAATACATACATAGCATATTCAATACCAAATCAATTTTATAAGTTTGTTATTTACTTTGGTAACATTATTATATGAATAAACATTGCTTTGAAGTTTCCAGTCAGGACAGAGATCCTGTTTCCTGCTGCCATTTTAAGCTGCAGTAGGAGAAAAATAACTCCATCCCATGATGTCAACTGTGGATGGTGTCATTCACTTCTGGTAAGACATCAGAAGTGACATAGGGTAGCTCTAGAAATCACCAAAAACTGTGATTTTATGTAGAGTTCTTAGAACTAACCATTCAAAGCCAGAACAGCTAAGGCCAATGGCAGCCCAAAAGGGCTATGCCAACTGCTGGTTGCCAAACCCATTGAGCTATCAAGTTGGTAAGCATAACCTAGAGAGATGGGGCAGTCAGAGAGGTTGGAGATCAAGAAGGAGAGTTAGATATCAGATGAGAAAAAAAGAGAGTTCAAAGCCTTCAGAAGAGATTCCAAAGTAGCTCAATAATAGACCTTTCCAAGCAGCACCTTTCAGTTGGAGATAACCAATGAAGAATTCATCACCATATGACTAGAATGGTTAGTGTTAGATTGTCTGAAATAATCTTTTACAAAGAAGCAAGGCTTTGAAGCTATAGCAGATGTCTTGGACAGTCTGACCCAGTGGTTCTTAACCTGGGGGTCAGGACCCCTTTGGGGGTCAAATGACCCTTTCACGGGGGTGGCCTAAGACTCTCTGCATCAGTGTTCTCCATCTGTAAAATGGATAAATGTTAGGGTTGGGGGATGGTATTAAAGGGTCGCAACATGAGGAATGGTATTAAAGGGTCGCAGCATTAGGAAGGTTGAGAACCACTGGACTCTAACCCATGAGCAAACTTTTTGGACATGCTCCTTGGAGCATGCTTCCCCCTTTGTTTGCATTACTTCTTTTTGATGCTCACTGGTTTCTTTTGAGAAAATCCAGAATGCAAAGCCCAGGAATAGGCAGACCAGAAGGCTGTTCTTTCAAAACAGAAGTACAAAATTGGGGTTGTCTTAAAGCAAGCAGTTGTTTGATAGAACTTCTCAGTTACATGTGCTTTGCTTTTTGGCCACAAGAGAAGCAAAGGAGCAAGTTTTACTGACTGGTCATGCAAATGCTTTATAGAGTTCCTTTTAATTTAATTTTATTTAAAGTGGTTTGATTTCAGTGAACTGACTGTTCTCCTTTCGAAGCTCCAAAACCCCTCTCAAGGATATTTAGACAATGTACTACATACATGTGTGTGTGTGTACATATATATATATATATATAAAAATTATATAAATAGTAATCTAGAATAAGGTAAAAAACCAGCAATAGCCCCCATCATCCAGTCATATGTTTACACAGAAATTCATGCCCTCATTTCCTAGCATCGACTAATATGGACAGCTGCATGATACCGTTATTTACTAGTGTACAAAGCATGTTAAGTTTTCTTTAGATTTTTTTCCTTTATGTTATTCTTTTAAATGATAATCTCATCCACTGGTTATCCTTGGGGAGGGCTGGGGCAAGGAGATTTTTAGAAATTATACAGATATATCTATCGATATCTCCAGGTTTTGCCCTGGGGCCCGTATCGATAGATATATACAATGTATATATTTGAAGAACATTTTCTGTCGTTTCACCTCATCTTGTGCCGCATGAATTTTTGGTGATTGATAGTTCCTTTTGAGTTATTTATTATTTGTTTATCTTTTGAATCATGATGGTACCATGTTGCCATTTTATTTTAATTTGAAAACCATTTTGATGCACTTTTAAACCAAATTTATTTCTGGAGTAATTCCAATGAAATAATACTTCAGCCTACTCGATAAAGATGTAGATCTGCAATCAAACAAAATCTTTTCTTGCCATCCTAAAGATTTCAAATTTTACACATTCAAATAAATTCGCCCAAGAAAGTTGTGTGCAAAAGAATGAAGAGTCTTGCCTTCCTTTATTTATTCTGCCTTATGTCCCTCCTCCCCCCTCCCTTTTTGCTTCTGTGGAGTGCCTCACTTCTTTGTAAACGTACTGCGGTGTATTTTTAAAAAATAAGAAATGTAACGGGGGAAAAATTTCCTCTAATCACCCTCCTCCAGACCCCATCCTACTCTCACATACAAACTGCTGATGGCATAAAAAGAATTTTATTGCAAGTGCAGAATGTCTGTTGTGTTGATTTTTATTTACTTTGAGGTCATGCAGGCTCATTTTTGTGGCATGCTGTAAATATCAGCCAACTTACAACTAACCATTTATGTTCTCCATTAACTAATGCATGAGTTGTGATGACTCCATCTTGTATTTCATTAAATAACACATCCAGGCCAACCCAGAAAATTTGTAGCATACTTTTCAACATAGCAGAAGGGGAGGGTTTTAAAAAAAATGTTTTGTTATAGTTTTAATTTTTTTTGATAATTTGGCAGTTACCATTGGCTACTTCAGCACCCCCTACATTTGTTTTTATTTGGATTTTTTGTTTGCTTCCTTCCCTTTCCCAACCTCTTGAGTAGCAATCTTATGTCTTGTCCGTTTCCATCTGTCATGTTACTGTGTCTTGAGATCCATTATTCTAGTGCTGTTGTGTGATTCTGTTCTCTGTTCGTAAGATGTTCTAATTCCTTGCAGTTCTCTCGCTTCCTTTCCCCTCCTGCCTCCTCCTTCCCTTTCAATCTTCCCTAGAGGAAATTCCACAAGGGGCAAAAATAGATAACAGTATCTCTTAACTCTGATGCCTGGATTATATAGTGATATCTAGTAACTGTAAAGACAAGTTTTGTGTGTTGCAAGTACTTCCAAATGCTTCCCCCCTGGTAACTTTGTAGACACATAACAACAAATCCCTCCTGTTGTAGGGAAAGCAGTTAAACGGGTTTACCCAGTTCCAGCAGTTGATAGGCCCATTATGCATAAAGCACTTTCCATAGGACTCTTCGCCACGTGGTAGGTTCATAGTGGTGGTCTCCTTGTATTTCTGTATTTACACATGAGGAGGCACCCCACTGCCCACTGCACAGCTTAATTATGCTGGGATAAAACCCTTCCAGTCTGAATGTTATAGCTATAAAAACGCATCTTCTTCTAAAATTTCATTTATGTATTTATACAAATAGTGAGTGCCTTTTTCCAGCTTGCCAAAGTACTTAAATGTAATGTACAGATGAGTGCAAAACTTTTTTGTTAGGTTTTAAACAATGATGTAAGAGTTGGGAAGGAAACTTGTAAAAATGCTTCTAGTGATCATTTTAGATCATTTTAGAGATTTCTTGTTACCAGTTTTTAAAAAAGGATTCCAGAAGAAATTCAGGGAATTATAGACCAGTAGAAACTGTTATTAAAGAGAGAATTATTGAGCACATTGAGGAACAAACCCTGCTGAAGGGGAGTCAGCATGGCTTCTCCAAATGGAAGTCCTGCCTCACCCATGTTTTTGGAGTTCCTCAAACAGGCATCTCAGGGTGGCTGTCCCACCCCTATAGTCTTGCAACTTGCTGTGCAGCTGGCAATATGACCCTGTGCCACAACCTCTGTGCTCCATGTGGAGACCAGAATCATCCCGTTCTGACCCTGCTGCTGTTCTGAGTAAAGTGTGGCTGCTAAAACCAAACAGGAACACACTGGTGACAGTAGTGGAAGGCCTGAGCTATTCCACCTCACCATACTGCAACTGCAGGGCCTCAACCAAGCCAGAATCAGCTGGGCAGTCCAGATGACAGTCCACAAAACCTCATTTTCTGTATGCTCAGGGAGACTGGAGGAACCAGTCTCAGAGGAGAGGCAGAAGGTGGGAATGAGTGTGAAGAGGCCAGAGAGGCAGTCATTGGAGGATGCACTGACTGTTTAGAGGAGTCCCAGCCAAGCTTCTGGGGCATTGGGGTAGACTGAGGGAGGTCCACCCCCAGGGAAACGATTGGACATGTGACAAAGTGGGGTGCAGGAGGAAGAACCAGGCCTCTTCCATGTTATCAAGGGAGAGGAAGATAGGAAAGAGAAGGCCCTGCATTGCTGTGAATCCCCCCCTTCTCTCTTTATTCTGAGACTGAGGCCCAAGCTCATTGCAGAAAAAATGAGTCCTGGGGGGTACAGCAGCCTCAGATCCCAGTATGAAGGAGAAAGAGCTGGACAGCAGCTTAACATTCATGTATAAGGGTGATGTGATATTCATTATATATTTGGACTTCCAAAAGGCTTTTGACAAGGTACCTCAGCAAAGACTCCTGAATAAACTCAGAATTCTGTTATAACAGGACAAGCCTTTTTATTAGTTTAAAACTGGTTAAACTTCAGGAAGCAGAGGGTGGAAATAAATTGACAGTTATTGTAATGAAGGAAGCAGAGAGTAGAAATAAATTGACCATTCTTGCAATGAAGGGAAGTCAGCAGTGGTGTCAGAAAGGATTGGTTTTAGCACTGGTGCTATTTAATTTGTTCATCAGTTATTTGGGCAGGAGGTGAGTAGTGAAGTGGCTACATTTGCAGATGATACCAAATTATTCAGGATGGTGAAAACCAAAGTAGATTATGAAGAGCTCCAGGAGAGTCTGGAGACCTGAGACAGGGCTTTTTCAGTAGCAGCCCAAGAGTGTGGAATGATCTCCCCTCAAGGTGTGTCAAGCATCTTCTCTAATGCGCTTAGAAAATTAATAAGGCACATTTACCCTGGCCTTTGGCTGAAGAGATGGTTTTCCCCTTTCGACATGCCGTTATTTTTAATAGGTTTTTTAGGAATTTTAATAGGCTTTTAGGAATTTTGAACAGTTTCTGTTGTGTTCAGTTTATAATTTTATTGTGTACCTGCCCTGAGACCTTCGGGTATAGGGCAGGATAGAAATATACATAAATAAATAAATCTGTCTAAATTGAGTGGTCAGCAGCATGGCAAGTGAAGTTCAGTGTTGGTAAGAGTAAGGTAACACGCACTGGGGAAAAATTGTAGTATATTCTAATGTGGTCTGAACTGGCTGTGGCTGAGATTGAAAGAGATATTGCTGTTGAAGTACATAGCCTGATGAAAGTGCAGAAGTGGTGAAAACGGTGAATTTCATGCTGGGGGTTATTGAGAAAGGACAGAAAACATAATGACCAGTCATATAATGCTCTTGTGTGGCCTCATTCGGAATATGATTTGCACACAATGACCATTGGGATATCTGAATCAACTTTTGACCACCAGGGAGTTGCATGCTTGTTCAATACTTTGGACCAACAGGGAGTTGCAATACTTGCTCAGTTGTTCATTAGGGGTGGGCAAAAAAAATTATTGGTATTTTTCAGGTTCAGGTTTAACAGACCCAGAAATTTTCGATCAACCTGAACAAGCCAATATTCCATATTGGCTTATTGAGTTTTCAAAAAATGTTCAGGTTTTTAAATCCAGACCCCCAAAATATGCCTGCCTCCAAATGGAGCAGAATGCATCTAGCGTTCATCTGACTTCAGGGATGGAGCTTTGGGGGTGGAGCCAGCAGTAAAAAGCTAGAGCCAGCCAGGCTGAATCTGCAGGATTCAGGGGCCTGACCAGGCCGACCCCTAGCTGGGTCAAGCATGTCACTGATAAAGGGGAAGAGGGCAGTGATGTATCAACAAAAAATGGAGCCTGTGGCAGGAACTGAGTTTTCCACTGCCAGGGGGGGAGAAGCCCCTGCCAGCCCACCTCCCTTGCCCAGCCCCAGCCTGGCCTTCCCTGCACAACCTAGCCCCTCGGGATGCGCAGCACAGCAGAAGGTGGTGCAATTCTGGGTCAGCGTGTAAGGGGGGCTGTCCCAACCAGCCCAGCAACCCAGCCCCACACCTCCCAAAGCCTGACCATGGGACCTATCCTGCGCCACCTCCCCCATAAAGGTGGCCAGGTGGGGTGAGGAAGCCAGGACCCTCCCACTTTCAGTGCCCCCGAGGAAGGCAGCAGAGCTGGTGGGCAGGCTGGGTGGTGCGGGGAGCCTGGGGGGAAGGGGTCAGGCAGTGCACGCCAGCAGCTCACCCAAAGCTCAGTGCCCCTGTCCATGCTGGCCGCTCCACCGCTACTTCGTCTTCTTCTGACTTGTCTTGAAGTCAGTGTGGGAGAAGGAGGAGGGGTGTGGGGTGATTTTCTGCCTCCCCCATGGGACTGAGTGGGCACTGCCCAGGGACATTTGCCCCCATATGTTCCCCTTGGCAGTATGCCCCTAAAGAGGCTTTAAAAAAAAAGGACTGCAGATCGAAGCAGCCAAGAATGCTGAAAAATGCAGCTTATTCAGCTTTCTTTTATTGCCACCTTTTTTTGGGGAACAAACCTCAAAAAGTACCAACAAGGTATGGGGGGGGTTCTTACTGAATTATCCAAATGCCCTCCCTGACAGAGCCCATCCTTAATCATTTCACAGTCTGATTATCATTGTGAAACACTATCCCCTGTAAGTAGCTGGGGGCACCTGGCAACTCTAATACATCATGTATTTTACCGCCAACCAAGATTGTTGCAAAATCTCTGGCATCCCTGATTAAATCTATGTGTAGAATGGACAAGGTTAGGCTTGGAGGCTGCCATTAATAAGGGGCCTTTCGGTTTTTACTTTACAGAAAAGAACACACAAGCTCAGAGTCACTGAAGTGCTTCAAAGCCTTTCTGCTTATACAGACTTAAGGCCTTCCCTGCTGCGATTTTATACATTTCCTCCGAGAACATGACATAACTGTTCTCCTTCCTCCTTCTATGACCTCTCTAGAGAAAGGTTATTTTTCAACCTTTTTATAAACTATCAAAATGGCTTTCTTACTTTTCTTTTAAAAGGGTACCATTTTTCACGAGTGAATTATAGGAATATAACCAGATGCACAGCAAACTGGGTTCCAGAATTGACCTGGACTGAAAAGTAGGTGGTAGGACAGGACAAAAACACCAAAAACTTATCTGGTAAGAACTAAGTATGCTCTAGAAACTAAGCACTGTTGAGAATCAGCTAAAAGAAAAGAAAAATAGAAATTGGTCTATCTATCTATCATCTATTATGATTAATTATATTTATACCCCAGCTTTTGCTGGCAGAGCCTGGACTCAGAGTTCATAGAATTCTGGAAAGAGAATTTTTCGGTTAGTGAGATACTCATATTGTTCCAAAGGTTCACAGTTCTCCACATCCCTCATACAGTTTGTTATTGTTGCCTACCTAGTACAATCAATGACAGGGGCCTTATGCAGGTTGCTGCCAAAGTACAGTAGTACTGCAGATGCTATACTAATTTAAAAGAGGTACTATGCTGCTGGTGTTGCACCTGTTGCTACTACCTATTTTGTTCAGACCCAGAAGGGTATTTGATGTTGTACACTGCACATAAAAGGAATTCTATTCCTTATCCAGAACCCAAGATCTGTTGGAATTGTAATTTAATTCCACAATGATCTTGTGTACATTTGCTAAGCTATAAGGACCAAAACAGACATGATAACAGCAAATTATGTAACAGAACTGATCCCTCACCAGTTTCCTATGAAGTGGGTGCAGCATTTACAGTATAACACAGTGGCTCTCAACCTGGGGGTCAGGATCCCTTTGGGGGTCGAACGACCCTTTCACAGGGGTCACCTAAGACTCTCTGCATCAGTGTTCTCCATCTATAAAATGGATAAACATTAGGGTTGGGGGCAACACAACATGAAGAACTGTATTAAAGGGTTGCGGCATTAGGAAGGTTGAGAACCACTGGTATAACAGGTTTGATGTGCTGTACCCTTTTGCTGTATGTGCTCTCCCCTCTCAAAGTGCTAGTTTCAGGGATAAAGACTGCATTTGGAAGGGTCTGGTTTCCCCTCTTCCCCTCACACTTACACTGCAGCATACAACAGAGACTTAGATCCCCATCTTGGGGGGCGGGGGGGGGGGGCTGAATCTGCCACAGGAAGTGGTGTGGGCTTCTGCTGACAGAAATGCCTTTCCCAAGTCACTTACTGAGGAAAGGGGTGAAATAGCCAGCATGTAGATGCCGCCAACCTCTTCCAGCACTGGGACATGGCGCAGGACATGGCATCAGTGTCTTGGTGCCCCTGCTGCTGATAGTGTTGCGATGGGGGCTGGTCAGGGGCATGGCTGAAGAGGAACTGACATTAGTCGACTTCCTCCCGGCTTCCTCCTGGCAGCGGGAAATCTGGACTTTTGAGTCACATAAGACCATCCAGACCCATAGAAGCTTCTCAGTGGTGGGGGAGGCTGTTTTGTTTTGCCAGTCTCCCTGTGCCCCCTGTGTACTTTTGAATAGATATAGCTGGTATTGGCAGAAATACAGGCCCATTGTTGTCATGGCAGTGAGAACTAGAACCTTGAAAGTGAATGAAAGGAGTCACTAGAGAGTTAGATGGGCATGAATTTATATGAGGAATTCTGAATGGATTGCTTGAAGGGAAGTGTGTCAGGTACAGAAGGCTTGCCATAAAGTTTCAGTTGTCTAAAATCTTGATAAGAAATAATAAGGGTTTTAGCAGAAAGTGTAGAAGAGGTAGAACTTTAAAACACTGAAAAGGAAGTATTAATGTCTTTCTTTTAGAAAATGAGCAATTATATATGCACTTACTTTCATTATGCAAGATTGTAAAATAATTTCTCACCCAGTTATCCAGAAGTACACAAAAGATAGCAGGAATTTTAAAGAATCAGGAATCTAATCCAAAAACCACGTGGCTTGAACCTACTCTCATTTAAAATGAAATAATTACACCCATTGTGATGTGATGTCACCCGATGGGTCAGTAATGTTCAGTTCTTGTACAGGGGAGTACCTTTACCTGTTACTTAATTACATGGTGAAATTCTCCTGACTCTATAAGAGACAGACTTGTTCCTTACAGATTTCAGTCTCCAGGTCTGCTCTCTCTCTCTCTCTCTCTCTCTCTCTCTCTCTCTCTCTCTCTCTCTTTTTTTTTTTACAATGGAAGCAGAAGACTTGGTGCTACCCAATATATCTTAAACTTGCTTTAAGCAGATTCTCATTCTTGTTAGCTTTGATTCTGAGCTGCACAAATAAGTGAGGGGAAATTGGGGAAAATACTAAGTAAATCATATTGGTAAAGAAGAGTCAGGAACATGTTTTTAAGATGGCTTTTTGCACTGAAAGCAAAGGAATTTTTCAAAGACCTTAAGCATACAAGTCTACAGACTAAATACACAGAGCAACAGATGAAGAAGAAGAGGAGGAGAAGGAGGAGGAGGAAGAAGAATTTGGATTTATATCCCACCTTTCTGTTCTGTAAGGAGACTCAAAGTGGCTTACGAGCTCCTTCCCCTTCCTCTCCCCACAACAGATACCTTGTGAGGTAGGTGGGACTGAGAGAGTTCTAAAGAACTGTGACTAGCCCAAGGTCACCCAGCAGGAATGTAGGAGTGAGGAAACACATCTGGTTCACCAGATAAGTCTCTGCCACTCAGGTGGAGGAGTGGGGAATCAAACCCGGTTCTCCATATTAGAATCCACCCGCTCTTAATCACTACACTACACGTGCTGGCTTCCAAAAAGGGGGGAAGTGATATTGTGACACCCACCCACTTACCCTAAATCGTAGACTGTGATGTTTAAAAAAATGCAGTTGACCATATATAGTGAGTTCTAGAAGAGAGATTTGAAAATCCAGCATTTGCAGTTATGTTTGTGCTTCATATTTGTTGGTAACATTGCCAGCAATGGAAGACATTGTGAATACAGAAGTATAAGGAGATGGGCAGATATGAGACTTGCTGTATCACAAATAGTCCTCTGGGAGTACAATGTAGAGAAACAGAATAGGTTATACGTGCTAAGATTCTGAATAAGGTCTCTGGAGTTGCTTTATCTGCAATGCTTTAAGAGTGAATTCCTCTCTGCCATTTACATGATAGCCAATCCTTGATAAAATTTGTATTGTCGAAGACTTTCACAGCCAGATTCAACACAGCTGGTTGTTGTGGGTTTTCCGAACTGTGTGGCCATGGTCTAGTTACTAGTAGATCTTTTTCCGAATGTTTTGCCTGCATCTGGGCCGGCATCAGAGGTGTATCACAGAGAGAAGTCTGTTACAGTGACTGGCATCTTCAGAGGCTTGTCACAGTAACATGCCAGCCATAGATGTAGGCAAAACGTTAGGAGGAAAAACTGCCAGACAGGCCAGAAAACCCACAACAGCCAATTCAAGGGACAGATGATTATGGGCTGCCCTATGATTCCATTTTTATTGGATTATAAAGGGTCTGTAGAGGATATTGGCTTTTTTATTAAATGCCTTGACAATGGCAAAATCCATAATCAAAGTCTCCTCAAAAGTTTCCCTCACTACCAGATGTTCAAGTTGACAGAATCTACTGTGGAAGAAGAAAAGGTAAAGACACTCACAATGAATGTATTGATATGCTTTGTTTACACCTGCCTGTCTTCCCAGTGGAGACTCAAAATGGGTTACATCATTCTGCTCTATCTTAGCCACACAGCAATCCAATGAGGTAGGTGAGACTGAGTACGTGTGACTGACCCAAGGCCAACCCAGCAAGCTTCCATGGGGGGGCGGGCTTTGAACTTGGGTCTCTTAGATCCTAGTCCAACACTCCAACCACTGCATCACATTGGCCCTGCCAGTATAATCACCTGTACTAATGCAGGAACTGTAGAAATTAATAGAATAACTTATGCATGGGAAATCTATTATTACGGCATTATCCATGAACATTAGCAAATCATCAACTAGCTTCATTTTACCTTTTTAAATATCAAAGTGTTAGCAAAAAGCTCCAAAAATGTCCTCCTTTCTTCTCTCTCTTCTCTTTCTCATAAAAGGAAAACATATAATCCATGTGCATCATGCTTTGCTAGGCATACATGAGTTTCATTTGCCCCCATGAATGAAGTTATTTTAATTATCATACCTTTCCCTCCCCACACACACCTCCCCCCCCCTTTGACATGACATCCAGAAAATTAAACCCATCTGCAGATTAGCGGAACTTTTTCTACCTCGCAGGAACATCTGTTACCAAAATGCACAATGACTGTATTAGCAGAATAAACCCTTTGGTTAGCTTTGTAGAAAGCGGGAAGGGAGTCAGGGATAGTGGCATTTTCAGTTGTTTCATTCATAGCTTTTTGTTATTATTTTTGAACAGTAACTGCAAGTCTAAAAGTCCATCCCTGAAGCTGTGTGATCTTCCCAACAGATGCTGTTTTCCATATCTATCATGTACTTTTTTTCCTCTCTTCCTGGCATGAAACATCCCTAGAAGTAAAGTAATCCAAAATGGGGAAGACAGAAATATAGAGGTATTTTTAGAAACAGCTGGTAAAACAAACTCCTGTATATGTAATGCCTGGAGCACATCTTTTGTAACAGGCTTGTTTAAAGATGAAAGTGCCCACTGGTGCTTCTGTGTTACAATATTTGAAGTTGTTGCAAGGCAAGGGGACAAACACTAGGGCAGCACCCACAAAACATACAACATTCATAGATGCAATTTGTATTGCTGCCTCTTCAGTAGCTTACACTGAGCTGAAGATTCTTGTGAAAACAGGAACGATGGAGCTCTAATATTTCCATGATAATGTTGCCAGCTCCTGATTGGGAGGTACCTGGAGATTTGGTGGGGTGGGGGTGGGGGGGAGCCTGAGGAGGGTGTGGTTTGGGGAGGAGGAGATTTCAATTGGATAGAATGAGCAGCAGTGGCATAGGAGGTTAAGAGCTCATGTATCTAATCTGGAGGAATTGGGTTTGATTCCCAGCTGCCGCCTGAGCTGTGGAGGCTTATCTGGGGAATTCAGATTAGCCTGTACACTCCCACACATGCCAGCTGGGTGACCTTGGGCTAGTCACAGCTTCTCAGAGCTCTCTCAGCCCCACCCACATCATAGGGTGTTTGTTGTGAGGGGGGAAGGGCAAGGAGATTGTAAGCCCTTTGAGTCTCCTGCAGGAGAGAAAGGGGGGATATAAATCCAAACTCTTCTTCTTCTTCATTGAGTCCACCTTCCAAAGCAGATATTTTCTCCAGGGGCACTGATCTCTGTCACCAGGAGATCAGTAATGATAGAAGGAGGAGGAGGAGGAGTTTGGATTAATATCCCCCCTTCTCTCCTGTAAAGAGAATCAAAGGGACTTACAAACTCCTTCTCTTCTCCCCACAACCAACACCTTGTGAGAGAGTTCTGAAAAAAACTGTGACTAGCTCAAAGTCACCCAGTAGGAATGTAGAAGTGAGGAAACAAATCTGGTTCACCAGATAAAGCCTCCACAGCTCAGGTGGAAGAGAGGGGAATCAAACCCAGTTCTCCAGATTAAAGCCCACCAGCTTTCAGCCACGACATCAGGCTGGATCAGGGACTCCATCCCTACACTTCTCAGGGGAAACAAATCCAGTTCACCAGAAAAGAGTCTGCCATTCAGATGGAGGAGTGGGGAATGAAACCAAGGTCTCCAGATTAGAGTCCACCTGCTCTCAACCACTAAATTGGCTCTCCTGCTACCACCTGGAGGTTGGCGACCCTATACCAAGGGGAACTGAAAGTGAAGTAAAGCCCATCTTTTAACCAATAAACTCAGAAGAAGAAGAAGCAGGACTAGAATCCACAAACTACATTCCAGATCTGTAACCATGTACCCAACTGGGCATACTGGAAAACATCCTATCCTGACACTAGGAATCCTACATTGGTCTGGGTGTTGAAACCAAACAGATGTATCAGGGCAGTGAGACCACAGAGAAAAGTTTAGTGCTGTGGAAAAGTGCAAACTTAGCTTGCATGTGGTCCCAGCTTCAATCCCAACATAGAGGTAACTACCAAACAACCCTAGAAGAAATCTACCCTAGTGACTTCAGACCTGCCACTCATGTTGATTGGCTGCCCCAGGCTACAGTAATGTTCATTGTCTCCCCTCGCAGTCCTAAGGTCCATTAATGTTGCTTCATCGAACTGAAGCCACTATTGAAAAAGCCACACTTCAAACAACCTGCAGATTTGTAAAAAAAATTCTTTGGAAATATGTGTTTTTTTAACCAACAGATCAGCAATAAAAAATAAATTACAGTAGTTTAATACAAACAAAAGTGAGTTGACGTGGTAATAACTGTCTCAGAGGTAGGAAGTGAAGCATTTCCTTCGATCTCTGACAAATACACCTTTGAAATCTCCTCTGTGTATATTCTCTAAAAGAAGTTCTCTGTGCAACCATGTTCTATTTTCTTTCAATTATAACAATCGCTGTAACCTTTTCTTCTACTTCAGCATCTTTCTGCAGTCTCCCAAAATAGGGTATTTCCTTCTTGGTGAGTTAATGCTGACTTTCTTGTCTTAGAGTCTGCCTACCCAAAGATTTGATACAAATCCAAGATAAGATACTCATCTCCTTCCATTTATGTATAAAACTTGTGTAGCTTCCCAGTAGATTTTTATGAGGCACACTACAATACGATTCACAAGCAAATAGGAAAGCATATGTAGTAAATTAGAAAGGCCAAATAAAGAACGTACATGAACTATTTCAAAATAAAACATGCAAATGTGATGGGGGCTGAGAAGACAATCTCTTTCCTCCCTCTCCCTTCCATTCCATCCCTGGCTCCCTGGAAAGTGTGGGGATGGAGTCCCTGATCCAGCCTGATGTAGTGGTTAAGAGCAGGTGAACTCTAATCTGGAGAGCTGAGTTTGTTTTCCCACTCCTCTTCATGATCAGTGGACTCTTATCTGGTGAACCAGATTTGTTTCCCCACTCCTGAGTGACCATGGGCTAGTCACAGTTTGTTCAGAACTCTATCAGCCCCACCCACCTCACAAGGTGTCTGTGGTGGGGAGAAAAAGGGAAAGGAGTTTGTAAGCCATCTTAAGTCTCCTTACAGGAGAGAAAGGTGGGGTATAAATCCAACTCTACTTCTTCTTTAGCATCAGTAGGGTTGACACCTTCCTGGTGGTCCGCCATATTGCAATGAGTTTGGGGTGGGATTATGCAAACAAATCCACTCTGCACCCAAGACTGTCCTGTTGCAAAAAACCAAAATGTTATTTAAATTTATCATATTGTTCAAAATTCATATATAATAGTACAGATTTTCTAACAGAATTTGACGAACACAAATCAGCTATCCAACTTTGTATCTAACAAGCATAGACTCAGCTATGCAGATTTGTATTTAAACTCAAAAATAGCAAACTGCTTACACAATTGTGACTTTGTCACTTAAAATTTTTCTAAACTTAGTCTTTACACCTTCACAATGTAATCTTCATGTGGGCTAACTAAACTCCAGTAATTTTGGCCTTAGAAATCCTTCAACTTGGCCAGATTATGTGAATGTCAAAGAATATCATTACAATAGAGAATCATATGCAATATTTCAGTGGTGGCGAACCTATGGCATGGGTGCCAGAGGTGGCACTCAGAGCCCTCTCTGTGGACATGTGCAAACAGAGTGCTCCCTCCACATCTAGGCTGGCCTGTGCCCCTGGGCTTGATTATTAGCATTAAACCTAAGACCAAGTTTGGGGGAAGCAGTGTAGGTAACCCTGTTAAACACTGTTAATCCCCACTGATTTTCATGAAAAGAACAAAAGCACAATCCTTTACCTGGGAGTAAGCTCAGTTGCTGGCAATGGGGCTTGCTCCTGAGTAAACCCTCCTAGAGTCATGATTTCACCCGTTGGAAAGTAAAGCCACCGACTACCACCAAGCTTACTCCTGAGTAACGCACGCCTTGGAGCCAACCATTTTTTCTAAACTAAAACCTCAGTATTCAGGTTAAATTGCCGTGTTGGCACTTTGCAATAAATAAGTGGGTTTTGGGTTGCAGTTTGGGCACTCGGTCTCAAAAAGGTTGGCCATCCCTGCAATATTTCAATAATATGTATTTCAACTTCAACTGACCTTTATTAGGCATATCAATATGTATATAAAGTTGGGTGATTACTCACAATACAGCTTATAAGCCTCTCAAGAAGTTCTATATTAACAATATTTAGCTCCTGCAAGTAAACATACAGGTTGGTATCAAGGTTGCTTCATTAAAATAAGCAACGTTTAATCCCTGATTTCCTGTGAATAAATATTCTAGTTGGTATCACTGCTGCTTCATAAACACAATAGAGCACAGAGAGTCTTTCTACTGTAACAATATTAAACTCTTGTGTTCATACTCGTACATACAAGTTGGTATCTTAACTACACTATTAACATAATAATACACAGACAGTCTTTTGTTGAATCTAAGCATAATTACCGGGACAGCGAAATGCTGCATTCTCTCTTTCTTTACATCTGTCCTCAAAGGGAGAACGATGCTACTTTGTTCCACCTCCCTAAATACATATGCTATTAATTAATCCATGACTTTGCATTTTTTTTCTTAAAGAAATGCTGAAAAGTCTATATTTTGATTGAGCCCAAGTGGCTCTGCAGAATCAAATTGAAATATGAACTGTCCTCTAAGTTTCAGTAATTTCTGTTTGATGCTTTGATTGGTGTCTCTTCCTTCAACCCTAGCCAGGGCTATAGCTTTAAAAGCATCTTTTATTATTATTATTATTTATTAAGCTTTTATACCGCCCCATCCCCAAAGGGCTCTGGGCGGTGTACAGCATATCAAATAAACAGTATAAAACAATTAAACAGTTAAAAGCAACGGTAAGAGCTAAAAATTAATGTACACAATAAGTCTCAGTTGATGAAAGCATAGTTGGCGTCTAGTAATCCAAATTAAATTCCCTCCCCCCCGAGAAAAGGAGGCATGGTGAGTCTCATTAGATGGTGAGTGGCCAGGTGACAGGCCACAAAGGAGGGGGCACCATCAGCGGCCGGTGCCTCCAAAGGCCCGGCGGAACAGCTCTGTCTTACAGGCCCTGCGGAACTCACCAAGGTCCCGCAGGGCCCGGACAGCTGGAGGAAGAGCGTTCCACCAGGCCGGGGCCAGGGCTGTAAAGGCCCTGGCCCGTGTGGAGGCCAACCGTATCGCTGAAGGGCCAGGGACCACCAATAAGTTGGCCTCCGCCGATCGGAGAGGCCGTGCAGGGACATATGGGGTGATGCGGTCTCGAAGATACGATGGTCCCAGGCCGCGTAAGGCCTTAAAGGTCAGTACCAACACCTTGAAGGTGATCCGGAACTCTACTGGGAGCCAGTGCAGCTGACGCAAAACCGGCTGGATATGTTCACAGGTGGCGCTGCCTGTTAGTAAACGCGCCGCCGCGTGCTGGACCAGTTTCAATCTCCGGATCAGACGCAAGGGAAGGCCCGCGTAGAGCGAGTTACAATAGTCTAGTCTGGAGATGACCGTTGCATGGATCACAGTGGCTAGATCCGCTTGGGAGAGGAAGGGAGCCAGCCGCCGGGCCTGACGAAGATGAAAAAAGGCAGCCCGGGTTGTATGGGCCACCTGGGTCTCCATTGAGAGAGACAAATCCAGGTGGACCCCCAGGCTGCGAACAGAGGGGGTCGGCGCCAATGTGACCCCCTCCCACACCGGCGGCTGGAAATTCCCGCCCCCCCCTCGCGACCAAGCCAGAGGATCTCCGTCTTCGACGGATTCAGTTTTAACCTGCTCTGTCGCAACCAACCAGCGACCGCCTCCAAACAGTGCTGTAGAGCTGCAGGGGCGGCGGCTGCTCCCCCCTCCATCAACAGAATGAGCTGCGTGTCATCAGCGTAATGATTGTTCATAAAATGCTGAACCACAGGGGCTTCATACACCTGACTGTGAATCCTGGAGACATGTTCTAATATTCTTATTCTTAGTTTTCTTGATGTTTGACCAATGTTTATCTATTACATTCACATCTTAATAAATAGTGTTGCTTGTGGTACAATTTGAAAATCTCTCCAGTTTCTTTTTGAAGCCTAATTCCTCTATAACCTTTTTACACTCTATAGTGAGCGTACAAATAGAACATGCACCATATCTGTAATGTCCTATAACACGTGGAAAATGTCTGGATAATGTCCTAAGACAGTGGTGGCGAACCTTTGGCACTCCAGATGTTATGGACTACAATTCCCATTTGGCCATGCTGGCAGGGGCTGATGGGAATTGTAGTCCATAACATCTGGAGTGCCAAAGGTTCGCCACCACGGTCCTAAGATCTGCTCTCACCAGGGTGCTCCCCAAATTTCTAATATGTCTAAGCCCTAAGAAGGGCAGTTACCCAGGTAACTCTTTAATTATTGGACAGTATTTTAGAATTGTTTAATTCTTTCACTGTGTACTGAGAACTTAAAAAACCCAACAATCCTATTAATATTTCTGGTTGTTTTAGGTATAAAAAGACTCTATCTCTTTATCCTGTCAGCCTTTCCACTTGCTTTTTTAATAATTTCCCGTGGGTACCCTCAATTCAATAATTTCACTTTTATGTTTCTGGTGCCCTTTTAAAGTCTTTGTGAGAAGTAGAATTTCGTTTGGCTTTCAAAAATATGCCACGTGGCAATTTTTTAAATAGGGTGTGGATGAAATGAATTGAAATGTTAAGTATTTATTTCTATCTGGAAAAAAGCCACGGTGGCTGGAGATCTTGGATTACAATTGATTTCTGATGGAGATCAGTTCATCTGGAGAAAACGGACACTTTGGAAGGTGGGCTCTATGGCAGTATATCCTATTGAGCCCCTCCCCTCCCCAAACCTTCACTTTCAAATCTCCAGGTAATTCCCAACTCAGAACAGGCAACCCTTACCTCTCAGTAGAAGGCACTGACTGATGTGGCTTTTCCCTGCTTCCCATTAACCATTGTTAACCCTTAGAAGGATGATTCCCATGGTCATGGAGCCCATACCTAGGCAGGACCCTAACATGGGAAGGGGATGAAATGTGTTTCTTTCCTCCCGACATGTCTACTAAGGTGCTGGCTAGCAGGACTGGTGGCCTCCACAATATTTTCTAACTTTTCCCATTAGTTTTTATATCTAAACTAATGGAATGAATTAGGTTGGGGGAGGGTTTTGTTTATTTAGTTGCTTACAGATTAATGCACATCCCTATGAAAAAGGGATACCTGGAATTCATTGCCACCATGTAGAGTTTTGAGCTTACACCTCTGTTCTGGATGGCTTTACTGTTTGAAACCATAGAATGGTTGTTCAAATAATTCTGATACCATTGTGAACTAACTTAGCCTAGTGGTTCCTTCTCAGTGGCATCAGGGTTAACTGAATAATCATTCTATGACCTTGCTGTCTCATCTGTTCCCAGAAACTTTGATTTCAGCTCTCTGCAAGTGTAAATCAGACATGTGTGCTTTCCTTATCTCCTTATACAGGCATGTTGAGTATCCTGATGAATCTAATGTATCTATTTGTATGTTCTTTTTTGGGCTGTATAAGATGTGTGTCCCTAAGGAACCCTGCCATTTTAAAGCAGTGAGTTCCCAGTCAGGAACTCCTTTAAACTGTCCTATGGGGGCCCAATTCTGGTCTGGATCACCCCAGCAAAGACTTATTTGTTTCTTTTTTTTATTTTATTTAGAGCCCGCCTTTATCTGCAATGGGAACCCAAAGCAGCTTATATCATTCTCCTCCATTTTATCATCACAACAACCCTGTTAGGTAGATTAGGCTGAAAGTATACGACTGACCCAAGGTAAGAACATAAGAACTAGCCTGCTGGATCAGACCAGAGTCCATCAAGTCCAGCATTCTGCTACTCGCAGTGGCCCACCAGGTGCCTTTGGGAGCCCACATGCAGGATGTGAAAGCAATGGCCTTCTGCTGCTGCTGCTGCTGCTCCTGAGCACCTGGTCTGCTAAGGCATTTGCAATCTGAGATCAAGGAGGATCAAGATTGGTAGCCATAGATTGACTTCTCCTCCATAAATCTGTCCAAGCCCTTTTTAAAGCTATCCAGGTTAGTGGCCATCACCACCTCCTGTGGCAGCATATTCCAAACACCAATCACATGTTGCTTGAAGAAGTGTTTCCTTTTATTAGTCCTAATTCTTCCCCCCAGCATTTTCAATGAATGCCCCCTGGTTCTACTATTGTGAGAAAGAGAGAAAAATTTCTCTCTGTCAACATTTTCTACCCCATGCATAATTTTATAGACTTCAATCATATCCCCCCTCAGACGTCTCCTCTCCAAACTAAAGAGTCCCAAACGCTGCAGCCTCTCCTCATAAGGAAGGTGCTCCAATCCTTCAATCATCCTCGTTGCCCTTCTCTGCACTTTTTCTATCACTTCGATATCCTTTTTGAGATGTGGCGACCAGAACTGAACACAGTACTCCAAGTGCGGTCGCACCACTGCTTTATATAAGGCCTTGACAATCCTTGCAGTTTTATTATCAACTCCTTTCCTAATTATCCCCAGCATAGAGTTTGCCTTTTTCACAGCTGCCATGCATTGAGTTGACATTCCCATGGAACTATCAACTAAGACGCCCAAATCCCTTTCCTGGTCTGTGACTGATAGCACTGACCCCTGTAGCGTGTATGTGAAGTTTGGATTTTTTGCCCCTATGTGCATCACTTTACATTTAGCTACATTGAACTGCATTTGCCATTTCTGAGCTCACTCACCTAATTTATCAAGGTCCGTTTGGAGCTCTTCGCAATCCTTTGTGGTTCTTACCACCCTACATAATTTGGTATCATCTGCAAACTTGGCCACCACACTACCCACCCCTACTTCCAGGTCATTTATGAATAAGTTAAAGAGCACTGGTCCTAAAGGGGATCCTTGGGGGACACCACTCCCTACATCTCTCCATTGTGAGAACTTCCCATTTATACCCACCCTTTGTTTCCTGTTCCTCAACCAGTTTTTAATCCATAGGAGGACTTCCCCTCTTATTCCTTCATTTGCGGAGTTTTCTCAACAGTCTCTGGTGAGGAACTTTGTCAAAAGCCTTTTGGAAATCCAAGTAGACAATGTCCACTGGTTCCCCCTTATCCACATGTCTGTTTACACCCTCAAAGAACTCTAGTAAGTTTGTAAGACAGGACTTGCCTCTACAAAAGCCATGCTGACTCTTCCTCAGCAGGTCTTGCTTTTCTACATGTTTAATAATTTTATCTTTAATGATAGATTCTACTAATTTACCAGGAACAGATGTCAAACTGACTGGCCGGTAATTTCCTGGATCCCCCCTAGACCCTTTCTTAAAGATTGGTGTGACATTGGCCATCTTCCAGTCTTCAGGGATGGAGCCTGATTTCAGGGATAAGTTGCATATTAATGTGAGAACATCAGCAATTTCATGCTTGAGCTCTTTAAGAACTCTTGGATGAATGCAATCTGGGCCAGGGGATTTGGTAGCATTTAGTTTATCAATGGCTGCCAGAACTTCTTCCTTGTCTACCACTATCTTCGCTAGTTCCTCGGATTCACCTCCTAAGAAGCTTGGTTCAGGTGCAGGAATTTTCCTCACCTCCTCTTGGGTGAAGACAGATGCAAAGAATTCATTCAGCTTCTCTGCAATCTCCCATCATCCAGAAAGCACCCACAGCAGAGTGGGAATTGGAACTTGGGTTTTCCATCTTAACCACTACACCACGGCAAGCTCCTGCCCCCCACACCACTTTTCCATCCCAAAATGATACTGGGGGAAGGGCTATACAGGCAAATACACCTGGAATTCCAATGCGTTATCATCTAGTTTGACCCTTTGTGCCCCTAGATAGGATTCTCTTTCTTCCATCTGTTTAGTCTTCCCTGTCTTTGAAACATAACTTTGTTCTACATGTATCAAGTCTGGGAAGGTTTCATTCCACTACCCTTGGGGCTATTCAAGCACACATTCATACCATGACAGCTGGCAGAGCATGTTACAGCACATTCACTTCCCTCACTTCCCCAGGTATTTTTGACAGACACATAAAACTAAAAAAACCTCATATAGCAATACCTCTGCAAGAAGCCATTCTGCAGAAGTTTTTGATAATATGAATTCCTACGTTTCCCTTGTCAGGTGTTACTGGATGAAATATTGGATCTGGACCCATTCCAGTCTGACTTCCTACCTGGTCCTGGGATGGAGACTATGCTGGTTGCCATCACAGATTAGCTCTAGTTCCAGCTCGATTGAGGCGGGTCAGCACTGCTGTTACTTTTAGATCTTACAGCAGCATTTGACACTGTCGACTATGACCTTTTGACCCACTGCCTTGCCATTACAGGGGTTCAGGGTACAGCTTTGAAATGGTTGACCTCATTCCTCCAGTAGAGGGGACAGCAAGTGGCACTTGAGGAGAGGGTGTCCCAGTGACACCCTTTGTTTTGAGGGGTGCTGCAAGGGGCAGTCCTCTCTCCAATGTTATCTAACATCTACATGCGACCCCTGGCACAGCTGGTCCAGAGCTTTGGGCTGGACTACCACCAGTAGGCTGATGACACCGATTTTTCTGTTGATGGAGGACTGGCTGGCTGCCACCCTTCATAATCTGGCTAGGTGTTTGGAGGCCATGTGGGATGGTTGAAGCAGAGCAGACTGAAATTTAATCCATTGAAGAATTCAATCCTGTGGCTGAGTCAGGAGGCAGAGGGAGGGTTCAATGAAAGTATAATCTTACACAAAGCCAAAAGTCTGAAGGGAGCAAAAAAAAAGCAATCTCTTAGTAGCATAGTGTAGTGGTTAAGAGTAGTGGACTCTAATCAGATAAACCAGATTTATTTCCCTGCTCCTCCATATGAAGCTTGCTGGGTGACCTTGGGCCAGTCACAATTCTCGCAGAACTCTCTAATCCACACCCACCTCACAAGGTTCCTGTTGTGGGGTGAGGAAGGGACAGAGCTTGTAAGTCACTTTGAGAGACTGAGAAGGATCTTTCTCTCCTTGAGACCTCAGAGCGCCGCTGTCAGTATCAGGAGACAGTAGTTAGCTAGATAGACCAATGGTATAGATAGCCCAACAGTATAAGGTAGCTTCATGTGTTCAGTTTATGAAATCAATTAGTATTTGTGAGGGATAAAACCATGAGCAGTACCTCAGCATTCCAAGAACCAAGACAAGAGAAATTAGGAATTAACGTTAATGCCAAAGAATTCTTTCTGAAATCACATGCATTTTTTAAAGGGGGGGAGAGAAAGGAATTGTTTTAATAGCAGATAGCTTCATCCTTCCACCGTCAATGTTGTTCTTCCCTGTCAGAATCACTAAAGGCAGAGAATTCTTTGCTCATTGCTTTATTAGGACCTGTGGAGGAAGAAAATCGCATTGGAAATTAGCTGTATCTAATACTTTCTATTGAAACAGACAAGCTGGTGGATTTCTATTTGTTGCCACAAAGCTGACTGGCTGTAGCAAGAGCACACCAGTGTTCTGCTTTCCTCTGCCAGTGAATCTTCCAGCTTGTTTTGATTAAGGTGCATATCGTAGCCATTACTTACTGTATTTCATTACAATGTTCTGCTCCAATCCACATGCTCTGAATGGATAAGACACGCTTGATGGTTTTCCAAATTCAGGTTGTTTCTTTCCCTCCAGAACTTCCCCAAGCACAGCTGCTGTTTTCCTTTCCTATGCATTCATTTAATGGGAAATGTGTTGGGGGTTTTTTAAGCTGGGGTTTACTCATATTTGGAAGAAAATGTTGCACATCAGGTCTGTTGGTCTCTCTGCAGCAGAACAGTGTCAGAAAGAATACTGCTTTTGGGTGACTACAGGTTTCAGCTAGGAAAAACTGAAGGCTGTAGTAAAAGAGGAAGACCCAAAATGTGATGGATTCATTCAATAAAAGGAGCCACAGCTTCCAGTTTGCAAGACCTGAGCAAGGCTGTCAATGGGATGTTTTGGAGGTCATTCATTCATAGGGTTGCCATAAGTGGAAAGAGACTTGACGGCACATAACAAAGAGGTTTCAGTTGTGTGGCATCTTTCTCTGGTGACTATCGTGTTTCTTATCCCAGTCTTCCTCCAAGGATCTTATAATGAGATACATGATGTTGAATCCTATAAGTCTATTCCATTTGAGTCTTCTTCCAGTGCTTCTTTGTGTCAGAAGAATTTGCTATCACCAGGAATGGCAATTGGTAGAATCCAACCTATGGTTATTCCTTCATTTCATTTTTATAACAATCCTATGAGGCTGAACATTACTGGGTCCAAAATCACCCAGTGAGCTTTGTGTCTGTGTAAGACTTGAGCATGTATCTCCCCACTCATAATTTAACATTTCAGCTTCTTTTATTACTAAAAGGTTGCCAATCCATCATGAGACAATGCTGATATCCTAATATTATACATGAGATAATTAGCTGTCCCATGGGTTTCACAGCAACCAAATTCAACCAGTCCTGTGGTTGTTATGTTTGGTTCTCCCGGACACAGATCAACCAATTACCCAATCTGTTCAACTCCCAACAAACAATTCAAATAGCTGCTGAACAGAAACAGCTTCCCAAATTTCTTGATGAGTCCGGGTCTTGCAGAGTTTTTTTGAAAAGTTATCTGAATGGTTTTATTTTACCTCAGCTAAATCATGACATGGCCTAAAATGGGACAGGTCTTCATATAGAGCTGAGTCAAACACTGGAAAACTGAATGCTGTAGCTTTTCTGAAATCTGGTAAAGGACTAGATATTTGAATGTTTTCTGCATCACAATTAAAATTTGTCACGGAGAAAGTCCTAGTCTGCTTTCTCCACAGCATATCTTTCCATCTATGGCAGTGGTTCTCAACCTGGGGGTTGCCTCCCCTTTGGGGGTCGAACGACCCTTTCACATGGGTCACCTAAAACTCTCTGCATCAGTGTTCTCCATCTATAAAATGGATAAATGTTAGAGTTGGGGGTCACCACAACAGGAGGAACTGTATTAAAGGGTCGCGGCATTAGGAAGGTTGAGAACTGCTGATCTATGGGGACATTTTGTTAAATAGAAAAATTCAGATGTAACTCCCCCCCCACCGCACCAGCAATCTGAAATCTAAAGACTTGTCCCTTGCTGTAATGTGCACATAGCCTCTGGCCATTTTGATGTGATCACTGATGCCTACATAGCCTAGCAATTGTGGCAGCACCAGGATTATATGGAGAAACTGTTTATTCTTTTTAAGAAAATTCTAATTTTGCCTTCAGGTTCATGAGCAAAGCACCATGAATAGGAATAATGAGCACCTCAGTATGAAGGAAAGTTGCAATTGTGAAGCAATGGCAATAAAGGAAATTAGTGTCTTATGAGAAACTAATAGCCTTTCCTATTAAAACTCCACCATATAACATCTTATTCTGTAATAGAAGGAAGACTAAAGTGATGATTTCTCAGCTCCTCTTAATTAACATTCTATCCCATTAGATTTGCTTCACTGTTAAGTTTCATTTTGTTGGTGGTTATTATGCTACTGTGTATTAATAATCACACAGGAAGTTCCAAATGTAATGAGTATTAGCAGCTCCAAAACCATCCTACAGCTACTTTCCAAATAATAAATGTTAAGATTGCCAGCTACAGTAAAATGGGGAAAGACAAGTTTAAGTGTTCATATAACTACTAAACCTAAAATCACACAGCCAAACTCAGCGAACATTTCACAGGCTCATGTTGAAGTGCCAACTTTCTAACTTTTAAGCACTGCTACTGGAATTATCCATGTATTTTTTCCTAAATGCTAAAAGACATCTGTTCACACATCTGGCAATATTTTCTTCTCAATAGTGCTGTTATTTTTTGTTTATCAAATATATCAATCAGCATTCTTTGCAAGCACCAAAGGTAGTATATATCATTTCCCAATACTAAAAATCAACTGGCTGAACTTAGAATAAAAAAATAAGGCAAAGAATCAATAAAAATGGATTATTATCCCTGTAATATGGATTATTAGCCCTGAGCCCTCCGGGGGAGGGCGGTCTATAAACCTAATTAATAAATTAAATAAATAAATAAATAAATAAATAAATAAATAAATAAATAATACCTTGGGAAACAAAATTAATCAGAACAAACCACTCCAGCAATTTAATTAAAAATATCAGCAAATGGAATTTAATCCAATGGTATGAGAAACTTCTCTGGAGAATTGGTTCCAAATGCGTGATGTTGCCACAGAAGCCATCCCAGTTTTCTACTGTAGACATAACTTGTCATTGCCCTTTAACAGACTTTCTAGAGATGCATTCTGGAATTTCCTGTGGAAGTTCAAGGCAAGCCAACATACCCTTGTGGCCAACACCTGCAATAAGTGCTACCATATGAAATCTAGATGTGTTCTAAACTCACTCTGAGATGCTGAAGCTAAGCTACATAAATGGGTGTGGTGAGAAAATTCTATATCCAAAGTGTTGCAACAGAGAACATCTTATCTCCAGTAACCATTAAGGGCACATTAGGAAAGGCTATTCACATTAGCCTGCCCTTTGCTATGATAGTGATGTTGTTTGGGGTGGATGCTGTTTGGGGTGGATTCCAGCATCACAGCAGCCACCCATGGGGAAGAGGGGGCACAAACCTCAGATTTTGCACCAGGCCCCATTTTCCCTAGCTACCCCAGTTCCTGGAGGGGAGGGAGAAGGGACTGTTGGTTACCAGCTGAAAGCTCAGCCGGTGGGGGGGGGGTGGGACGGGGCGGGGCGAGGCGAGGCGAGGGGGGCAGGGGAGGGGAGTCTGCCATCCCTGGCCTCAGAGAGCTGCTTTTATAAGCACTGAGGCCAGGGGTGGGGCTTGGGGAGGTGTGGCCATGCCCCCGGGGGTGGGTGGGGGTGGTGGTGTCACCCCCAAACCTCCCCCATAAAAAATCTATACCTACGTCACTGGCTACTTGTCTCTTCCAGTTCCTTTTGGAAAACTGCACCTTGCAGCAAACACCCTTCCTGTACCACAGGCAGCAAACTGAAAGTTTCTTCAACTAAGAACTCCCCTGCAGCGATGCTGAGAACCCAGTCATTTTATACACCAGACAGCTCTGTTGAGTTTTCATTGTAGTTACATGGATTTGTCTGCCCAGAGAACTGAATTCTAAGCAGAGACTGATAACCATTGCAATTCAGTCTCTGGTTACTTTTGCCTACTGTCTAAGAGGAGCTTTAGTGTATCTAAACATTAATACAATCAAACAGAAAGAATAGCTCAGGGTCTTGGATCGATACAAGCCAAACTGCTCATAAGACCTCTTGCCAAAAACCAGACCTATAGGGGTTAAATATCTAGCTTCACCATGTTTTAAAGGAAACAGATTTCCTTTGCTTCTATGTCGTTGACCTTTCTCTTTTTAAATTAACTTTTCCCCCCAAGTCCTTTCCTTTTCCTTGCTTACTGTTCTCTTTGATGAGAACTTGTGTCAAGCTGTAGTTTGGATCATAAATCGATCAGGAGACCATCCTGGTTTGCTAAGGCTTGAGTTACAATCTGGCCCGCTTCACACATTACAGTGACATTGTGGCAGTTTCATTGAAAAACCACTCTTTAGAAGCAACTCCCAAAAGGTTTGCTTCAGTGTAAGTGACCCACCCCCTGTAACTCCTCTTCAGTGGCATAGTGCCAAGGGAGTGTGGGGAATGGGGCACTGGGCATGCCGGTGCAGGGGCATGGTGGGGCATTCCAGGGCATGGTGGGGGCATGGCAGGGGTGCAGGGTGCATGTGTGCCCCGGGCGCAGTTCCCCCTCGTTCTGGCCCTGCTCCTCTGTAAAGGGACATTTCTCATTTGATGTAACTGGCTTCCCAAGGCAAGTTGGAGTTGGGCAGGCTACTGCCACAATTTGGGTCAATCGCAACAGCTTGAGAAAGGGCTGCTGGAACTATACAAACTGAGGTTTGCAACTAGCTAAGTTGGAAGTTGATGTGACTTCTGAAGTTTTGCAGAAATTTTTGCATTTTACCAACATGCAGAGGAGGTGGTAACTTGGCTGAAGTTATTAACAGGATCACCATTAGAGCAAGGATGTGAGAAGCAAGTTCTTGCACTAGCATTGACCTCATGAGCAATACAAAACCCTGCATTGCTCAAGCTTAAAGATATTTACTTTCAAAGCTGCATAAGAGAGAACCAAACTTTTCAAATTTCTTACAGAGCAAATATAGTGCAGTAATTACAGACTAGGATTGGGGGAGGGGGGACCAAAATTCAGATCTCCACTTAGCCATGAAGTTCACCTGGGGATAGTCACTGTCACTCAGCCTAACCCACTTCACAGGGTTGTTGTAAGGACAAAACAGGAATACAATGTTTACTGTCATTTGCTCCTTGGAGGAAGGAAGGGCAACATGAAGGAACACATTTGGAAGCACTATTTCCTTGGGTCCCTGGAACCTGGGGAAAGTCTTATGGTTTTCCCAAGTCTCTGCTCAGTGATGCTGTCCCTTTCCCTTACTCCTGGGAGTACCAAACTTCTTTCTGTATAGTAACTGCCACCGCCAACAAATCTGAGAGTATCTCCTGCTAGATGGATTTGTACATCTAGCTTTGTCTATCTTTGTTGCCTTTTAATGGTTTCACCTTGTTTGTTTCATTCGTACAAGCCAATTCAGGAACTACCTATCACACTTTCACACATCTCAGAGTTGGGACTCCTCCCCATTATCATTAGCATGTGACTGATGAAATCCCCAGATAATGACTTCATCCTTCATGGCCTAAGACATAAGAATCTTCCTTGTGTCCCAAGAATTTATGATCTCCACAATAAAATTCCATCCCCCTCTGTGGTAGGTGTAACAATAAAGCAAGGTGTGAAATGGTAAACCTCTTGTTCATACTTGGGCCAGAGCCATTTGTATGTGTAAGCACTGAAGTATTCTGTTGTTGGGCTTTGATGATCCATCCCTTTTCCTGTTCCTAGCTTCAAGTTTTCAACCAAGTTCTAACTCATAGGAAGAGTGGAGTCCCAAGGGTTGAATTACTGGAGCAAATTCTAGGATGGAGAGCACTTCTCCATAGGCAAGATAAACATGTATAGATAGGACTTCATAGTCTGTTTAATCAAACAGTAGCAATGCCAAATGCTGAGCTGTATGGTTCCAGTCCTGCAGTCAAAGACTGTAATCCTACACGTACTTGATTTGAAAGAAATTCCAGCTAAACGTGGTTATGACTGGGCTAATAATTATTGGACAGTAGTTCTTTCCTGTTAAGGGGTTCACCTGTGCTATATTCGTTTTCATCTGATTGTCTGAGGGGTGGCTATATTGCTAAAATCTTTCCATCCCTCCAAGTCTCAGTGAATTTTTCCCAGCTCTGTCTATAATAAGACTGCCACAGTTTGTGTAGGAAGCTTAAAGATATGAGAGCGTTAAGAAAACTCTCACCTTTTGTATCTCAGCTAACCTACTTACAAGAATATATAACCTGAAATCTCATTCGTGCCTCTTAGAAAACTTTACAGTGGGATGAGCTACAGAGGAAGTTTTCTGACGTGGCGATCTGTCCTATCTCTGCAGGAATGTGCTTTGACATGATCCCAAAAGTAACTGTCTGGTAATGAACAGAAGTAGCTGCAGTAGGTCACATCTGGACTGGGCAATAAGAAAATGTCTCTAAATCTTTCCCTAACTAGATTGGAAAAAGGAAAGGAGGAAGCATTTCCTACCCAGAGACATATCAAAAAATTAACCATTGTCCTCATAATGAATGGGAATTCCAACCAGAATAGGAGGTCTGAAAGTATATCCTGTGTCAGGGTTGGAAAGTTCACTGGGTAAGGATAGGGGACAGACTCCAGGTATACCTGGAAATCTCCCAGAATTACAGCTGATCTCCAAACTACAGAGACCTGTTCCCCTGGAGCAGGGGTCTGCAACCTGCGGCTCCAGAGCCGCATGCGGCTCTTTCAGCCTTATACTGCAGCTCCACGTGGCCTGGAGGTCGGAAGCAGCACTGGAAGGAAAAGTGAGTGGAGGGGCTGAACCGGAGGTGGCTCTGTGTGTGAGGGTGCTGGTTTTCGAGTCCCCTCCACTCACCTCTCCTTTCAGCACTGCTCTGAAGGGCTGGAGGGACACGCCCAAGCTGCCCTCCGACCCCTGGAGGTTGAAGGGTACCGTGGGCACGTCCCTCCAGAGCAGCCGCCATCCCCCCTCTGCCATTCCTGTAGCCACCATTCCCCTCTGCCCCACGGAGCAGGTGGCTGCCTGCTCCATTGGGCAGAGGGGGTTTCCCTGCCCGGTGCTGCTGCCTCCCACAGTGCAAGAGCTGGTGGCACAGGGCAGGCAGCCGCCGCCATTTCCCCTCTGCCCCATTTCCCTGCCCAGGGCCACTGCCTCCTGCAGCACGAGAGGTGGCAGCACCAGGCAGGCTGCAGCCACCATCCCCCATCAGCCCCACGGAGCAGGTGGCTGCCTGCTTCGTCGGGCAGAGGGGTTTTCCCTGACTGGCGCCTCTGCCTCCCAACGCTGGAAGGAAAGGTGAGTGGAGGGGCCAAACCGGATCTGAGCCAGAGCCAGTTTGCTGTAGTTACGCCACGGAAAACGGGTCCAAATAGCTCTCTGGGTGGTAAAGGTTGCAGACCCCTGCCCTGGAGAAAATGGATGCTTTGAAGGATAGATTTGACACTATACCCTGGTGAAACCCCTCCCAGCCTCAAACCATGCCCTCCCCAGGCTCCACCTGCAAACTTCCAGGAATTTCCCAACATGTAGTTGGCAACCCTGCCACTAGGATCACTTTGCTGAATGATAGGGGACAGCCAGTGTGGCATCGTGAATAGGGAGCCAGATTAGGATCTCACAAATCCCAGTTCAAATTCCTATTCAGCTGCATGATCTTGGGCTCAGTATTTTCTGTCCCTTCACATGGTTAACGTGGTAGCAAAATGGGGAAAGGAAGAACTCCTTGGAAGGTGGGTGAAATAAAAATATATGCTATCTAAATTCACATAGCAACAATGTGTTCCGTGGTAGATTAAAGAACACTGAAGAAAAAAAATATCCAACCTGGCCAACAGTTTTTACTATTCTATTTGAAGTTCATACATATTGTTAATATTAACAGATTGTGTCATATGAACATCATTACTCTGTAGGTAATGAAAGACAACCAAAGCAAGTAGGAAGTCGCTAGAATATCTGATCCTGAGTGTTTGCAGAATGACTGGGATGGTGTGCAATAATCAGCGGGGAAACTTGTGGAATCCAAATGTTTATGCTCTAGCATTCATAATAAGTCTTTCAGACAATCCCATCCAAAGGGGGGCAGCCGAATCATGTAGTGGAAGTAGTACACACCCTTGCCAGCAAATTCGCACTCTCCTGAGATACTTCGGCAGAGGGGCAGAAACGCTGCCACTAGCATTAGTTGGCTTTCACCTTGGGTTTGCTGTAGTTACACCACGGTCCTGGCTCTTGGACTTACTCCATCCTTTTGGGGGTTGTAAGTCTATAGAACCCAATGCAGGGCTCTCCGAAGGGGTGTTTCTTTGCCTGCCTGCGCCACTGGAAAGCTCTCTTGGAGGTGGCGGGGCAGTGGGGTCATGGGGCAGTGGTGCCACATCCCACCACAAAGGTTTTTGATGGGGCTGTAAATCTCTTTGTTAGAGTTCAACTTTGTGTAAGAGTTATATACTATCTTGCTAATTGTTACAAGTCAGGTGTTCACTGTTTGTGGGCATTGCTTGCCTATGCCACACAGTAGAGATTATAGAGCTGCAGCCATGGCAGCACAAAGGTCTGCTGTCTAAAGGTCAGGTCAAGTAAAAGAAGGGGAAATGTGTAGGTTTGCTGAAGGATTGATCAGGATCATTGGGCAAAAACAGTAAGATTCCAGTCAAGTGGCAGAACTATGGAATTGCAGTTAAATAATAACCAATTTTACTGTCTGAAAATCCTTGTGAAAAACATTAGAGTTGAACAAGACCTTAGGCAAAAACATTGATCTCCAGTTGAATAATGAGTTGAGGTATAATTAAAAGCCCATTTGTGAAATTTCATGAGACTGGATTAGACCAAAGGCTAAGAAACTTGGAAGCGGCAAGCAACCAGGGACTCTGCATTGGAAACAGCCCCATTAAACTCCATAAAGTTGAATATTTCCATACTTACATATTCTACACAAGTGCCCCAAAGGCATCCCAACTGGGCTTGGTTCCACTAGTAACATACTGAGATATTGCTGTCCCTGAAGCCAATCCGTCCAGGTATCTTTGCCTTGGTTAAGCCTCTCCCACACCCAATCCATTCTCTAAAAGTGAGCAGTATTGATTTCCTGTGCACACCTCCAGCTGCGGCAGAAGCCATTCTGGCCATATATGGCTTCAAATGGCCAGTGTGGTCTCACACCTGATGCTCTTCCATGGAGGTGGTGCAGTTCTCATCTACTCCCATTCAATCCCAACCAGCCTGGGACACTTTTTCAGTAAGACACCCACGAATATATTGGGGTAGGGCCCAATGTACCTTTCTGTACTTGTTTCTGCTCTGTGAATCTTAAATCCATGCTTTCAGTAATGTCCCTTGTTTTCTCAGTGGGTCTGAAAGGACACTTGATCGTGCTTTGACAAGTCTCCAGCAACCAAAGCATTGTGTATTTTTATGATGGCTCTATCTATGCACAAGGCTACTGCTATCCATTGGCTCCTAACCTTTTCAATGCCCAATGGCTCTTTAAAATCTTGTTGATTAACAGCACCTCTTTACCACATGCAGAAGACTCGCCCTTGTTGTTCTTATTCTGTTGACATTTCTTTACCACTCAGCATTAACATTTTATTGTTTGGCAAATTGTTCATTCATTTACTAGGACTGGTTGCACTCTGCAAATATGTACTACTTCATGCAGTCCCAGTGAAAAATACTCTCCACCTGCATATTAGCGAGTTAATTTCAAAGTGCTCCCATATTTGTGGGGTCGGCTACGTCTTATTGTGAAGGAAGACTTGGAAACACCCTTCAGAAATGTGCTTATGCTATGAATGCCGAATCCTTTGAATGCAATCACGGAAGGAATCCTCAACGGACCCTATGGGATTGATTTATTTCCCAGAAAAAAATTCATAGGGTCAGGCTGTACATGATGTACATAGTTATAAAAGCCCCTTTAAAAAGGACTTATGAATGTCCAAACCATTGCCAGGAGAACTGGCCATCCCACTTTAATTGATAATCACTAAAGACTAGATATCTGAGGGCTGTGTCTCATGGACCTGTAGCGTTATGAAGAGTTGCCAATGGATCTCCCAGTGCCTTCTCCAGTTTCCATCCTACCCCTTTGCCCTTATGATCTCCCCTATAGCTTGTGGAATGTGCTTTGCCCCTACTGGAGAGTCATGGAATGATATACCAACCACCCTGCTCCTTGAATTGCTTCCTCTGCTTACCACCCTTCTCCTTTCCCCATCCACCAATCCTAGCTTGCTGTTCTGTTTCTTCTACTTTCCCTAAATGCAACTTACTTTAAGCATGCATTATTATTATTATTATTATTAACATCCTACAGTTTTAAATTAGCTATTTTATAACCCATTTGTCAATCAGCCAGTTTCTTATATCTTTTCCTATGTCTATTTATGACGTACATCCAGACTGCACGTTCCCCCACCCATATTTATTTTTTCTTAAAAGCAATGAAAATTCGCTTTTTAAACTTTTTTTTAAAAAAGCAAGTGCAAGAGGGAAGGGGTGGGCTTTAATGGCATTTTTTCCTGCCAAACATTTTGATTAACTACGGGAGTTAACTCCATAAGAAAAAAGAGAGGGGGTGAGGGAGAGAGCTAATTCCAAATGATAAAAGTGTCCCTGGACTGCTTTGTCTGTTCCTCCTTTGCGGTGTGTGCATCTGGTTTGTTCATCTTTGAAAGTGTGTGGAATACTTTTTTTTTTAATTTACAAACAATCAAACAAAAAAAATTAAACCGAGACAGTTGTTCTCTTCTCCCTTCTTGCTGGGAATAAAGTGTTTTTTCTTTTTTTCTTTTTTAAGTATGCCTCTTTTTATGTCATTTCTTTTCAATTGTTGGATTACTATTTTAGATTTGGTTTGTTCCAATCTAACAACATAAACATTATTGAATTGTTTTCTGAATTTTTCCCCTCTATCTCCCTCTTTAAATAAGGGAGTACCTCAACTGCAGAATCCTACAAACATACTTTAAAAAAATAACTCTCTTTTAAAATAAAAAGATTGCATTTGAATTGGGGGAGGGATCTCAAAGTGGACAGTCTCAAAGTGGACAAAGGCCCTGCTATTATATGTCTTTTTAAAAAGATGCTGGCCAAGGCCTCGGTTGTAAAAGGGAGATGGCTGGAGCTGCAGTTGAAGTTGCTCTGATTCCAGTGCATAAAATCTAGTTTTGTTGTTTTCTTTTTTAATCTCTGATTATTATTATTATTATTATTAGTTTGTATATTTTACTGCTTTTTTAAGTAGGGGGAAAGTTTGAACTGTTCTTATCATTTGAGAACGTTAATGAAACTGTAATTATTCTTCTTATATTTCTGAGTAATTTTTTGGTAACTTGCATGTTGAAGAAGTTGCAGCTTAGGGTTTGTGAGACTGTCAATGTTAGAGTTCTGTTCTTTCTTTTTGTTGATGGGCATGAATATGCTCATTTGTTTTTGTATATTGCCCATCCCTTCCTTACAGCCAGAAGCTCTAATGCTGCTAGATCACTCCGTTCCGCACTTACATGGACATGGCAACTGACTTACACATTTACTCCCCTCATCCTCATCTGTGTAGCACACTCATAGACGTACACTCCCACTTCATCCACCCGAGGCATCTTTTCTTCCCATGTCCCCCTTCACACTTCTACCCACACCCACCCTTTCTTTAGCATCGTTTAAAGTTTATGTGCAGTCATCCATTCCTTAAAACACACACACTCCAAATTCTGGGGGTGGGGGGTGGGGAGAAAATGTTTTTAAAGAATATATATCCAATTGATTTTTTAAAAAACAAAAAAAAAGGAAAATCATTGATTCTCAAACACCATTAAAGGTGTGATCCGCCGGGCACTGTTTGTGTGTAAATTCCATTCCTTTATGTGGAGGTTACATAGGAGCAGTGGTTGGGGATTTGCACCACCAAGTCTGTAGAGAAGTCAGCAAACACCAATTCTATAAAGTTTACTGTTATTTTTTTAAACAAAAGATTATACAAAAGCTATCATTAAGAAAATCAGAATTCTAAATTTACAAGAGCAAAAAACATGCTGAGGAAAAAAAGTTCCAATTGGTTCTAGTGCAGGATTTTTTTCTTTTCATGTTATGTGGTGTGGATGTATGTGTTGTTGCCTCCCTGTATCACCCTTTGTCATAAATAATTATATTTAAAAATAATGAAAATAATACACATTTTGATAAAAAAAGTTTTTTTAAAAAAAATGAGGAAAAAACAGCAGCAAAATAAAAAAAGAGCAAAGTTTCTCGAATGTGGC
This sequence comes from Sphaerodactylus townsendi, assembly GCF_021028975.2. Taxonomy (NCBI): domain Eukaryota; kingdom Metazoa; phylum Chordata; class Lepidosauria; order Squamata; family Sphaerodactylidae; genus Sphaerodactylus; species Sphaerodactylus townsendi. Next base: position 146,199,565 of record NC_059426.1, read on the forward strand.
AATTCTGCTTGTCCAAGAACATTCTTACACAACTTTCTTTTGTAAATTTTTCTTTCATGCCAAAAAACATGCGGGCAATTTGTTGATGTAAGTTGACGATATAAAATCAATGTGGTATGCTTTCTACTGGCTCTTTATATATGTATGTTTAATATTCTTTTTTTAGCAAATTGATTATGCTTTTGCGTTTTGTCTTTTCTTGTCTAGTTTATTTTTTCCAGTTACCTTGAGTTTGATCTTTTTCTTTGTAAAGCGAATGACTTCTTGTTACTTTAAGTTAAAAGTTTTAACCTTGGCTGTGAATTGGATTATTTTTTTTTTGGCGTACAGTTATTATTACTCCTTGGTTTATTTATGATTGTCAGGGTCTTCTTTTCTTTTTTGCAAGATGTTTGTTTTACTGTTGGCTTTTATGTTCAGTGCACTTGGTATCTATTTGCTAATAATTAAATGACTGTACTCTTTATAGGAGGGGAAGACAGAACCAATGGTGGTTTTCCAACCACCACTAATCCCTTTCAAATACAGCTATAAAAGCTATAGTCATCCCTAACTTGGTGGGATGGCTAAAATGAACAAAGGAATGATTCCAAAATCCTGCATCTGTCGGGGCAAAAGACTTATCTTTACTTACCAAGTCGAATTATCTCATTCCTACAAAATGATTTCCACAATTGTCTAAATTTCATTATTGACTGTTACCCACTTGCATTTTAGTCCAGAAGATACTCTCAAGTGCAGCGTCCTCGGATACGATATTGCCAAAGAATCCAACACCATGACATTAAAAGTCTGAAGAATATTTTTTTTTCCAACAGCATTTTCAAGTTCTCCTTGTCTGGGCTCCAGTTCCTTGGAGACTTTTCTTTCCAGCATGGATTCCTGCAAAAGGGGAAAAAGTGGTAATATTCCTTCTGCCAGAACAGATGGAATTTTTAAAGGGTCGAAACTATAGCACGCAAGGAAGAAAACTGGCTGGAAGAGTGAATGCTAATATACTGGAAAAAATAACTCATGTGGTAGTAAACTATAATTACTGCATGTAGATAAAGGGTTTTTAAAAATCAAAAGTAGTACTGATGACATATAGTAAAAATAATTGCATTTGGTAAAGAGGAACATATCAAATACCTCTCACATGTAGACCACAGGCTGGTAAGATTTAGCTTTTGCACAAGGCTGACAAATTCAACCTGAGATCTCACACATGGTAATGATGGGATGCCTATAAACAGACCTCTCTACTTCCACTTCTTTCTACTTATAGAGATTGATTGATTATATTTATAGGCTGCCCTTTCCCTTACAGGCTCAGGGGAACTTACATCATTAAAATACAATTCATATCATTCATTTAATTAAAAAATAGCAATACTCTGAAACAGATGGTGACTAATATAATCATATAGTGGTTGGGGGAGGGAGTAGGAGAGAGGGAGGCCAGAAGCTGGTAGAGTTCCTTGGATGGTACTGTTTCCACCATGATCATAAGCTTGGTGGAGCAGCTCCAACCTGTAGGCACTACAGAATTGCATCAAATCCCACAGGGCCCTGGTCTCCTCAGACAGAGCATTCTACCATGCTGGGGCCAGGGCAAAAAAAAATCCCTGGCCCTGGTCAATGCTAACTGGACCTCTTTCAGGCTAAGGATCACCAATAAATTCTTATTTGTTGACCCGCGCAACCTTTGGGGACATATTGAGAGAGATGGTCCCATATGTATGAAGGCCCCAGATTGTTTAGAGCTTTAAAGATAAGCACCAAAACCTTGAACCTAATTTGATACTGCACCCTGAGCCAGTGCAGCTGGCACATGCAAAGTAAATCATGATGCAGTTATCATGTGCAAAATATGGCTTTTTCTCCATTGTCTCAGCTTCAGTGAGGCTTAATCTGATCCATACGAAGCTAGCCAGAACCATACCCACATGCAGCATATCTCATGATCTTCAGAAGATTCAAGCCATGAACATCTCAAGCATGTGATCACCCAATGGTTTGGGCCCAGTAGACAGCAATTTGACATCATAAAAGATGCTGGAGGCTGCATTTTGCAAACTCTCGAACATCTTTTCAATGTCAAATGGCAGAATTTGTGCTGGAAAAATATTTCCCCCCCCCCCCAATAAATAGCTGAACATAACCACAGGAAAAAGGGAAAAAATAAGGCGAGAGAATGAATTAAGTATAGTTTTTAAATCTATAGATTTTATTATATTTATTATTGGAATTATATTTGTTAAAAACCACCCTGAGCCCGAAAGTGGAGGGGAGATGTGGAAATCCAATAAATAAGTATGGAACAGTATCCTATTCAGCTTATCTCTCTCCCCTGTGCCCCAACCACACTTCTAAAATTTGAAGCTGGGAGAAACCATAGTCTGTGAATACTGATGGGAAATGGTGGATCAGAAGGCTGTAACAGCATCACATTTCATGTTCTACAAATATACACTGCCAACCAGCCAACTAAATTCAGTGTGTGTCCCTAACTGCTGTCAAGATTTCAGTTTGTCTAGTCAAATATGAAAAACATTACAATCAGATTCATGTACTTTTTGTAACTAAGGCCCACTCTGCACATGCCATTAAAAACAGGTTTAGAACAGGAAAAAATCAATTGGGGGGCACTTCACACAGATCCCACCCCTAAAGTGAGTATGCCCTGTGTTATTTTTCCCAAACCGGGTTTTTTTAGAATCACACTATTTGCAAGTCTTTTGAAAAATCCCAGGTTGCAGCCACATGCGAGCAAGTGGCTGGGCAGGAGGCACTTTATTCAGCTGCACTTTCTTTAAAAAAATTTTTGCAGCTTACATCTGCGTAGCCACGCAGGTGCAGATGTATTGTGGTATCGTGAGACATCAGCATGGCTGTGGGGGTTCATTTTTGCATGCCTGCGTAGCTATGCTTCACTGGAAGTAAATGTTTAAAAAAAAGATGCACTTTCGCACGGAGGCACGACAGCAACCTGCATTGTTTCCATGGGCTCCAATCACTACCTGTACGGATGCACGCAAATGCAAAAACAGGAAAGCATGTTACTTTATCGTGACTGCAATCTGATATACATTTACTGTGCAGAAAGGGCCAAAGTGTTCCTTCACTAAACATAAGCTGAGTTATGCTCACTAAAATTCAAGCAAAAGTTTCCAAACCTATTGATCAAAGGATAAATTGCCAGTGTTTTCCCATTTAAATTGCACTGCATTAGTCTGTATGTCTATATTTTCAGCTTTAAGTGAATATTTATGTTTGCTTAATTAGCTAAGGCATTCCATATAAGCATGCTTACTTGACACATTGCTTCTATTTAATGCATAACACTGTTGTTCATTGTAAAATAAGCTCCCAAACACCAAATAGCTTACAGTTCACCTTACAGATAAACCTGCATTAGTGGTCCCTACATAGCAATTTATGAAGAAGTGCTGTCTAGCAGGAATCTGCAATAATCCAGCAGGTTGTCTACCCAATGTAGATATTGTAGCTGGTTCCCATTCCACCTTCTGTCTAATTTGCTTTCCATCAGGAAAAATAGTTGTTGGAAGATGAATGTACAAACTACTGTCTAAATCTAAGCAGCGGATAGTGTTTTCCTTTCAATGTATATTTGGGTCTGCATCCTGCAGTTCTGGCCAGTAAAGAGATCTGAAATGTTCTGGAATTTCTGTGGGTATCTAAGATTAAAGAGGAAAACAGTCATAAAATCCACTAAAATTAAAGATGTCTCACACATCATATGGCTTCCAGAAATACAAAACTTTCTGAGCTATGATATATAATCTCTTGGTTTTCTCTTGGTTTCAGATTTAGAGTGAAAATATGAAGCCTGACATGGGCTCAACAGCCAGCATCCTTTGCTCCAAGATTCCCTCTTTCCACAGTTTTCTTTGGAACATCACCTTTCATTCAATATATTTGAGATGGATGAGATCTCGTGGAGTGCATGTGGTAGCAAATGTCTTATTGGAAGGGTGCCAAGAGATCTAGTATCCATCAAACAGTAAGGGAAGGCTATCCACAATGGAGGAGAGATCCCTTCCTTGGGATATTGCCTGTCAGTTTCAATTAAATGAGCTAGGAAACAGGCAAGAGAATATTAAAAATTCTCCACTGCAAAAGCAGCTTCATATTAGCATCAGGTTTCTCACAGCTGAAGGTCTGTAGCTGGAAGAGTTCCTCTTTGTTGCCTATAACAGACTGACATGGAAAGAAGCCTCTAGAGGATTTTAAAAATTCAACCTCCTTTTCTTCAAGGGAGAGGAGGAGGGAAGTATAAATACAGACTTGTACTTGGGGTGGTGATGTTTGTAGTTCTTTTCCAATGCAGAAGATTTTTCACAAAAGGACCCCCAAATTGAAGTGCATGGGAATAAACATAAAAAGCAAATCAAAATTTTCGGATGTTGAAATTCAAATACCCGAGGATAAGGGTATGCCGTCTTGGGACATTTAAAGTCTTTCTGCCACATCTGGAAAAGGTGAACGGAATGTTGTGCATCCCTTTATGGTCATCTTGAAACCTCAAAGGAGGCTCATTCAGGATTCTTTTCTGTATATGATCTCCTTGCTCCCACCCCCCCCCCCCCCCGTCTTCCCTTCACCTTTTTCATGACTAGCCAACCAGTGAAACCATCTTGGCCATAAAAGTAAACACTGGCGAGGAAGCAGCTTCTTATGATTTGCCCACAACATCCTCACAGTTCAGAAAGGTTCTTATTAAATTTTCAGCACTCCATCTATTCCAGTGCTAGGGGCCCTTACTGGAGATCATCCCCAGAGGTATGAATTATATATCTATAAATACACACATAAAGCAAAATGCAGGGTGGCATTCAAGCTAAAGAAGACCTATTACGTCCCCAGCGATCGTGCTAATTTAAAGGAAAGCAGAACCCTATCAAACAAGCCTATGTCCCAGATTTTCATATACTAACTAAAGAATATGGAGTGTGTATGCCAAGACAAGAGGGAGTGGGGAAGAAATCTCACAGCAGACCTCAGGCTTTTTTCTTTTCCTGGACTATCGTTTTCCACCAGGCAGACCTCAATCCTCTCAGAACTGATTGTTCATTATATCTGTTGCAATTTTTATCTGGCCAAATAGAAGCTGATTTGGCATCACTAATGCAGCAGAAGAAGCCATTTTAACTGTTCTTTTCTATTTCATCCTGAAGCACTCTGTTGTCAGCACAAATCATTTCACTATATGTGTGACCTTCTGCTGGGAGTACAAACCAGACAAGAAAAGGGAATGGGTTAGATTTAAGATTATAGTTAGAACAAAACCTGGAAGGTCTTCCCTTTTTTGCCTTCTGAAGGATATTAAAATATTCTGAATCCTCAGCTCAGCCTCTTAATGCACACAAGTTCTTTCCTCAACTCCTTTCTTGAACAATCCTGTACAGATATTTTTATCTCCATTAGTCCGAACAGGAAACAATTAAAGAGATGTGAGAACCTTTCATCCAAACTCTCTGTGGTATCAAAGATATGGCCATGCTGATCCCGGCTGTCTGACCACTATGCTAGTGTTAATCTTGCTATGAAATGAAATACAGTGATTGCTCTTGGCAGCAGATCTGAAAGGCCATTGTCCCAGCAGTTTCCTCCTTTTCTGGGTTGTGAATTAATGAATAGGCTGGGGGTGCTGTTTTTGATTGTTCAGATACTGCTATACACGTCTTCCCAGCAGTGTGGCTGCTCCTGTAGTGCTTCGTTAAGTCCCGCCCATGTGACTAGATGGGTCATTTTTATGTTAACAGTATTATCTGGAATAGATAAGGTTGCCAACCTCCAAACGGTGGCTGAAGATCTCCTGTTATTATATCTAATCTCCAGGTGACAGAGATCAGTTCATCTGGAGAATATGGCCACTTTGGAAGGTGACTGTGTGGCCCCTTTCGCACATGCAGAAGAAATGCACTTTCAATCCACTTTCACAATTGTTTACAAGTGGATTTTGCTATTCCGCACAGTAAAATCCAGCTGCAAAGTGCATTGAAAGTGGACTGAAAGTGCATTATTCTGCATGTGCGGAAGGGGGAATTCTACAACATTGAAGTCCCTCCTCTCCTCTCCCCTCCCCACACCCCCACCCTCCTCTGGTTCCACCCTCCAAATCTCCTGCATTTCCCAAACAGGAGCTAGCCACCATAGGAACAGATGAAGAGGAAACAGCATGTACCACCATTCTAGTAACATAGGTGGGTGTTAGGCAGACCATCAGCCTCTTCAGAAGTTGATGCTTCACATGTAGCATTTGTGCCACCAGAAACCCTTTCTCATATCCAGATATCATAATCTCTGCCAAGCGTATCATGGCCTTGACTTTTCCTGTGAGGAATACTTAATAGGAGTCGTATTTTCCTCCTCCATTGTTGCTAAATCAGGGCAAAAGCTATTTTATCACTCTGCAATATACTGGGTGTCTTCCTGACTAAACTTTATTTTGAACAAACAGTATGAAACAAAGACGGGAGAAGGAAACCCACCGGAAGCCTAGCATTGATCCTGCCTATCTAGTCAAAAGTCAAATCTGGCCTGGAGCTGTTCCAGATTATGCTGGCCAGGATAAAACATCCAGTACACTTCTGTACAAGAGACCTGAAGCTAAACTTACAAGCAGTAATTTATTTATTTATTAATTTTATTATACCGCCCAATCCCCAAAGGGCTCTGAGTGGTGACGGAATGGTTGGAGCGGTTGTACCATCCTGGGTGAAGCGGTTGTACCATCCAGGTCTCCAGCTGTAGTGGCACTCACATCATGTCTCTGCTCTCCCCCCCCCCCTCAGTTTTTCTTGCATCCATTTAGATGCTGCTATTCATGCTCTGAATAAATGAGCATTAAGAAGACTGACAGCAGAGTGGTAAGAACTGAGTCTATTAGGGAAGGCAGTGCACTTTGTCTACATGAGTCTGAATTTTTTCCTCATTTGATGTCAAATTAAATTCAAAACAAGTTCTTAACCATCTATGTCTGCTGAATCATGGAGTCAGGATTCAAATCAATGAGTATTTTCACTTGCTCTGCAGTAGGTCTTCTGGAGTTGCCACCCTTCATGTGAGCCTGGACAACTCTTGGAATTACAACTAAACTCCAGACTCATATATCAGTTCCCTGGGAGAAAATGGCAGCTTTGGAGGGCAGATAGTACGGCCTTTCACTCCTGCTGAGCCCCGTCCTCTCCTCAGACTCCACCTTCTGCGTACCAAATCTCCAGGAATTTTCCAACATGGAATTGACAACTCTGAGAGTATTTTTCTTCCTATTGCCCCTCTCAGAAGTCAGCAATCTCTCCATCTTTACAATGGAACTTAAGGAGATATAGTTGAAAGTGAAAATGGGTTAAACCATCCATGTGCATATTTTGAAATTGTCTTTAGGTCATTGCTGAAAATGTGTGCATTTTCTCTGGCATTCTTTATTAAGAAGTGACTTCTTCATTTCCCCATTGACATCTCCACTTTTCTGAAAAGTTTTCTTATCTCTTATCTGTCCCCTACCATTCTTGCCTACAGCGCATGTTCAACCCATCCTTAGGAGACCTGTGTGAGGTCTTGCTTAACTACCTTATTATTTCCTGTTAGATTAAAAGTGTCTTTTAAAATAACTTCTGAGATTGCTTTCATACAGTGCAGTCCTGTACCCACCATATAGTCCCACCTTGAGAGTCCATTGAAGTCAGTGGGCTTATAAAGGTATAATTGTAATCAGGATTGCTCTGATAAAGGCATTTCCAAAGACAATGTTGTCCCTCTTCTCCCCCCTACCCCAATCATAAAATGAAGGCTCTTCCTTCTAGTTTGTGTGCCGAGGCTCCGACTGCAAACATTAATTTTAAGGTAAAAGAAAAATACCCATTGAATCATGCTTAAATACAATAGCTTTCAATGAAAGTATTGCTTTTTAGAATGAAAGGTTTCTCTTTTCTTGCCATCAAGAAGGAACAGCAACAACCAAGTAGATGAGAGTAAAACAGCTAAGATTATTTTTGCGGAGAAGGAAAGTTGTCTTTCATACAGACTATGCCTAGGCTTATATCTATCCATATATAGGCTTAGGAGATTTTAACAATGAAGGCACTTTAAATGGGCAATTAAAAACTGATGAAATTATGACTCCAATTGTGTGTCACAGATAGCAACAGTAAATTTGTAGATGAATGTTATTATATAATGGGGACCACACCAATGTTAACAACACTTAAAGGAATACTATGAACACACTTGATGAATCTTGAATGACATTCAAGAATGTGAACCTCCCTTTCAAAAGATAGAGTGATTTCCTGTTAATATTTTCAGATTTTTGTGCTGTACTTCTGCTCTTCTGCAATTTCCTCCCCTAAAATTGACTCAGTTCATTTTCAGAGAATACCTGCAGTGGTGGGATTCAGCTGGTTCACACCAGTTTGGCAGAACCAGTAGCTAATGGCTGAATGAATCCCACCACCCCAGGGGAGGGGGAGCAAGGGGTCTTTCAGAGCCCTGGAGCAGCCGGACACATTGCCGCCAGGCTGCTCCGAAGCACTCAAAACCTCGTTGCCCACTCTCCCAGGGGAGGGAAAGCGAGGAGGCTTTGGAAGGCCACCCTGGCAGGCCACACCACTGGCCCAGCCATGCAGACCAATCTGCAGCTGGCCAGCCTCCCATGGGAGCCTCTGGTGGCCACCACCCACCCGGGCCTCCCAGCCAATGCCAGAGAAATCCCCCCAGGCCACACAGCTGGCCCCCAGGTCTGCAGTCAGCTGGTGAAAGAAACCCAGCCCCCTCAGTGGTCAGGCGGCTGGCCCAGCAGCACACGGGCCAAGCTGCAGCTGCCACCTTCCCTTGCCTCCCCCCAGCCCAACATCAAAAAGGGGGTACAGTAGCCAGGTAAGTGGGCGGTGGGGGCATGTGGGGGGCATGGCGGGGTGGCACGGGGCCCCCAAATCATTGGTTAAATAATTAGAATCCCACCGAGTACATGAATATAAATTATCCCATCCCATTCTAGGAAGAGGCTAAATGTGTGGACAGAATTAAAATCTAAAAAGAAGAGAAATGTGGGTTCCTTCATTGTAGAGGATGAGAGGGATAAGTTGCAATGTATAAGAAACTAGTTTGAACCCTGCTATTCTTAAATAGTATAGACTTTGTTCTTTCTGAACTTTTCTAATTTTGCTTGGAGAGAAAGCTTGGGCTTTTCCAAAGAGTTCACTTACTACTAGAAAAGAATAAAACAATTAAAAATCAAGAAGCCAGAAGCCCCCCAGACCTTCCCTTTATATTCTCTGATTAAATGGTCCTGTCTCTTTTTGGTTGTGTACTAAATTTTCATAATTATCTAATGTGTGTGAAACACAGAAATGCAGTTGCGTGTGGATGCCACATATATCAGCAATAAAAGAATGTCACTACTCATTTGGTTTGGTGTTTAAAGCTAACAGACAGACGCATTTCCAGGCACAACACTTAGATCCCTTTTTGAAAATGTTTGAGACCATGCGTTAGTACCGTCAAGTTGCAAGGGCCTTGCTAAGCAAGTAAGCAACAGATGTGGTTCACCATTGCCTTCCTCTTCAGAGGCTTCCAAAATCTGATGAGCTCGGGCAATACCATGCCACCATCCTTTCCTCCAGCATTTGAGTGCGGTCCACTAAATAGGCTTCCTTTCTTCCAATATAGTTTGAATAGTAAATTTGTAAGATGGCTACAAATACAATATCATACGAATATTCCATTCACACACTTTTCAAGGCACATCTTAAACCAACCCAATACTAATTTCATGTTGAAGTTGATTCCCACGTGACTTGGCAATGGCATTACAGAATTACGTATTGACTGTGCCATTCCTGTTCTATTACATTTGAGGATATTAAGCACATGCTCTTAAGGGGGAAATCATTGCTGAAAATAATACCTTAGCACAGAGGCCTGCACTTTTTCCAAACAAAGCAAACCATGCTCTGACAAACATGATCATTATAACATGCATTTGACAAATATTTAAAATAACTAAATAGAAACATACTTGTTTGAATGCTGAGAGTTGCTTTGAGAGTATCTTCAGAAACCAAATTCTGCAGACCAAATGACATTTGCCTAAAGAAGGTGCAACTGGCCTCTCCGGTGCCTAAACAAGGTGGGTGGGAAGGCTAAAGGGCCCAGAAAGATGGGTCCACTGGAATAAATAAGGGCAGAACATCTGCTTTTGCATTTGAGATGGATGAATTTAAATAATATGATCGATAAATATATTCAAGATACTAATATTATTTTTTCTCTTTTCTGTCCAGGAGGTGAATTAGTTATCCCTCTTCTTGTAGAAGACCCTTTAGATATCCCTTCTATTGCTACTCGTGCACCTTTCATTACACTCCCCACTACCTTCCGCCCCCTCCTCACCATTATTGAGACCACCAAAGATTCCCTGTCCATGACCTCTGAGGCGGGGTTACCTTGCTTGTCGGACCAAGGCAGCGATGGTTGTGATGATGATGGCTTGGTGATATCTGGGTATGGCTCAGGGGAAACCTTTGACTCTAACCTACCCCCTACTGATGATGAAGATTTTTACACCACCTTCTCCTTGGTAACAGATAAGAGTCTTTCCACTTCAATCTTCGAAGGTGGCTACAAAGCACATGCACCCAAGTGGGAATTCAAGGACTTTAGACCTAACAAAGCCTTCGAAACTGGTAGGACTACTACCACATCTTTGTCCCCTGAGCTGATCCGCTCCACAGCTTCGTCCTCGACTGGGATGATGCACAAATTGCCATCCGGCAACATCAATAACCGTGACCTCAAACCCCAGCCTGACATAGTCTTGCTTCCGTTGCCCACTGCCTATGAGCTAGACAGCACAAAACTGAAGAGCCCGCTAATAACTTCCCCCATGTTCCGTAATGTGCCCACAGCAAACCCCACGGAGCCAGGAATCAGACGGGTTCCGGGGGCCTCAGAGGTGGTCCGTGAGTCGAGCAGCACAACGGGGATGGTCGTCGGCATTGTGGCTGCTGCCGCCCTCTGCATCCTGATCCTCCTGTACGCCATGTACAAGTACAGGAACAGGGACGAGGGGTCCTATCAGGTGGATGAGACACGGAACTACATCAGCAACTCGGCCCAGAGCAACGGCACGCTCATGAAGGAGAAGCAGCAGAGCACAAAGAGCGGCCACAAGAAACAGAAAAACAAGGACAAAGAATATTACGTGTAAAAAAAAATCTTATTTATATATATAAATATATAAATACTTAATGAGATATAACTGAATCAAAACTGTTACAGCTAACGAGATTGGGAGCTACAGTTTGTGGTTTAACAAAATTGAGAATAAACATTTCAGCTGTGACTGCTAAGCTTTCAGTCATCGCTTGGAGTCCCCAAACTCTGCCCTACTGTATTATAAAGCACACTTAGCATTCTGAAGAAGGCACATGCAGCATTACCATGTTGGCGGACTTTAAAGCCTTCAGACCTCCTCCTCAGCTGAACTTTTCTGCAAACGCAGAAGACTCCATGGCTTACTTGTTTCGTATCTCCAAGTGAGTCTTTAATGATGTTCATGATTTTCGACTGTACGCTAATTTTTTTCAGTTTAATTATTTTAAAAATAACAAAAAAAGAAAAAAGAAAAAATGCAATGTTATCAAACAAAAACACAACTGATCTGGCCGTGTCCAGCCTTCGTAACATTTTTCAAGATGTGAGGGGGAAAGCAAAATAAATGGTTTGGGGTTTTCATTATGTTTTTGTCTCAGCTTTTCTTTTTTTTTTTCATTTTCTGTGAGGGTTTTTTGGGAGAATGAACCAGGATATAAATCAAGAAGAAATGTGGGAAGAAGGGGGTGTCGAATTTAGTAATAAAGGACTATTGCCATATATATGAACTCAAGTTCTACCCATGGTGTTTGATCTACATATCAGGTTGTGTTGTCTCTTGAATCTGTTGTCTGCAGTAAGTTGTTAACGTAACTATTTTTTAAAAAAATATGATGGGAGTGGTGGCGGTGCTGAGAATGACAGTGAAAAAATGGACTCCCCCACCCCAGGATCTGGCTCCAGTATTTCTAACTGAAGTCATGAGGAGATTATATTGGTTCTTCTTTGACGGGGGGGAAGGGGCCCCGTGGTTATACTTGATTATCATTTAGTATATAATAGCACAGCTAAGCTATAAAAAGTGAACAGACCAAAACAAACAAAATAAAAATATTTAGCCATTCTGAACAAAGCAAGAAAAAAAATTAAAGGAGCCATTCTCTGGGTTCTGGCTCCTTACCTGACTACAGTGCATGAATGCAAAAGACGTATTAATAGTCAAATGAATAAAGAGTTTAGAAAGATAATACTGAGTTCAATTTGTGACACAATGTCACTCAAGCCAAAAACATGTCATAGAGGGGTACAAAACAGGGGTGTGTTTTGGTTTCTTTGTTTTTTTATCATGAAGGTATGTTTCATATGTAACAGTTTAATTTTGTAGATTGTCATTTCTGGTTTGCTGTCCTTCCATTTTGCCCTAGTCTGCTTTTCCCTTCTCTTTTTATATGAAAGAAGGTAAATCTAAAACGTCACTATGACATACAGAAATAAAATTAATTAAAGGAGCTTATTAATAGTATAATATATATAAATATATATATATATACACAGATATATTTATCATGGTATGTTTGATGGGACGACTGGAACAGAAATGCTGTTGAAGTCTTAATATGAATTGAGAATGTTGTAAAGAAAAATGTTTTTACAAAACAACAAAAAGCTAAACTTTGAAAATGTGAAGAGAGTGTGCATTTAAACTTTGTCACAGTTATCTGTGTCAAAAAAGATTTTAAGAAAAAAAAGATTTTGTTTACATATTTTACTACAGGTTTTTTTTGGCTGGTGTAATTTCTAGATGGGTACTCTGATGTACATAATGCTCCGAGGTTTCATTAGGTTGTTGATTCTATTAATGTACGTAATTTTGATTATTGATTTTTTTTAAAAAAAAATCTTCTATTATTTGAAAGAGAGCAACTCATTGTACAGGAAAAACAACCAACAGGGGTTTTTTTGGCCACAAATATTATGTGCAAAAATTGAAAAAAAAACAAAACAGAAAAAGAGACAGGCAGATAGACAGGAAAAACATACAAATTGCATAGAGGACTCTGGCATATTAGAAATGTACAATTTTCTATGTACAAATGAAATCTAATCAGCTGTTTAGGTTTAGAAATCTACTCTTGCTGGTGTTTATAAGTCGCATGAATCTTTGACTTTGAAGAAGTGTTATCCAATGCACACACGCACATGGGAACAAAATAAAAAAGGCAGCCTTCTCAAATCGTTTGAGAAGAGGCTTTCCTGGCTAACAAATCTTTTCAGTGTGTGTGAGGTTGCTTTTTTAATTTTTAATTAGTTTTTACACTACAACAGGAAAAATAAAACAAAGATAGGTTTAAAAAAAAGGTATGAAAGCACGATTTTAGACAACCTAACTGGCTGAACATATACAGAGTTGATTATATCTCGATGTATGTAAAAGATTGCTGCTGTTCTTGGAGTCTTGGAGTCTTGTGAAATGATTTTCTGCTTTCTTTCTTTTTTTTTTAATTTAGAAAATCCATCTTTCTGTTCCTGTTTTATTTGTTTGTTTGTTGGCATCGATCTCTATTGGACAGTTTTTTGGGAACATGTGCATTTCTGTATGTGGGCTTCTACCATATCCCTGTTGTTTCATGGACAGAACCTTGAAGATTTTTCTTTAGCATTAATGTGTCGTTACTGCTTTTTTATTCCCTCCACCCCTTTCTCTTTTTCCCCCTCTCCTGTTCTTTTGTTTTCATAAATGCCTTTTCGTTCAAGGATATGCTTAGCAATAAAATGTTCTTCCCAAAGCCCTGAATGTTGCTGTTACTTTCTTTTCAAAGGTGAAAGGAATCCCCAGATAATGTTGCTTTCCAACCGTCAGCTCATTGGCCCACACGGGGCCATTGACTGTGGCTCTCTAGGGTCTTAAAGAGAGGTCTTTTCCATCTCTAAGATCCTCCTTGAAAAAGTTTTTCAAGTCTGAATGTGAAGGCTTGTCAAAATTACTCCCCGTCTAAATCCAGCCAAGCCAATTGGATGCAATTTCTGCATGCAAAGCAGGCACTACTCTTCCAAGGTAAACATATCCCTAAACAGAAAACGGAGTTTTCCTATTTTTCATAAGAAATCTGGTTACAGGAAAACTCCAGTTTATTTATCATCTTAGTTCCTTTGAGGTAGCGCAGAGAAGGTTCTCACAGCAACCCTTAGGAGAAGGCTGAGAAGGAGCTGCTCAATGTCTTTTGAAGACAGTTTCCTGGCTAAGCTGAGATTTCAAGCTGGATGCTTCATATTGAAAATAAATCTGTCACCAATATATAACACTGTCTCTGTTTCCTGTTTAGTATGCTGTGATGTAAACCCTCTGGAGGATATGGCAGCTCCAAAGGGCAGGCATCATGGAATTACATTCCTGCTGGACTCAATCCCCAAGCTCTGCCCCAAAACGTCCAGGAATTTGCCAAGCTAGAATTGGCAGCTCCCTAGATCCAGTGGCCATATGGGTGAAAACTATTCAGTGGCTTTTCCCATGGCAGCCTGGCTTTCTTGTAAAACTGTCTGACATTCAGAAAGACAGTCTATTGATGAAAAAATAAACAGGAGTCTTGTGGCACTTTTTTTTTTTGACCCTAAAGTTACAGCCGATTTATGGCAAGCCTGTGGGGTTTTCAAAGCAAGAGATGTTCATAGGTGGTTTGCCATTGCCTGCTTCTATGTAGCAACTCTGGAATTTGTTGATGGTCTCTGATCCAAATATTAACCAGGGCCACTCCTGCTTAGCTTCTGATACCTGACAAGGTAAGGCTAGCCTGGGCCATTCAGCTCAGGGCCTTGCGGTACCATACAAATGAAGAAAAATGTATTCCAGGATAAAATCATGAACTAAAGCCTGGTTCAGATTCAATGAATGGCTTCTTACTGTGTAGATATTTCATGTAAGATGTATGAGAAAACAAACAAACAGCAACAGCAAGGTGCCAAAATGTACAAGTAGCACAGGCCAATATGCAACCATGTAAAATACAGATCAAATTAAGCAAAACACAGAGACCATATATTAATTATGCTAAGCTAATTAACAAATGGAGGAGTAATAGGTTTTGCAAGATAATGTATATCTCTAGTAAGATTAAATCACATGTCCAGTCCAGGTGGGAAGAATACCATGAAACTTGTTAATGAACCCCAATTCAACATGTTTACATTGGCATCTTTGAAGTTCATTTGTTGGTGACGTGCAACATGGCTGGGAAGGACTTGACATGTGGACCCCTCCCACATGTCTGCAATCTCCAGATGTTATCAAGTAACATGGGCAAGAGCCATTGACCATCATGCTGATAACATTAGCACATAAAATGCCATCTGATCTCAGAATGTGAAAGCCAACGCAAATGAGATGCTGGATCTGTGAGCTCATCTACAGTAGGTATTTTGGAAGAAGCCAGCACAGAAGCCCTTAAAGCCAGAACAGTTTTCATAGCACAATTTCCCTGACCTCAGATGGCTCCATGGAGATGCTCTTTGTCCAGTTGGGTAAAACATATGCTTGAATTTTGACCCTTCTTTTAATCTGTGCTGCATCTTTTCCCAGCGAGGAACACATTCCTCCAATTCTTGGTGCTTCCCCACATAGAAGACTAATGACTTGCAATAAGCTGAAATGAGCCTAGTGTCAGAGAAGCAAACTCTTGGTCCATTAAGGAAATGGTCTTTTGCAGTGGAGTTTGCTCCTCTGGCACTAGGCTCTTTTCAGTTTATTTAAGGACATAAGCAGAAACAAGGCTTAGGATCTAAACCCAACAGGTTTCCTGCATGGTACCTCTACATTTCCAATCACAGGGGAAATAGTAACTTAGTGGGAAAAGGGAAACTGTTTAAAGTCAGAAAAATGGGAAAAAGTGGAAAGTGGTAAGCCCTATGCGCTCATTCTATGGTACTAACCTGAACTAGGGCCTCCTGGTTCTTGTTTTTAAAAAGGGCATTCTGGAGGCTGATTTGATTGATTGATTGATTGAATCAAATGAATGAATGAATGAATGAATGAATGAATGAATGAATGAATGAATGAATGAATGAATGAATGGATTATTAGACAGCTTCCCCACCCTAATATTGGCACAAGTTCAGAGTGGTTTACACCATCAGTCCTCCATACAATGAATTAAATAAAATATTACACAACATACAACAACCGTCTATCATAGCACCCTTAAATATAAAAACAGGTTCGGAATGGTTTACATCATCAGTCCTCCATACAACGCATTAAGTAAAGTATTACACAACATACAACAACAGTCAATCATAGCACCCTTGAATCATCTAAAATATAGAACCCATCAAGAATGGGAGGGAACAGTTTCACTCCTATGCAATTCAGTAGATTTTCTGTTATCTTGACGATTTGATGCCAACTCTTAACTGTAGCAGTGAACTTTAGAGAACCAGGTTTGTTTCCCCACTGCTCCACATGAAGCCTGCTGGGTGACCTTGGGCTGGGAACTCTCTCAACCCCACCTACCTCACAAGATGCTTGATGTGGAAACAGGAAGGGAAGGCAATGGTAAGCTGCTTTGAGACTCCTTGCAGTAGAGAAAAGCAGATTATAAAAATCAACCCCTCTTCTTCTGTTACTGGAGGAATTATCTGCCCTTTGCCACCCCAGTACTTGTAAGCTGAGCTGTTCTCCAGTTGTATGGTGGGCTTTCTAAAAGAGACATAGAAAGCATGTGCATCCCGCAGTGTTCTTCTTCCCAGTTACTGGACTATTCTCTGACCTAGTATGGAGTCATTTGCAACTCTTTGCCCGGAAACGCTATCCTATCATGTGCCAGGAGGTTTGCACAATAACTTATGGAGGGTCATTTTGAAATTGTTTAAAAGGCTGTAATTTAATCAGATTTCTTTGTTCAGGTTTTATTAATGGACTGCAGGAAACATTTAGGTCATTTTTTCAGTCAGGTCATAGATCTTTTTTTAAAAAAAACTGGTGATGTTTAGGAAATGCAAACGGAGGGAAAATGAGCTGCTCTTTAATCCCTTTAAGGTAAGTAGAAATTTCATTTTTGAAGTGTGATTCCAATTAAAACAGTTTTCTCTGAGAGTTTCTGTGTATCTTCTGGCAAAAGAGGGGGGAGAAAACTTGGCAAGTACTCATATCGCCACAGGTCGTCATGATAAGCAACACTCACTGCTACATCTAAAAATTCCTTGAAGAAACACATTTTAAAGAAATAAACACTTAGTAAAAACTTAGTCAGTATGTTACATTGAAAGTTACAAAAATAGTTTTATGGCACTTAAACACTACTAAATTTGTTGCGGCATAAACTTTCATGAACTTAAGCCCTTAAAGAGAAAGTGCAATCAGTCAGGAATGATTTCTCTGATGATGCTATAGAACATCTGGCCACTATGTATATACGCAAATGAAATGCACTACTAAGGACACCCACCTAGCTCTACAGTATTCCAATATATTTGTATCTGTCAGAGCAATAGTTCTCAAGCTCCTGTTCCCAAATACTTCTTTTTTATTATAATAATACTTTCTTCATCCCCAAATGATTTGTTACAAAGGAAGGCCCTGAGAAGTTCCATTAGCATTTCAACAACTTCTATCCCACCTAGCCTCAACCCCGTCCACACAGTTGGTTAGACATTATGCTGCAACCCTGTCATAGTTACTGCCTTGTACTAGAAAACCAGCGATCACTACACAATTCTGTACATTTCAAGCTTCAGAGCACATCTTGTTAGTCACTCTCTACATTCAAGGCCTATAAGAAAATTGTGCCCATTCAGTTCCTTAGATAAGCACTAATATCTACAGGACTTAAATAGGGCAAAAGTAGAGTATCATCCCAGATCAGCAAGGCCAGACTTTTCCACAAGAATTGTCAACAACAGGAAAGGCCTAACAGAGAAGATGACAGAACATAATTTGCTATATGTATTGTGTACACCACCAAGAGCCCTTTGGGGGTGGGCAGTATATTAAATTTAATATAAATAAACAAACAAACCACACCATTTGGCTTACTTTCCTTAATACATAGCCCCTGAACTAAACAGATAGTAATGGAGAGAGGGATTTATCCAGGATCTAGGTCTGAAACAAACCCATGTACCAACTCATATCTACTCAGGAAACATTAGCTATATGTTCAGGCCTTCAAAGCCTAACTAAATTTTTGAAAGACTAAGCAAGACCAGTTTCTTGACAATTAACAAACTCGATTGTAACCAATTCAGACTTCTCCTGGGTTCTGGGTTTCTTTCTGGCTACTGGTGGGAAGATAATATCACTGCAGTGTTTGTTGTTGTGAATGAGACATCCTGGGCTTGTATGCTTCACAGAAATATTGCACATCTAGTGTTACCCCTTGCACCTTGTTGTCCCAGTTTTCTCTGTGCTTAGGTGCATTGGGACAGGAAAGTGATAGAGTGGGGAAAAGTTTTAAAATCTGAACACCAACACTTTATGGGCTTTGGTCCAGGAACGTTTATGCCACAATGTATAACAAGACACTTGGTTGTATCTAGTGGAGGACACTGATAAGAGAGGATACAGTGAAATTAAATTGGTACGTAATGGGTTTTTTTATATGAATAATGTATGGATAAAGTCCACAGCTAACATACCTGTGACATTACAGGAGACCTGTAGTGTTATGACTTGAGGACTGCTTCTGTCTGAATCTGAAGAAACTACAGGTATATCCCATAACAGTACTAGTAAGGGTAAAGAATGAATGTATAATATACTGTGTTAAGTGAAGATGAAGGTAAGTTTTCAAGTTAGTTTAATGGAACGATTCTGCAGTCACTCGGGGGTGCACCAGTGTGCTTGATCAACACCTGACCTGACCGCAGCCAGAATTTCTTGGTCCCCAAACAATTCTACAAGTCACAATAAGAACAGCATTGGACAGACTCACCATATCGGCATTCATCAGCTATAGCCTCCTCAAGGATGTCAACACAGTAGAAATGCAGACTGGAGAAGCGAGCAGTATTTGATCCAGAATTCCCAATAAACTGAGCAGTTCCCTTCAAGGAACTTCCAACTAAAAGATTCACCATTTCAGATTGATACACGGAATATCACTTCAGTTATAACTGGGATAGATGGTAAGGGACATACGTACATGTCAGATTCTCAGTTACGACTTCTCAGCTACCCTGATCAGCTTAAAATGGTCATCAAATAGGGAGAGGAGAGGTTGTCTTTGACTCACTTTAAGTTTTTTCATCACAAGTGACTGGAACAGGGAAGGCTAATCAGAAGGTGTCTTAATCTCAGTTTACTTGTAACTACATAATTGGTTTTTCATCCAGGTTAACTATGTCCTGTTATGCATGATGCAATCCATCTACTTGTGGGTAATTATAAGATTGCAGTGGTATGGATGCTGTACTGAATATAAGAATGATATCTAAGTGGTTAATGTATCTGGATAACACTCTTAACACTTGGGACTTCCCTCCGCCTAATTGCCTCACTGTGAGTATCTTGTCATGAAAACCAACCAGTCTTCTTTCTTTGGTCCATTTGCTACTTTCCATCTTCCCAGCAATAATCTACATCCAATCAAAGCCTTCATCGGAAGGCCTTTCTCAGTGGCCTTAAAGTCAACATGCATTGCCCCAGAAAATTGCCTGTAGGCAAATAGCAGAAATTGACCTGCATCTTCAGCTCTGTGCAATGCTTCTCCTGCAGCAGAAAGAGAAAGTACAAGGAACTACAGGAAGCGCAGTGCATATGCTTTTTGGCACTCATGGAAATATTCTATCTCTCTCTGAGCCCCTTTCATACTACAACATGCACTCGATTTCATTGGTCGATTCCGCACAGCATAATAATAACAGGTTGTATCCATTATTTTTGAATCCAAATCCTTTTTTCCCCTTCGCATGGATGCCTGTTTTCCATGAAGGAATCGAGTTGAGGTCAGGAAAAATAATCTGTTTTCTTTCTGCCCCTTCACAAAAACCTGCTATTTTTTTTAAATGACAATGCATACATAGTTATGCAGGTGCAAACATTCTGTTTTTCCTGAATTCTGATTGGCTGTTCCTGTTTGACCACAGCTTAATTGATTGTTTCCAGCTTCCCATGCCTCCTACATTTGATTGGTTGGTGGTAGCCCCCCTTCCACCTGCTTCCACCCTCTGTTATGAGAATACTTCTGATTGGTGGCAAGTCCACAGCAACTCCAGGAGTGAAGCAAAATGTCCCATCCAGTGTGGAAAAACATTTAATGCATTGAAACCATGACGCATCTAAACATGAAACATGCAACTCCGCCTTTAACATAGTGATATACAAAATAATAAAATCTGTTCAAGAAGGAAGCAAAGCGAAATGTCCCATCCACAAAGGTGTGCATCTGCATAGCTATGTATTTTGAGCACCATTTTTTTAAAAAAGGAAATGAGGCCACTGCTCACAATGGCCCCATGTGTTGTGAATGTGTTCCTGAACAAATATGGGTGAAATGGCATTCAAAATTACTGCCATGGGGAGAAAATGTGCTTGGGGGACACTTGGGAAATGGTGGGCTGTAAGAGAATCACACTGGCCAGCAACTCGGCAAAAATAAAACTGGAATGAAGTAAGGAATGGGCAGTGGGCAGGAAAAAGAAAGCATTTGGGATGTGTGCTGTTTGCTTGGGAGTGGATTCAATCCAGATTCAGGTAAAAAGATCACTAGTTTAACCATTTTTGAAAAAAACCTGGGTTGAGGGAAATATAAAGGACCAATTTTCGGGAAGGGACCTGTGCAAAGTTCTTCCCCAAAACAGGATATTTCCCTTTGTCAGCCCGTTATATTTCTACCGTGCAGAATCCATCATTCTTTCATTCACATAAGTGACATATGGATATTGCTTTGAAACAACAGAAGATTCCTTCCTGTTCATTTTCATATCCATGCAACAATTTCACATATTCTGCAAGCCTTCGATGGAAACATACAAACGTAAGTAGATGATGACAGGTGGTAACAATGGAGAGAAACCACACCCTCTTCCCCCTCGCAGGCAAAGAAATACACAAGGCTAGAGCAAAATTTCTCTCCTACAGTTTCTCAGTTACTTCACTGCAGTATAAACATTACAGTGACTACATGGAGACTGACTGCAAGTTTGAATGAGCTATCAGACATCTTACGCCATAGATATTTTAATGCCTTTGTTTCAGACGCATTCAAACCCAATGCCTTTCAATGGATTCATTTTCACCTGCTCAGCAAATGAAGAGCATCGCTAAGCCTGGTTCACACATGTACATTGATGACTTCAAGACTTTGACATATGATGACTTCTGTGTGGTAATGAGTGACCACGAATCTGCCAGCAGTTTTTAATGCTTCAAATGCAATGGAATATGTTCGTTCGTGTTTCTGGGTATCTATTATAAATTGTTGTTCACAGATGCATAGTAGCGACTTTATGCATCTAACATCCTATGTATGAAAGGATCACCACAGATCTGAAAAACCAGGTCTGTATTATGTATAAATTTGAGCAACTTACACCCTGGTCTTCTACTTTTAAAAGTCTTCACTATACCACTAAGTGATCCCTGTGAATGTGTGAATGGGTCACAACTGACACTATAGACAGAAACTGCCCCATTTTATTTATTTATTAGATTTATTATTCCATCCTTTCCCATCCAAAGCCAGGCTCAGGGTGGCTTACACAATTCAAAATATAACAATTCATGATAAAACTGGTTCACAATTTCAGTATTACATAGACCATTAAAACACTGAAATACAGATATAAATCCAAATAATTTATTTACGGTCAATGACCAGAACAACAAGATAAATACAAATATAAATTATCCAATGGCAATTAATTAGTTATCCATGAAGGACCCCTGACCTGAACTGCAATGCTTTTCAGTAACAATTTACACATATATCAACAGCTACTGAACATAGAGTCCCCGGCCCCTCTATGATGCGGCTGGCCTCCACCCGGGCCAGGGCTTTTACGGCCCTGGCCCCTGCCTGGTGGAACACTCTCTCTCCAGCTGTCCGGGCCCTGCGGGATCTTGGTGAATTCCGCAGGGCCTGTAAGACGGAGTTGTTCCGCCGGGCTTTTGGAGTGTCCAGCCGCTGATGTGTACCCCCCCTCCCTCCCCCCTTCTACTCTAGTTCTTGTTTTAGGGTCCCTCCACCATCTATGGGACCCCTCCCCCCTCCTTTGCGGAGGTTTTTAAAATTGGATTTTGTTGCTGACGCTGTTTTATATGTTTTATATGTTTAAACGCTGTATCTATTTGATTGTATGTTTTAGACTGTTGTTCACCGCCCAGAGCCCTTCGGGGGTAGGGCGGTATAAAAAACTCAAAATAAATAAATAAATAAAATAAATAAAACAACAAAGTGATATCACTTAGCCTTCTAATTCCCTTGAAGCCTATTGGTTTAGAAGGGTTATCTTTGGCTTATTCCACACATGCAGAATAATGCACTTTGAAACTGCTTTCAGAGCTCTTTGAAGCTGTGTGGAATGGCAAAATCCACTTGCAAACAGTTGTGAAAGTGGTTTGAAAATGCATTATTTTGCATGTGCGGAAGGGGCTTTTGTTTGGAATGGCTCTGCTGGAGATGAATCTTTGAACCAGCCAAATTTGCCCTACCTGGCAACTTCCACTAGCAGCGATGCTTTACCACAGCAATTTTCCCTGTGCCACCCAAAACTGTATTTTTCCTCTCCTGGATAGAAAGCCACTGCAAGCACTGCAAAGAATTAATAACCCCTTTGTGTTCTTATGTACCTCCATTTTGCCTGAACTCTCACTGGCAATAATAAGCCATAAATTTAAAAGTTCTCATTAGTGAAGTGAGAGGCTGGCAGACCTAGCAGACAAAGCATTCAAAATAGGCCCCTGGGGTGGAGAAGAGAGGCTATTTGTTATTATTTTTAGAAAGGGGGGAAATTGACACACACAAAGTAAACACAGCCCAGGTTTTATGCTAAGAAAATTCTTGCTTCAGAGCAGTTATCTCTCATTGCCAGAGTAGCCCTTAGGATTAAGATGGTTTATAGGGATCAAATGCCTCAGAGATTTATTATAGCACTGACTGTTTACCCACTTGCATAAAATAGGGAACATGACTTATTCCCATGTGTTCAAACCACTCTCTTCACACTCAGTCACTCTTCCCACATACACTGTGCATATTTCACACACAATCTCTTGTGTTCCTTTCTTGGGAACGCTTTCTCCCTCCTTGCTCCCCATGTACAATCCAAGAAGTAAGCACAGCCTCTTTACAGGGATGGGAGCATATTGATATCTATGTATTTTTGCATAACCCAGGTAGACTCAATAATTGGGGGGGAGGGGTGCAAAGAGGACATGGGACATCTCAGCATGTTTCTGAAGCCTGAAAAACAAATCCTTCATTCATCTAAATTTCCATCAGAGCAACAATTGGCAGGTGGTAAAACTGTAATTGCCTTCTGAAATGCTTGGTTAAATTTTGAGTGCTAAAAACTTACCTCAGTTGTGGCAAAGATAGCAGCAACGCTGAAGCTGATATCTTTTGGAGAAAAACTATGACTTGAGAGATTCATCAATAAGATTTTTATGACTCGTTAAAGGCCAAATGCACTGGAACTGTGACCATGGAGGAGTTGTTTACACGTTCACTGTGCAAATTCAGACCACCTTCCATGAGATGTTATCTGTCCCACTGAGAAAAGGATACATGCATCCACATGGAGCTTGTATGCTTTCCCCCACAGAGTTAAATTTAGGTTTGCTGGGGAGGAGGAAAATAAGGAAATGATGTAACAAGAATGGGGAGGGGGGAGTTGGAGGCATGATGTCATCGAGCTAAACATGCCAGCTACATCTCTCCACAAGTTAATTTTACTTTGTTCTTGTTACATGATTTACAACTGCAATTAGCAGTGTTTTCCTTTCTAGAGGCTAGCGATAAAGCTTTCTCTGAATTAGAGGTTGGAAATTGTGTTTTGAAATCCTCAGTGATAATAAGGAGTGTTAAACCCATCTCAACCTTTGTTCCTCCACCTTAACGCCCCCCCGCCCCCCCCCCGGACATTCTCATCATTGATCCCCCAGGTCATATAGTTATTTGCAGATGGGTTGATTTGCGAGTTATTGGGAAATACATATCTTGTCAAGACATTTTACAATAGGTATCACATTCAAGGGGACAGGTCATCATTCAATATTAGAGCATCTGATTAACACGCAGAAGGTCCCAGGTTCAATCAGTGGCATCAACAGTTTAAAAGATCAGGTGGAAGGTGATGTGATAGATATCCACCTGATACCCTGGATGGCTGCTGCCAGTCTGGCTACACACTGCTTAGTCTGAGAGATTAATTGTGTGATTTATTATAAAGAGTCTTCATATACATTCATGTCGGTGTCAATTTTTTTCCAAGATTCCAAGGGTCCTTTTAGACATGCAGTTAATGTTCTAATGCTTCATAAACAGGAGCATGATAATTTCAGGCATCTGTCACAGAACACTTGAAAGTGGCCCACATGTCTAAAATGGTCCACAAAAGTGTGAAAACAACCAAATCTTTTCAAAAATATCCCATCCCTTTGCAGGTTCCCATTGATATCATCAGACACATGCTCAGTTGCACAGATGTGGTCCAGGTACCCCTCTCTTTCACACACACACACACACACACACACACACACACACACACACACACACACACACAGAGAGAGAGAGAGAGAGAGAGAGAGAGAGAGAGAGAGAGAGAGAGAGAGAGAGAGAGAGAGAGGAGTGTGAGTCCTACAGCAAACAATATGTTTGGAGATTTCTATGCTTACATGATTGGACATATCAACAACCTTACCATTAATAAAGCGCTAAAGGATGGAATGTCCAATGACGAGCCTGCTCCCTTATTGGTGGAGGGTTTATTGTTGGACATTCCATCTCTAACCCTGGAGCAGCGGCACCTTGCAGCCATTGCTCCAGGACACCAAAAGACCCCTCGCCCTGCCCACCACTACCAGCAAGCCCTCGCGGCCTCGATCTGCCCTCACCCCCTGCCCTATCTAGGCCCGCTGTATTTCATACCCTACAGCGGGCTTTACTGCTAGTTATATATAAAAATGCTCCTATGAACCTCAAATACTTCCTATACCATAAGGGGGAAAATCTTATTAAAGTCCTCCAGTAGTTTCCTGTGTAGATGGCAACCAGTGAAATATCCCAAATACAAAAAGAGTCAATTTCTAGTGAGGTATGGATAACTATGTAACAGTTCTCAGAGTCTCTGTACTAATAGCAGCTTGCTATCAAATAAGGATATTCAAATCCCAATCTCTTATCTTGTATAAGATGAACTTAGATCAGCAAATGGGGATTCCCATATCCAAATTAAATCCGGCAAGTGGAGATTTTCGTACAGAACGCTCACCATGGTCATCAAAGAGGTTTTCAGATAAATTTCCTTCCTCAGTATCATTTCATAGTTGCTGCCATTATTAATTACAGATAACAGAATAGGTATTGGAATTGTCCTGAATGTTTCCCAAGAGGCCCACAGGAAATAGTTTACACTTAGCCACTTGGGAAATATGCAAGACAATATCTTCAATGTTACCCCTAATTAATAATGGTGGCAGCTATGAAATAGTACTGAAGAAGGAAATTTCTCTGAAAACCTCTTTGATGACCACAGTGAGCGTTTTGTACTGGAAATGAAAATCTCTAATTGCTGGATTTAATTAGGATATGAGAAACCCCATTTGCTAATCTAAGCTCATCTTATAGAATGATCCATACCTCACTGGAAATGGACTCTTTTTGCATTTGAGATTTGTCATCAGTTACTACACAGGAGACTACCAGAGGACTTTAATATGACATTTCCCCTTATGATTTCAAAATAGGAAGTATTTGAGTTCTTAGGGTCATATTTATATATAATTGTTGGTCTGTCTTAGAGTCTTTTGGATGTTTCATGTATGTATGTTTTGTATTTATGTATTCATCTAAGTACACTATTCACTTGGCAATTTCAGCATGCGCAGTTAATGTCTAAGCCATAGGGGCATAGTGGGTTGTTTTGATCTCATGATATATACTATATCCCATCTTTTGTATTTATAATTGTACATATGTCAGGATAAAGCTGCTGTGTTTCTCTAGGAACAGATTAAAATTCTCCCAAAAGGATATTAGGAAGGAATTGATCCATATTAGAAGGGACACAACACAGGCCTCTAGATTCCACGTTACATACAGACACCATTGAGTGTGGATTACAGCTTCAGTCACAGTCATGATCTCAGGCAGAAATTTCATATTAAACAGTTTAACAACTGGTTCCGGTGGTGGGATTCAAATAATTTAACAACTGGTTGTTTACAAGCACCATGTTAACAACCAGTTCTGCCAAAGTGGTGTGAACCTGTTGAATCCCACCACTGGATTAATCTCCATAGTACAGTGTTGCAGTGTTACTTAGCAACAGTGATATCAACAGCCCAATGTGGTGGTGGGTTGCAGTGACTTGCACGGAGATGTCCAGAAGTGGTAATTTGCATCCAGATTATTAGTGCTCATTCCAATTAGGAGCAGCACTTCATCTGCTGGTTTGTTTATTAAAATCCTGTACCATGGGGAAAGAGAGAAAAGATGCTGCTCAAGGAAGGAAACAGTAGAAAGACACAGAGGGTTAATCACTCAGAGGACCATCTTGAAGACAATCACTGTTCTACCACCACTTATAATTATAAAGGAGAGAAAAGGGAAAGAGTTAACTGCTGAAAATAAATACTATTTTTCCTACCTATAGTGCTAGCAAAAGCAACCAGATCAGTAGCACTGAAAAATAACATTCTTTTTCATTGGTAAAATGGGTGCACTGCAGGGACCCAGCAACTATTTTGCACTCACTCAAGCATCCCCTCAGTTAGGGCAAGAATTATAATTTCAGAATGCATTCATTCTGTATTCTAAATGTGGAGAACTAGTGGCAAAAAGTGGAGAACTCAAACCATGCACAAAATTATAAACAAATATAAAATAAATGGAATAGGGAATATTTACTCCTCCATACTCCCAATCCCTCATTCACATTTTGATAGTATCACTAGGTACCTTGCCTTGGTATCTACCTTTGCATTCTTCTCTCCTTTGTGAAAGCCCCTGAGTGTTCATGTAATAACAGTAGACAAATTTTACCATTTGCCCAATAGAGAGGCACACAAAATGTTCTATGCATCTCCAGTGATACCATGGGTATTACCCCATGAGTACTAATGAAAAATGCATAATAATAATAAAATAACTGAATAGTGGACAGACAGTGTGTTGTACTGATGAAGGCATCAGACTAGGATCTGGGAAACCCAGGTTGGAATCCCCACTCTGCCATGGAAACTTATTGGGTGACCCTGAAGCAGTCACACACTCTCAGCCTTGACCCTGGCAAATATGTGGATGGGAGACCTCCAAGGAATACCAGGCTTATGGTGCAGAGGCAAGCAATGGCAATCCACCTCTGAACTTCTCTTGCCTTAAAAACTCTTGGGGGTCACCATAAGACAACTGTGATTTGGTTTGATTTGATGGCAAAAATAAAACAAAAAAAAACCCTTGGCTATATAGGTTATGCTTCTGGGCATGTCAATTTGGCTTAACTTAACCTGAGGCACTACAAAATTCTGAAAAATATGGCTGCTCATGACCCAAAAGCAAGACAATAATATTGTTTACTATGGTTAGCAGCAGCACTGCCTTTCCTCACACCTGCGAGCTGAAGTTGCTAAAGAATGAAACTGGGAACTTCTATGAGCAAAGTACTAAAGGGAGGTAAGGTTCCATGGTAAGCCCAATCTCGTCATGTCTTGGAAGCTAAGCAGAGTCAGTACTCAGACATGAGACTACCAAGCATGACTCAGTGGAGGAAAGCAATAGTGCACCACCTCTGCTTTTCACTTGCCTTGAAAGCACTTTGCTAAGATCACTGTAAATCAGTTACAATTCAACAGCACATTCCCAAACAGCTGACATCCCCATACATAGCCCCTCTGTTTCTGCAAGTGTGAACTTGTCTGGGAATGTAATCCAGGACCTATCCCCACCATATTAAGAACCACACCCTTAGGAGCAAATTAGACATTTGCTTTTTTAATGAATCAGGTCCCAGTTCCTTGGACCCCAACTCAAATTTCTTGCAGTTACACAGCAGCAATGGGAAATGGGTATTTAAAAATAAAGCAGAGTCCAATTGGATGCAGAAAGCTGCCGGGGGGGGGGGGGGGGGTTTTCCCCAGCTATTTGCCTATGCCAAAACATATGGGAGGGGTGCTTTTCCTGTTTTTGCTGCTCTACATAGAGTATTTCATGCAGGAGCCCTTCCTGGCCAGACAGCAGCACTCCCAGTCTAAATGGGCTATGGTTTATTTTTTTGAATTGTCATTCCCTGCAGCTGGTGTGAGGCTGCAGAGATCCTGAGTTGGGTCCTGGAAATCTGGATCCAGCTCTAAAAAACAGCATATCTAATTCGGCCCTTAGACCAAGAAGCAACAGCAACCCTTTCTCCTACCTGGAACAGCGATATGTCTTACAAGAGGAACAATTATGCACTATTTTCTGATGTGTTCCCAATTAAACTCTTTGAGCACTGGAAAGCAGCCTATGCATGTTAAAAACAGAATGGAATAACTACATGATTGTGTTCCCTTCTACCCTTAATAAACATTTCTCGTTGAAAATGCAGCATTTGGGTTATGGAGTTTGGTTTGTTCCTTGCGCTCTTTTGTGAGCATTTTGCAGCTCAATTATTGATGTGCCCGGGCCTCCAGGGAACCAGGCCCTAATAATTCCCTCCATGTGCTGTGCCTTATGACTAGCACACATGGAGGTCAAACATCTTTTCACATACTGTCAGGTCATGACTCTTGGTGCTTGTTCATGAAAAGGTAATTACTACTTGGAACTTTGTCTTGGTAATGTAGTGCAACTGTTTGACGCAACTTGGCTCCAAGAGCAGCTTGAAAATAGCATGAGTTATCCTGGAAGTACTTTGGTATGAACCCACTTATGATGTCATGATCACTGTGGGAAACTATATCTGCTTAGACCAGAACTGATTAAAGCATTGCTAAAGGGCATATGTACTTTCTCGTAATATCCTTGATTGGACACACAAAAGATCCATTCTGGATTTCAGATCTGATTTGCTTAATTTATTCCCTGTGTATTAGCTATAGATACACAAGTGCACACTGCCAAAACCACAAATCTTGTGGCTTTTAAAAACTGGTGCCAGGTTATCCTGAATTGACAATATTGTTATTATCTGATAAGACCATTTAAATACTCTGAAAATAGGTTTTTAAAATCATACATTTGAACACATGAAACTGCCTTATACTATCAGACCAAAATCTATACTGTCTGCTCTGACTGGCAGCGGCTCTCTACGATCTCAGGGTAATGATGTCAGTTGCCCACTTCGAGTGGCCATCTTACCACTAATGCCCCCCTAACATTGCCTCTGCAGCCACTGAGAAAACAAAGGGAAGGGGGTGGAAATTACTTTCTAGGGCTGCCAATTCCTGGTGGTTTCAGGACTGATAGTCCACCTTCCAAAGCAGTCATTGTCTTCAGGGAAACTGATCTCTTTGGTTGGTGATCCTGTTGATGCCTTGGTTGACCGCTACAATGGTTAGTTGACCCAATTGGTCCCAGGTTCTCCCTCTCAAGTGTTAGAGGCCAGATAGCTCCTTGGCTTACTGGGGGATGTAGGCGAAGAAAAGATAAGAGAGATGGCTAGAGTGACAGTGGAGGAAGACTCAGGCCAAATTTGACAAGACATGGGGAAAGCAAGGACATAGGTAAGAGGGTAAGGGGGGGTTCCCGGGTTCAACCCCCCATTACATGTCAGAAGCTCTGGCCCCCGCTCCCCCCCCCCCCCGTTTGTGGGGTTTTTTTGTATTTTTAGTGTTTTTTCAGTTTTTGGACTGCAGGGGGCGCAGTTTTTAGGCTAGCAGCATCACAATTTCAGGGATTTGTTGGGAGACTCTCCTGATACCACCCAGTTTTGGAGAGGTTTGGTTCAGAGGGTTCAAAGTTATGAACTCCCAAAGGGGGTGCCCATCCCCCATTGTTTCCAATGGGAGCTAATAGGAGATGGGGGCTACACTTTTGAGGGTCCATAACTTTCGACCCCCTGAACCAAACTTCACCAAACCTGGGTGGTATCATCAGGAGAGTCTCCTAAGGATACCCTGAAAGTTTGGTGCTGCTAGCTTAACAATTGCACCCCTGACATAAGAAGAAGAGTTTGGATTTATATCCCCCCTTTCTCTCCTGCAGGAGACTCAAAGGGGCTTACAATCTCCTTGCCCTTTCCCCCTCACAACAAACACCCTGTGAGGTAGGTGGGACTGAGAGAGCTTCGAAAAGCTGTGACTAGCCCAAGGTCACCCAGCTGGCGTGTGTTGGAGTGTACCGGCTAATCTGAATTCTCCAGATAAGCCTCCACAGCTCAGGCGGCAGAGCAGAGAATCAAACCTGGTTCCTCCAGATTAGATACACAAGCTCTTAACCTTCTACGCCACTGCTGCACAGCAGGCACCCTTCAAATTTCCCCAAATTCTCCTTTTAAATCCACTCCCTTGGCATGGAATTAAAGGGAGAATCTGAGGTTCCCAGTTTAAACATTGAAAGTGATGCTGTTTCAGGGTGGGGGAGAATCCACCCTCAACCAGCATCACTTTCCATGTTGTTTTAACTGGGGACCCCAGATTCTCCCTTTAAGGTGGATTTAAAAGGGGAATCTGGGCTCCGTAGTTTAAACACCATTGAAAGTGATGCTGTTTGGGGGTGGATTCCAGCATCACAGCAGCCGCCCATGGGAGGGGAGCATTTTTTTGCACCAGGCTCCATTTTCCCTAGCTACACCTCTGCCTGGAGGGGAGGGCAGAAGGGACTGCTGGCTGGGAGCCCAGCCGGGGGGGTGGGGGCAGGGGAGCCTGCTGTCCCTGGACTCGGAGAGCTACTTTTATAAGCACTGAGCAAAGGCTCATTTTAAAGCACACTTCATGGCAGTGTTGGCAGCAAAGAAACAACACTTTTCCAGCCCCATTATGTCTGCACTGTATAGACCAGTGGAGCTGTTCCAAGTAGTCAGAAATAGGGAGGACTGCTTGGTGGCATGCTGTGGCTGTTTTGCTTAGCACTTTGCAGATAAAATCTCTCACATGTATTTCAACTTGTTTTCTACATTAGCAGTGACAGAGTTTGAATGGCACCAAGGTGCCAACATGTCCAGTTGTGAATTCTCCCCCAAGCAATAGTTCAGCTGGGACTGATACCACTGATTTCATCCTGGTATAATAGAAGCATGAGTCAGACCTGAATTAGCTAAGAAGCCACCAATAAATTCTTCCCACTCTCTTGCAGAGTACATGGGTATGATTAGTGTCTATGATATCACCCAGAGAGAGGGGGGCAGGACATGGAATTGCTCTGAGTCATTTATGTCACTGGAACTTGTGCTATACAAACTCAACAACTTATTTTCATTACAGAAGAGTCCCTCCTTCTCTGTCACTAGTACATTCAGGCATAACCTCCACACCTGGCCTCAAGCTAAAGCCAAAGGGCATGGCAAGTGTGTGTTGTTCTGTGATCCAAAACAGGCATTTGAATGGGTACTCTCTTTTTGGTTGCCTTGCTGTAGCTCAATGGAGAACATTTAAAACAAAAAAGATGAAAACTATGTATAAGGCTATACCTAATGTTTTATGAACTTATCTGTACTCTTGGCAAAATACGTGGACTGCTGTGGGCTTCCCCCAATGTACACTGTCTGTGGCATATTGCACCCCAAAAAGGTTACTATAGCCAAGCAAGAGGAGAATGTATTGAGGAGCGCAAAAATTAAAGAAATTTCCCAGCCCCTCCTTTTTCCCACAGAGAACTCCACTTTCTGAGAGCCTATGGATTATGCATACACATTTACATCATGCTCTTTCAAAAATCTGACATGAGCACCAGTGATGAGCTGCACAGAAGGAGGGGACAGGGACTGACATATCCCAATCTATATCTCAAAAACAAGCTCCTAAATGAATACAATAAACCGATGACAGGAGTAGAAATCCTGAATGGACTTTTCAAGACATAACTTAGCCTACAAATTGGACTTGATGTATGTTGCAGATGACAGAGAAGTGCATACTTTTGTACACTCTAGATTTGGTGTTTGGAATCATTCCATATTTGACTATGCTATCAAGTCGCCATTTATAAACTTTGACTGTAACTGTGTTTGTGTGTGTGTTGGGGGGGGGGGATTTTATGGTTTTACCTTTAATGATCTATTTAAAACAAAGTTTCTTTGTTTCCAGCACATTTTAACATCATACAAAATAAAGGAACCCAAAATGGGGTGGGGGGTGCAGGTGGAGCAAAAGGCTATTTTGCTGAGAGGTGGCTCAGTTTTCTATAGTTCCTTAAGATTTCTGTGGGACTGAAGAAATTGGCTACTATCTGGGGCACAAGTGTGAGAAGGCATGGGCGGAGGATGGGGTGGGGTGGGGTAAGTAACCATGAACCAACACTGCACAGTGGCTTATAAAAACTTCACAGTTCTGGTGGTGCAATGTCACTTCTGGCACAAACCCAGTAGTTACATCATTTCATTAGGGCAATACTCTGAGATTCCACTGGTTTCATAGAGCTTCAGCAGAATCCAAGAGCATCTCCCTGTTGATGTCCCATCTGGTTTTGCACCAAAAGTGCAAATTTAGACATTCCTGCCACCCTCTGTCTGCCACCAGTTACCAGTGCTGGGCACACAACCCTACACCAGGGACTGAATTTCAACTCTACCACTGAGCTATAATCCCAAGTATCCTATTTCATATGTTAAATCTATGACTCAGAAATACTTTGCAAAGCATTAAAATCACTTATATGGATGACTGGCAGATCATCACTGTTAGTATTACAGAATTCCTTCCTGACATCTTCCCACTGACTTTGGCTTTCCCTTTCCATGTTGTTTTGTTAGAGCAGATCTGCTTCTTCCACATTTGCCATGCATCTGGAAACACCAGTCCACTGTAATGATTTTCTTCCTTTGTTCATGTATAGCCACACAAAAGATTAAAAAAACAGCTCTTGGGCCTGCACACTCTCCACTGTTATCTTCTTCTGGTATCCCATGTGTCCTATCAGTTATTAAGCTCCACTCCTTAATCCATTCCATGTGCTTTCCCTTCTCGTCAGGCTCACTGACTTTGCCAATCAATCTTCTTTTCCTCTCTTTGTTATGCCCTGGGAAAGTTAGATAAATATCTCCCCTAACTTCTCCATTGTTTCCTAATTCAGTAAGGCATTTCAAAGGCTCTCAAGAGGATGCGTCAGCCTTGCTCTTTTATGAATCTCTGTTGCCTGCTGCTTGAGATAAATCAGATCTGATGGAAGCTTTGTCCAGCACTTCTAAGAAAGATCTTGGAACCACACTTCTGCAGGCCTCTGCCCAACACTTCCTCAAGTGCATAAGCCAAACCCCCCAGCCCAGCCCACTTAGACATTTTCTAGACAGAAAAGAGAGTCCAAAATATTCAAAATGAAATTGTAAAGTAGGATGCCCTGCCGTATAGATGATTGTAGTAATGCACTGCTGACCCAGCAGCACCGTAGTAGAACGTTGGGACGCCAACGGACCTACGGCCTTCTGGTCGCACCGCACCCCCACTCCTCATCCCCCTATGAGTCACGGGTCATGAACTATCTGGCTCAATCACCGGGCGCAGGGACAATGGTCTTGCCCCCAGGTGAGGATTAGGCTCAGACGCTTACGCTCCTCTCCGCACGTAGCCAGGTGAGATCATGCATCACATGATGATCTCCCGACCTCCCGCCTCCCGCTCTCCCGGAACTCCCCCCGGTCCTCCCTCCTACACGCCCCCGATAGAATAACAATAAAAGGTGCCAGGAACCAGCACGCGGCAGACTCGCTAGGAACACGGACCTCCGGTCTCCCGCTGCTGGCGATCTCCACCAGATGTTATCTCCGCGTCTCGTCTCGTTCTTACGCTGACCACGTGGGTCGACTACAAGCGATGACAAGTTAAAAAGGGAGTGGGATTAGATAAATTCATAGACGATGGATCCATCCATCACTATTATCCCAGATGGTGAAAATGAATCTAGAGAATATAAGAGCTGGAAAGCAGCATTGGAAAAGACCTCGACCTTGGTGCCATTTATTGGCCCTGCAGGGCAACTGCTTGATCACTGTTAAACAGGATGCTGCACTGAATGGACCACTGGTCTGCTCCAGCCAGGTACTTCTTATGTTCTTAAATTCAGAGTTTACTTGATGTTTATCACAACCCTATGTGCTCAGAAATAAGACCTACTATGGTGCTTACTTGCGGGTAATTGTGCATAGGATTGTACCCCTTGGTTCACAATCTTAAGCCTTGTCACTTAAGCTACTACTGAGTGACATGAGGAATGCATTAGCTTAGAGATAGCCTTTAGGCTATCCCAAATGAAATGCAACCAGCATTCACTAAAGGAGCATTGGGAATCTTTCAGTGGGTCAGGAGAGGAAGGCTAGGCAGCCTTGTCTGATCTCTATCAATAATCAGTTTGGAGGAGTATTCCAGTCCCCTAATTTAGCTTAATTGTTATTCTAGTCACTGCAATTCACAACTATGCACGTCTTCAAACACCTTCTGTGTAACTGCATCAGCATCTTCTTCAGAGCAAGGTTCGTAATAACTTGTCTTTCACTCTCCCCTCTAGATCAGAGCAGTACTGGGTTGTTTCCCTCTCCTGAGATTTCTCACATGCTTACATCTTCTTACATCCTTTGCCTAGGATTAGAAACAGCAATTTGGAAATATTTTAAAGCATCTGGAGATACATTGGGACTCATCATTGGGGCATTCATTGAAAATGCTTGGGGGAAGAATTAGGACTAATAAAAGGAAACACTTCTTCACGCAACGTGTGATTGGTGTTTGGAATATGCTGCCACAGGAGGTGGTGATGGCCACTAACCTGGATAACTTTAAAAGGGGCTTGGACAGATTTATGGAGGAGAAGTCGATTTATGGCTACCAATCTTGATCCTCTTTGATCTGAGATTGCAAATGCCTTAACAGACCAGGTGATCGGGAGCAACAGCCGCAGAAGGCCATTGCGTTCACATCCTGCATGTGAGCTCCCAAAGGCACCTGGTGGGCCACTGCGAGTAGCAGAGAGCTGGACTAGATGGACTTTGGTCTGATCCAGCTGGCTTGTTCTTATGTTCTTATGTTCTTATCATAGCAAAAGGTCATTTAGTAGCATCATACAATTACATCTTTTAAAAATTCTGTATAAGACTGGTCTTAGCTCCCATGATCCCAGAACATCCAGTTAAAAAAGGATTTCTAATAGAAGACCAGGGAAAGACCTCTGTCTTAGACCCTAGGGAACAATGGTAGTCAGTGTAGACCAAACTGGGTCAACATCAAGTGTCCAAGAGCTGTGAACAAACTTCTGGAATATTTTTAAGACCTGAAGCTCCCCAAGCTGTGGCTATATCAATCCAGTTTCCTTAAGAAGACTTTTTTTGCTGTCAAGTTGCAGTTGATTTATGATGACCCCCCAGGGTTTTCAAGGCAAGAGTTGTTCAGAGGTGGTTTGCCATTGCCTGATTCTGCATAGCAACCCTAGACTTCTCTGGTAGCCTCCCATCTAGGGCTGACCCTATTTAACTTCTGGAATCTGTTGAGATCAGGCCAGCCTGGGCTATCCCCATCAGGGATAATGGTATAGAAAACAGATGATAATTTTTAAATTAAACTCTAAATTCTGGGAAAGTTATTGTCAGTTCTCAGTCTGGGCTGACAGATGGTGGGACTCAGTAAAAATCATAGTTTGTGCTGAGCAAGTGACTTGTTTGTCAAGAAATCTCTACTGTGCCTCTCCCCTACATTCCAGCCACCCAATTTTTCTCTCTGACCTCTAAAACACTGGCTGTGACACCATTCCCCTTTCCTCCTGGTATTCCATCACTGTAGCTCCTCCGGCTAGAAGGGCAAGGAGCCCCATCTATCAATGCCACTCACTGAATCAACAACAGGGGTCATTTGAGGGGAAATAAAAATAAGTGGAGTTATTTTCCCTCAGGCAACATCTGAACAGACACTTCTGAAAACATGGAGGCCTGCAAAGGGATGTGAAGCACAGGGGTGGGGGGTAGGCTGTGGGGGCAGCCAAGTAATTTCAGCAGCATTTTCAACAGGCTTGGATAAAAAGATCCTGATGCTTCAGTTGAAGTCTGATATATGGAAATGGACAGCTGAAGCTTTTCATGGCATGGAAGTAAATAATGTCCCCTTAAGTGTCTACTGAAAGGACAAGAGCATTTTTATTCCAGGCATTTGGTAACCCATACATGGTGAACCCCAGGATTTTCAAGGCAAGAGATGTTCAGAAGTGGAGAGCTAGTGTGGTGTAGTGGTTATGAGAGGTGGATTCTAATCTGGTGAAGTAGATTTGTTTCCCTGATTCTATACATTAAGCTTGTTGGGTGCCCTTGGACCAGTCACGGTTCTCTCAGAACTCTCTCAGTCCCACCTACCTCTCAGGGTGTCTGTTGCGGGGAGAGGAAGGGAAGGTGTGTGTATGCCACTTTGAGATTCCTTACCATTGAGAAAAGCAGGGTATACCGTAAGTCCAAACCTCTGCCCTTCTTATTCTACATGTCAGTGTTCTCCCCTCAATATTTGGCAAAGCAGATGTAGGATTCCATAAAGGGTTGCAGGACTGTCCTGTCCTATCTATCTATCTATCTATCTATCTATCTATCTATCTATCTATCTATCTATCTATCTATCTATCTATCTATCTATCTATCTATCTATCTATCTATCTATCTATCTATCTATCTATCTATCTATCTATCTATCTATCTATCTATTTATTTATTTATCAAATTTATAAACCGCCCACCCCCAAAGGGCTCTGGAAGTTTATTTCACATTTTAAATTGCCTGTCAACTTTGGTTCACTTACCTGCATTGAAGCCAGTGATTTTTATGGGGACAGAAAGAAAATCTTTCATTTTGTAGGATGGTTTCACTGGCAACAGTGAATGGTTTCAATGTAAGATGGTTTCACTGGCAACAGTATGGCCAAGAAAGTAAGCCACTTCAGGTGAATTAGAGTGCAGTATGAAGCAGGGTTCTCAGAATCTTATCCAGATGTTCATCCCTACCTTTGCCTTCTCATTTTTGTTTTCATACACTGTTTCGCCCACTCCCCACTGAACCAACATTAGCTTGCAGGGGGGACTAGGAAGTGCACCTCATGAACTCAGTCTTTTACAGTGCAATCTTAAGGACACTTTTCTGGAAAACAAGCCCCACAGAACAAACTTGTTAAGAATTCTGAGCAGCTCTGCTTAGGATGGAAGTGGTGCAAGACCTTTACTGCATTGCCAGGAGATTTGGACAAAGATATATAGAGCTAGGTATTATCAGCATATTGATGACATCCCCTTTCAAAGCTACAAATTTCTCTCAAAGAGGCTGAACAACATGAAGGTTGTATAGTGATTAAAAACTTAGGAGATAATATCAGCCCTGTGGAACTAATTGCACAGAACTGCTCTCACACTGAACATAACTGGTTTCCTCAAACTAACATGGTGTCATGGTTAGAATTAATTGGTCTCCAATGACAACTGCAACACACTCCACTCCCTGAAAGAGACGGAGGCCCAGCAGGAGGGAGTGTGTAGGGCTCAGTTGATAGCTGCTGATAGCCCAGGCATGCCCCACTCAAGCACACACAAGCTCTTTAGGCAAAATCCTGTCAGGAAACATATGCTGCCACCTTTTTAGAGGAAAAAATGGAACTATGAGAGGCTGTTTAACAGATAAAACAAACTAGACTTTATTGACAGGCTTTTTCTTCTCAGTTTGATGGTACAGAGAGGTTTAAAGTGTTTCTTGTTCTTTTAGACAGATATTACTTAGATACAGTGGCGTATTTGCCTAAGGACAAGGGGTACCCCATGTCCCTAGGTGCCCCCATTTGATCACGTGGGGGGTGCCAAAATTTCAGGGTTGTTTGTGTGTTTTTTTCCATTTTTAGTGTTTTTTGCATTTTGGCCTGCAGGGGGTGCAGTTTTAAAGCCAGAGACTGTCCTGATGATACCACCCACTTTTGGTGAGGTTTGGTTCAGAGGGGCCAAAGTTATGGACCCCTAAAGGGGGTGCCCCATCCCCCATTGTTTCCAATGGGAGTTAATAGGAGATGGGGGCTACCCATTTGAGAGTTCATAACTTTGGCTCACCTGAACCTAACTTCACCAAACTTGGGTGGTATCATAAGAATAGGTAACAGGTGATACCCTGAAATGTTGGTGTTATTAGATTTAAAAATACACCCCTGACAGGCACCCCAAGAAATTTGCCCAAGATTCTTTGTTTTGCAATGCCTTGGCTTCATTGTAGCCAATGGGGAATTTCTGAGTGTGTGAGCAGGCTGCACATTTTTGAAGATAGAGGCATCAGACTTTCAAGGTGGCTCAGGAGACTCTCCTAGTAATAGCATCCAGGCTTGCAGACCTTTGCTTCTGGGGGTTCAATTTTATGCCCTCCCCAAAGGCTTATTTTGTTTCCCTGTTCCTGCATATAAAGATTGCTGGCTGAGATCTCTCAGAACTCTCTCAACTCATGTCCCCCACCCACCCCCAGAAGCAAAGCTCACCAAATGTGTGTGGTAGAAGAAAATGCTCTGAGCACCAAGTTGAAGGTGAACCTGGTGCCCACAGCATTTGCCCCGCCCAAGAAACTTTAGCAAAATTGGCTGGTTCCTTTCATGCGCAGCAGCAGCCCTACAGGAAATGTGCCCTCGCCCAGAGCAAGACCCCTACCAGAGTGCCTCCCATTGAAACCTCTACCACAGAGCCATCTGGGCACAACAGAAAGCCCCATTGAAGTCTGTAGTGGGAAAAGTAATTTTTCCCACCACAGAACTTGCTGAAGAGCCTGGCAGTTTCTGGGGAATTTCTGAGTGTGTAAGCACTGGTTGCACATTTTTGAAGACAGAGGCTCCAGACTTTCAAGGTGGCTCCAAGTGACTACCCTTCGAGTCCAAGTGACTACCCTTCGAGTCCAGTACATGAGGAAGGATTTAAACCAGTCCAAGGCACATTGCCTGATATTTACTTCTGCCTCCAAATGTTGAACCGAATAGCATGATATACTGTATCAAAGGTTTCAGATAAATCCTTCAGGAGCAACGAACAAGTATGATCGTTGTCTACATTTAAATAGAGATCATCAGCAAAAGCCATCAAGTCCCTCTATGTGTCATAGCCTAGCCGGAAACCACACTGAAAAGGATCCAGAGCACAAGTTACCTAAGAAGTGGAGTTGGTCTGCTACTGCTCTCCCTATCGTTTTGCCCTAGAACTGTAGTTTAGGGACTGGGTAATAATTACCCACTCACCCTTTGGCTCATGCCTAAAGCAAAGTGCAGGACTGTTTGAGCTGGCTGCCAATCAGCTGGGGCTTACCTAACAGACAGGGACTCCAACATGAGAAGGGGAGTATCTGGTATTAAGAAGCTTACAGTGTGACAGATTATGAAGAAACAGGTTTATAAGTCCCCACTGTCACTCAGGTTGGTCCCCAGGAGGCTGGAAAACCCCATGGCCATCTGTAGTCTCTGTTGAGCAATGCTGCCCATTCCCTTTATTCCCCGAGGATTACCA
This sequence comes from Sphaerodactylus townsendi, assembly GCF_021028975.2. Taxonomy (NCBI): domain Eukaryota; kingdom Metazoa; phylum Chordata; class Lepidosauria; order Squamata; family Sphaerodactylidae; genus Sphaerodactylus; species Sphaerodactylus townsendi. The sequence goes on from NC_059426.1 coordinate 146,239,423, forward strand.
AAACCAAACTGGATATCGTCCACTGCCACTAATGACTCCTGATTAGTGTCTTCTGCTAACTGGAATTCAATGTTCAGCACCCTGTACCTGCCTTGCCATTCAGAGGGTACTGCTAGTTACTGCATCACTGACCTCACTTGTACAAGTTAGAACAGGAACAATAGACCATAATTTCAAGCTGTTGTACTCCAGGGATGGTGAGCTTACCCATTGTCCCTCCACATTAACTTACTTCAGATAGCCAGACAGAACAGGTATCATGTGTTTCCAGGCTTAGAGCATTCAAAATATAACAATATGATCTGTTCAAGGATTCAGGCTAAGCAAGGACACAAAGAAAAGATGTAAACAAGCAATCCCCTTTCCCTACACTTGGTACTTATGCTAAATGACTTTTAAATAGCACAGACTAGCATTTATTACAGTTGCAGTAGTTAAAGTTCAACATTACCTTAGTTTTCAGTTGGGATTTCCCTCCATTGTCCCTTGATGCATAAAGATGAAGTTCCTAACTAAAGCATTAGCAGTGCATGGCATGAGCTTTCCTGGTCAGAGATCATAAGAAAAAAAGAACTTCTTCTCTGTGTCCAGAGAGACAGAAAAAAAGAATCTGAATTACTAAGTACATTTGCCTATAAATGTAGGAGAATGTTCTGAGCGAAAAAAGTATCATTTTTTATCCTGGATTTAGGGAGGATATTTTTAATACTGATTTTGGGGTATAACAGTACCAGTTCAGGATTCAAATCCATGAGATTTTTTTCCAGTTTCCAGAATTTGGGGACTATTATTTTCATTGGGGGAACCAAATCAAGGGTCTTGGACAGCTGCTTTTAAAGATGATGACACTAAATTTGTAGAGAACATAGGGGGTGTCCTCAGGATAAGTATCCTCAGGATACTTACCTGTCCTTTTCAGAAAACCTCCCCCCATACACACGCACACATCACTACAATTTTTGAACATAATGTGAATTTTGAAAAAAATACAGCTTGAGTATGTATAATTGCCTGCAAGTAATCAATCATCCAAATGTTATGAGGCAAATCTTCATACTAATGTCCACTACAGGGTAACCTTTATTATTTATTAATACTATTTAAAAAGTTCCTCTAGATTAGAATGTCATAGACTCAAGGCAGCAGTGGTGGCCCTCAAAAATTCCTTCTCTGCAGTTTGTGCCCAATAGTTATTGGGTGAGCAGGGATGCAGTGGGAAAGGAAAAATCCCACTGACTGGGAAATCAGAAGAATCAAAGGAAAACAAGGCATCCACTGTAAGCAACCAAACATGAAACCACCCCCACAGATTTGTGTGTTTGCCATGTTCCTTGCATAAAAACTGAAATTGCTGCTATGAACTCTTGCAGGAAATAGTCAAGTGCTTCACTTGGAGGCAACACTTTGTTGGAGACAAAACTTGACACTAGTGATCAGATTGGGGTTGGGTTGAGCATAGTGTCCCTTCAGGAAACCTTATAATATATAAGCATTCTTGCTAGGGTTTAAATAAACAGTGTAGGAACAATGATCTGTTGAGAGTTCTGATGTCTTGGGTGAGCTCTTGCCCATCCAGTTACCATTAACCTCAACAGAACTATGTTCAGACCAATCTGATCACCTGAACTATTCTTTATGGGAGCACAGATCACAACCACCCGCAGTGCCATGCAGGATTTTGTATGTAGGCTGCTGATGGATAGCTGAACTAACAGTTCACCCAAAGCACTGATTGTACCACAAAAAAATAGCACTGTAGCTTGGGCCAAACACTTTGCGTGTACCTGAATTGCCTTGAGAAATTCACATAAAGGAAACATCTGAGATGAACATGAGTTTATGGACTTCCTTCTTACTGTGCATGATATACTTCCCAGTCAATATCTTTTGATTCATCTCCCCATTTCTGTATATTTAAAACACAGTGTAGAGCACAGCCACGAGCACCAAGCACAGCCCATTCCCTTGAATCTTGATCACTCTTCTTCATTAGATATCGTCCTTTGCAAAAAAAACAAACCCAGTTCATTATGTCTAGCTCTATATTTCTTTTCCTTTCTTTTATTTTTTATGTTTTGTTTCTTTCATTAAAAACCCCCTTTATGTGGTTTATGGATAAAATAATGAACAGTTTTACAGAGAATTAATTTAACTCTCCCAAGAGAGTTGTTCAAGATAAACGGATACAAATGAGTCCAGGCACCATGTGAAAATGATTGTAAAGTATAGTAAAAGCAAAAGATGCCAGTAATAGTGTGCAGAAGACAAGCAGAAGAATTCAGCTTTACCATGCACCTCTTAAAATGATCTAAAATCCATATTATTGATCAGCAAATTGTAAATATCTGCTAATGTACCATCTACTAAGTTTTTACTTATGCATCACATTCAGTGTTAGGCAATAGGTACAGGCTGTTACACATACTGGTTTGTCTTACCTGACACCTGGATTCCAGGCCCCAATTTTTCATGAAATCTTAGACAAGTTATTCACTTCCATTTCATTGGATATCCCAAGGTATGGGTATAAAGGGCACATGATACAACTACCTCTCTCAAGATCTGAGTCTAATCAGTAGTGGATGGTAAGTCAGATGGTTAGGTTGAGGAATAGTGACAGGTCCAAAGTCATTCAGTGAGTTTCATATATGCATGGTTATTTGAACCCAGCACTCCATAGTCTTAATTTAACTGCTTAACTATAAAGCAGACTGGTTGTCAATACAGAAAGGATAGCCATTAATATGTACTGGGTTTCAAATAGTGTTGCCCATCTCCAAATAATGAAGATGTCTTAGAATTACAAGTGGTCTCCAGATTACACAGATCAGTTCCCCTGAAGAAAACAGCTGCTTGGGAAGATGTACTCTATGCCATTATACCCTGCTTAGGTCCTTCCCATCCCCAAATACCACATTCCCCAGGCTCCACTACCAAATCTCCAGGAATTTCCCATCGCAGACCTGACAATCCCAGTTCTAAAAGAGAGTCCCTACATAACAGGCTGTTTCACCTGAAGCCATCTCCAATTCTCTTTTCCCTTTGAAATTCAAACTACAAGCACTTTTTCCTACAATCGCCCACCCCCACAGATCACTGATTTCAGATGCCATATCCCCTGACAGTAGAAAATTAACCATTCAGAACAATCTCTTAATCATTAGCTCTCCCTGATGGAATTTCAGCCAACCATCCCACAGTCCTCATATAAGCCATGCAAAGGGATATCTCCCAGCCCCAGGAACTCCAAGCTGCCTTGGGCTTCTTAGGCTCATTCCGCACATGCAGAATAATGCACTTTCAAACTGCTTTCAGTGCTCTTTGAAGCTGTGCGGAATGGCAAAATCCACTTGCAAACAGTTGTGAAAGTGGTTTGAAAACGCATTATTCTGCGTGTGCAGAAGGGGCCTCTGATTCAAATAAAATAAATATTTTACTTCAACATGGGGAGAAGCAGGGGGCTGCTGTCTACACTGGTTACCTTTGATTTATTCAGAGCACTTATCTCCTCTGCATCCATTATTAAAACATAGTACTAATGCAACTTAATCCTGTGTTTTCTTAGAGGTAGATACTAAAAAAGCCAATTCCCAGAGAAGTGGGCACTTCACATCTTTATGACATGGTGATCTGGTTAATTTCTATTAAATCCAACTGCCCATTTTTATTTAAGGCATATCTAAACCTCAGCAAGACAAAGAGATAAATTATGTAATACAGAAAGGAATGAAACTTGTACAAGTCCATCTTTGAGGATTTCATAGATGCTAATCTAGAACTGGAGTCCTCAACCCTGTTCAGTTTGTGGGCACATTTGGGATTTCAAGAAAGGCTATGGGATGCCACTACAAAATGGCTGTTATGGGAGGCAGGATCAAACATCAAATGGTGCTATGGGTGGGGTAATTACAAAGGCTGGGAGATTTCAATCCTCCAGTTATAGGTTTATTGCCAAGTGGGCTCTCTTCTAAGCAGCCAAAGGTGATGCCTCCTGAGTTCTTCAGAAGCACTATCAAATGAAGTGGAGGCAAGCAAGAATAGGCCTGTTGCTTTGAGGAAGAAATGTGTGGGAGCCAGGAAAAACGCTGAGAGATGCCATGGGTACCAGATTGGAGATCATTAGTCTAGAATGTTATACTAAATAAAGGTAGAGCCAGAAGAAAGGTTTCAGCCAAATCATTTATTAATCTAGAATCACAGGAAATCCCTAGTGATATCAAACAAAAGAGTACCCATGAATAATGTGGGGCTCATCTCCTCAATATGGCTTGTTGACATCCCCATGCACCTAAGTAGGGTCAGTCACAGTCAGTATTTGGATGGGAGACCATCTCTGAAGACTGGGGTTGCTATCCTAATGGCAAACCACCTCTGTTCATGTCAAGCCTGGACTGCTCCATGGGAGGGATTGCCGTGAATCAGTTGCAACTCAACAGTACACTATTTGACATTTTTTTACTGCCTCTTCAAAATGCCTCGTTGACATGTCAGTGTAGCACAAAGCACTGAGTGGCTTCTAGGATATTGAAAACTGAGTTATGCATCATGTGAATCCTGCCTACACAAATTTGATGATGTAAATGACAACAAAACAACTGTATGGGGAGCTGTATACAGAAGAATCAGAACTACACTTTTGCGTTTCCCAGTAAGAAGTCTGTTATGGGCATATATTTGGTCCCCTAAATTATGAGCTAATAGCTTGCTGTGTCCATATTCTACACTTCTGTGTCGCATGTTCCAGTTACTTCACCTAGATGATTTTTGAGAAGTATATTTACTAGGTAATTACTCTGGAAATGCAGACATGGTGTTATAAAATGGAAAGCAGCCCATATTTTTCTTCTTCATCTTTATGGACAACAACAACAACAACGAAATATCTCTGAACCAATCAAGAGCCCTTAAGGCTGAGCTTGGCTATGGAACCAGCTCTACTGAAGATGCGGGCCAGTCATCCGAGAAATAAGCAGGCAGAATTGCTAGAGATAATTAGTTTGTACTCTGCAGTCCCGTCACAATTCTTGGCACTGTTATACATTTAATAAGAACAACACAGGCTGTTACATCAGGAGCAGAGCACCAATGTGCGCAGAGCGGGCCATGCAGCAAACATTATGCTTTTTCATTTGCAAGTGAAGCATTCTGTGACTAGTGAGGCTGCATTTGTGTGTGTGTGTGGGGGGGGTGGATTTAAGAAGATTCAATCCCAATGGAAGTCAGTTTCAGGTCCTCAGCTCAAGGTTGCCTCATTGTTCCAAGGTCGGTAAAATGAGTACCCAGCTTGCTAGGGATAAAGTGTAGAAGACCAGGGGAAAAGGCATTGGGAAACGATAAACATAATTTGCCTAATAAATATTGGGATTTGACGCCATCCCAGGGATTGGTAGTGACCCGGTGCTTCCACACGTTGACCTTTTACCTATTTCAAAGACAAAAATTGGTGGACAGAATCCATTCTTAGGAATTGTGGAAAAGGATGCTTTTTATGGTCTTGCAGTGGCTTTTATCATTGAAACAGCATATATCCATGCTTATCCCAAGGAGCTTGGAGGGAGATATGTGGTTCACCCCTCCTCTTACCTTGCCTTCCCCAGATAAAATAAGGTGAGAAGGGATGCCAGCTCTCCATCTCCCCAGTGAAATTACCCTTCTTCTGTGCATGCAGTTCTGCCCATTTAAATGATAGCCTTTAAACTAACAGTCTGTTAAACATAAACCTAGAGAAAATAATAATGGAATTATCCAAGGCATTTGTTTATTCCCTGTTTTGCTCTGAATTCCAAAGTAAGTAGGTGTTCACAATGTGTGAATTTACTATACAATGGCCAGTTCTGCCCTGGGTTCTAAAACAACTGTGTTTGTAAACTGATGATGGCAGTTTTCTTTTTATGTACTTTAACGTTTAATACAATGCTTAATCTCACAAGGGACCTGGCTGTAGTTGTTATCAAACAGCTACTGCAGCATACTTTGTGTACCATTTCCTACCAAGCTAAGCAGTTACAAGCAGAGTGGCCAACTTTTACACTGGTTCCTCTGGCAAATGTTGCAGTTTTGCAATTAAGAATGAGTGCAGGATGGAGAATCTTTAAAGAAGTAAAACATTTACTTAACTTTGAAGCACACAGAACAGATAACGAACAGGTACAGCACAATCCTCTCTGTTGGTCTGAAGCAAGCGCCAAAAGGCAATAACAAGCAAAACAGAAACTAGAAGGAATTTCAAGGCCCCAGTTAGGTACTAGGCAACCTACTGGATAATTTTGCAAGTAAATTAACCCTTTAATTACCTCTCCAATTCATTAGTGTGTGTAATCTATTGCTATCTATTCCTAACACCCTCTAGCTATCCCTTTAAGATTCATTGGATGCTCAACAAACACCAGGTGATGTTATTGAGCTCCTAGCCATTAAAAGCTTCAGCTGCTCATTTCTGCACATTAAGCATATATGAAAGGCTAGTTGGCAAGTTTAGCTGGCAATATGTATTCCACTACATGTGTATGCACATCACAAAAATGCAAAGTATTCCCAAATTCTCTGCAACAGGAAAGATAGCAGCAAAATAGAACAAGTGACTTACCATGTACAGATAACAGAAAGCAGGGCCAATTCTAAAAAATAAGGGCATTGGAAGCCTATGTGAATCAGGCCCACTTCTACCACACATTTACAATGTTCTCGGTGGTTACTTATCTGAAAAAAACTTCTTGCTCCTTTTTTCCAAATAGCCCCTTGCACTCAACAGTCACAAGACAGAATTGAGGTTGTGAAGACCTGTGAGCAAGTGCTTTTCCTATTCACTGGCGTAATGCCCATTGGGCAAGGTGGGCAGCTGCCCAGGGCATCACCTTGTGGGGGGCATCAAAATGCTGGGTTCGTTTTTGGGTATTTTAGTGGTTTTCCATTTTTGGCCTGCAGGGGGCGCAGTTTTTAGGCTAGCGGCACCAACATTTCAGCATTTCATCAGGAGACTGTCCTTATGCTACCCCCCAAGTTTGGTGAGGTTTGGTTCAGGGAGTCCAAAGTTATGGACTCCCAAAGGGGGTGCCCCTATCCCCCATTGTTTCCAATGGGAGCTAATAGGAGATGGGGGCTACAGTTTTTTGAGGGTCCATAACTTTGGCCCCCCTAGAACCAAACTGCACGCAAGCACTTGGGGAGTATCAATAGAGCAGTCTCCTGATGAACCCTGAAAGTTCGAGACTGCCTTCAGGGAAATGTCCCCACAGCCTGCAACCCCCCATTGACAGCAATGCAGAAAACTCAATGCAGAACAAAGATTCTTGGGCAAATTTCTAGGATGTTCCTGCAGGGGGTGCATTTTTGATGTATCGGCACCAAAATTTCCAGGGGTATCATCTAGGAGATGATGGCACCCCAAGATTTGGTGCAGTTTGGTTCAGGGGGGCCATAAGATTATGGACCCTCAAAGGCACTCGCCAGCCCCAGCCATCTCCTATTAGGCTCCCATTGGAAACAATGGGGGGGGTGGGAGCACCACACCTTGGGAGTCCATAACTTTGGACTCCTTGAACCAAACCTCACCAAACTTGGGGAGTAGCATAAGGACCGTCTCCTGATGATATGCTGCAATTTAGGTGCTGATATGTCTAAAAATGCACCCCCTGCAGGCACCAATGTCCTGGTGCAAAAAGAAATTTGGTCGTGGTGGAGTGGCCGCCCATGGGGGGTGGGGGCATCCAACTCAGGTTTTGCCAAGGGCTACAGTTTGCCCGGGGCTGCCTCGTTACGCCCCTGTTCCTATTGCAATAGTTTGGTTCCCTGACCGGTTGCTATGATGTTAAACCATTGGAAATGAAGTTTGCCAGTCTCCTTATTGACCTGTTTACACAGATCAAGATGCCAGAAGAAAAGGCTTGCAAAGGTTGTTATTGTTTAAAATGTGCTTTTACCTCAATTCATTGTTGTCTCAGGCAGGCTGAGGCAGCATTCATATAGTCAATGGAAGCACAAACAGATACATGGTGGTGGGCACCATGACTTCAGTGTTCAGCAATGACTTCAGCAGAACTTTCTCAGTGGAAGGCAGATAAGTGGTACACCTGCTAGCAGCATACGAAATCGGGAGAAGTCTTAGATTAACTGAAAGAGCCATCATGCCACCCAAGAAGGTGTGTATATCTCGCGGTCTCTGCTCATTTTAAAATTATCCACTTAGGCATGTTTATATCCTGGTAGATTTTTTTTTCCTTTCAAGAATAGTCTCAGAGCTAGGCAACAAGTCACATTTAAATTGGCCTAGGTGTAAGTATAAGCTAATGATTTATCTTTGCCTTTTATTTTTCTGAGAGATTTAAAAAAATTGTAGTAATCAAGTGTATGAAGTAAACCCACACAACTATTATGAGAAAGAGGATTGTAAAGCAGGGAGGAATATCTCATGTATTTTCTACTTCCCTCTACAGGTCTTTCTACAGGTCCTTCTACCTCAAGAACACCATCAGTTTTAACCTGGGCATTTACTATTGCTGGGGTGGAAACGCCTTCCAGAAGGGGGAAAGAAACACACCTGCCCACACAGCTTTCCAGAGAGGCTGTAAAAAACACAACCATTTAAGAGACTTTATAGAGCACTTTGAAAACTATAAATATGAACCCTGACTTTGGATTCTTACCCTTGGGGCGGGGGGGGGCAGGTGTTGTCTCAGAATTACCACTGATCTTCAGAATCAGAGATCAGTTTTCCCAGAGGAAATGGCAGTTTCAAAGAGTGGACAATGTGGAATGAGCTTCCTCCCTAGGCTGCACACCCAAATCTCCAGGAATGTCACGGTCTGGAGTTGACAAGCCTATCTGATGTATTATTTATTTATTTAGAAAACATATATGCTTCATTTCCAGAGCAGTGCTTGAGGCAGCTTACAACAAAGACACTAAAACAAAACTATTACAACAACTAATAAAAACAAACCTTTACACAAGTTATTAAAAACAAGGCAATGCCATTAAAACAGAATAGGGAATACTACAACATAAAATACACACCAATCAGCCTAAAATGGCCAGACGCAGACCATAAAATTTAAAAAGATAAAATCCCTTAGTTAAAAGTCTGAGTAAAAAGGAATGTTTTAGCCTGGCATATGAAAGAAAGTAAGGTAGACATTAGGCAAGCCTCATGGTAGAGGGTATTCCAAAGACAGTAGCCGGATTCCAAGTAAGGGCTGGATATCTACTAGCATTACAACTAGTCTTGTGGTTAGAGATCACTCCCCTGGAGAAAACAGCTATGGGGGGTAGAGTCTCTAGCACTGTACCCCACTATGGTCCCTTCCCTTCCCTTCCCAAACTGCGCCCTCCCCAGGCTCCACTCTCAAAACCTTCAGGAATTTCACCTCAGCCCAGAGGTGGCCATCTTGGAAAAATCCCTGTCTCCGATCACCACTTACCTCACCTTTGAAGGCAGGAGCACAAAAAACAGGGCTACAGAAGAAGACCTGAGTTAAGTGTATCCAGGCATAAGGTGCTACAATCCAGTTGTAAGTAATATGAAAGACCTTGGAGAGCCACTACCAGTTTGAACAGACAGTATGGATTAGTATAAGGCAGCTCCACCTTTCATTGTGGTCTAATTTGCCTGTTCTGCACACCAGCATAAAGGCAGTTAGTAATTTACCTGCAATCATCAATTGGGTATCTGCAATTGCTTTCTTCAAAATGAAACACATAGCATTACTGCCTTAGAATGTAATAGAATTCTTGGAAATTTCCCATAATTGTTTTTTTAAATGGTCATTTTAGCAACTGTAATCCAGAGCTGTGAAATGGTTCCCGAAAATCTGAAATCAGTCCAGTAGAACCGGAGATAGCTAAAACTGAAACAGTCTGTGTTGTTTCTGCACAACTGACTTTGTGAGACTTACAGGTTTATTTGAAAGGGCCTCCAGTAACGTTACACCCTGGCTGAGGAGCTGAAGTTGACTGATATCTCTCAAGGTCCTGGAAATCAAAATACTAGTGGAAAAAACCTGAAAATTATGTGTGTTGTGCCAGGAAGTAGCAGATGAACATTTGCAATGCCCAGCAACCAGCAAATGGCGGCTGTTGGTTCAGGTTAGGTAACATATGAGAATTTGCTCCATAAATTTGTTACAGGATTATAGACCATGCATCATTAAATGCCAGCAATTCCTTCATCAAATCTAACACAAACCTGGTTTAGGGGAAGGATAATAGTTCAGTGGTAGAACGTCGACTGGGCACGCAGAAAGACACGGGTTCAATCCCTGGCATCTCCAGTTAAAAGGAATAGGCAGTGAAAGATCTGAGATGGGAAAGACCTTTGCCTGAGACCCAGGAGAGCTTTTGCCAGCCTGAGAAGACAGTGTTGATCTCTATTGGTCTGATTCCGCATAAGGCAGCTTTGTGTGTTAGAAGATCATTGGTGTGAACAAAATACCACGCTTGGTAGGTTATCCACAGTGCAATCCTAAGCAGAGCCACCCTCTTCTGAGCACACTGACTTCAACAGAATTAAAATGACGCAACACTTTTTAGGATTGCACTGTCATTTATCTTCATTGCCATCATTTTTCTAATCTTACCTAATATAAAATGCAAGGCAGATTTGGAAGGTCTTGCTTTAATAAAAACGACCGTAGGGACTTAGTGGAGGGGGCATATCAATAAAGTTGGCGATCAATGATATGATTAAGGACCAGATTGCAAGCAAAGGGGAATTGTAAAGGCTGTAATCATGGATGACTGGACAGATCAAACTGCACAGTTCAAAGTCGCTGTGCAGCTGGTTGACAGAAATGACGATGGCACAAATCTTATACAGCTAGTGTGAAGACTCTGGCACAGAATCTCTCCAGTAGCAAGGCTGTGAAAAATCCCAGGAGCGAGAGATAAAAGGAAGCATGCAGATGTACATCATATTCATTTTGTTTGTGAGCCCGCTGTGGAAGGGCAGTCAGAACTCATTTAATACACACATGCTTTCCTAGATGGAGCTCAAAGGAAACTTCTTTTGCAGCAAAAGTAATATTTTGCCCGATGCCAAATAGGCTGGCCCTTACATAAACAGCAAAGCCATCTCTTCTGCTTAAAAAAAAAACCTAGCAAAGAAACAGAAAATGCTGAGCAAACATTTGATCAGCTAATCTTGTAGGCCCTTGAAAAACAAACCAAACTCAAACAGACAGCCTGCCTGAAGCGCAGGGCAGAAGGGAAACAGTCTGCTTTCACTTTAGAGCCAAGTACATGCGTCAACGCGGAGAGCAGAGACAGGGGAGGAAGCAATGACAACTCCTGTTTCCATCTGCAGTACAACAGGAAGATAGTGAGGTTTGAGCACCTTGGGTGAGCGTGGCTCTAGTGGGGGGCAATGGGGTTTGACATTGAGATTTTGGAGGTCTATCCTGGACTTTTGGCCAGGGCCCTATACTCTGTTCAGTTCTACTTAGTTCTCTATATGGGGCTTTCCCCACTACAGAAGGGAGCTAAGGTCGACTCGGTTCCCATCAGTGGAGGGCGATTCCAGGCTGTCCCCACAGCAACTGAGTTGGCCCCCTGGAACCGAGCTAAGTGGGCAAATCATCTTGGTGCCTGTTTCGCTCCTCGATTGTGATTGGCGCTTGTGTTACGGCCGGAGGAAAGCGGGGAGCATTCTTTTTTACAGTTTACAGTTACATGCACGCTTTCTACCCATGCCATGACTCTCCCATTCTGTGCATGCCACAAAAGCGGCTTGTGATTGGTTGAACGGATGAGGTGTCGTTTCGATGCTTCCCCACTTCGAAGCTTCGAAGCAGTATCTGTAGTCGTGACCGCGAGGTCAGCGCAAGAACGAGACGAGACGCGGTGATAACATCTGGTGGAGAGTGCCAGCAAGGCGGGGCCTTGGTGTCCGTGTTCCTAGCTTGACTCTGCCAGCGTGTCACTGGTTCCTGGCACCTTTTATTATGATTCTAATGAGAGTGTAGAAGAGGCGGAGCAGGGGAATTCGGAGGAGGAGGGAAGGGCCGAGGGGAGACTGAGAGATCATCATGTGAGCCATGATCTCATCTGGCTACCCCTTCGTCTTGAGGAGAGGAGCATCAGCGTCTGGGCCTAATCCTCACCTGAGGGCCAGACCATTGTCCCTTTGTCCGGGACACCCGGTGGTTGTGAGCCAGGTAGTTCATGACCCTGCTTGACTCATGTCCGGGGGGATGAGAGGGGGTAGAAGGCCAGTGGTCGCGACCAGAAGGCGTGGGAGGCGCCCGGTGTGCCAGCTCTACTTGCTGGTGCTGCTGGGTCAGCAGTGCATCCCTACATCTCCCTCCTTTTACATTTTAGAAGGGGAGGCCCGAGAAATGCTAGAAGCGATTTAAAGAGGGGCCTTCGTCTCCTCCATACGTTTAGCCAAGCTGGCCCGAGCTGCTTGTGCAACATTAGAACTTAGTTTGCGATGCAAAGGGGAAAGTCGAGGATTCTTACATGTTACAGGCAATATTAGATTATACATTGAATGAGAGCAAGATCCGGTGATAAAGAGGCACACAATCAAACCAATGCAAAGCTGTACAATAACCTTAACCATCCCCGGTAGCCAGCTCAAAGGGGCTGACCACCAGTGGGGCAAATGCATCATGCACTTCAGATTAGATACAACATCTTGCAGTTCACGACGCTTTTCATATGAATCAAATGTTGGAATTATCAGAAAGATTAAAACAACACATATCATGTACATTCTCACAACCTTGATGATGCAATAACAACAAATAATCAATAAGCTGACACGATTATCTAAAATTAAGCAGCTGATCTAAAGTTCCTGCTGCTGGGAGGCCAGAGCATCCAGAGCAATGGAAGGTCGGAGTTGATGGACTTCTGGGGAGGCGCACAGGCCAGCCCGACCCAATGGTCTTAAGCGTTGTAAGAAGCCCGGGGTTGGGGACTCCCACTATAGGGAAGTCGTGAGGGAGGCGAACTCCCGGCCCGAGGAGAGCAACAGCCCAGCGTCGCTCCGGCAAAAGAGGGTCGAGGGGGCAGAGTGGAAGCGGCGGTGGCTTGGCGTCCGGGCTCCCGGGGTGGAGCCTCTGAGGCTTGGGGCGATGGTGAGGCGGCTAAGGCAACAAGAGAGTCCTGGCAGAAAGCCCGAGCAGGGATGTAGTTGAAAGTTCTCTCCCACTTAGAGTCCAGAAACCAGCCCGCCAGGGGAGCAAGATATATTTCGCATACGGGGGGGGAGATGTCCTCCCGTCGCAGCGTGCAGTTCCAGTTAGCCCACGAGCAGGTGAATGGAGCCCGAGGTGGGTCTCTCAAAATGCTTTGCAGCGCCCGGCAATGCAGAGGCATAAGTATTGGACTTGTCCCGATTGGCGACAGTCTTGGTGATGAGGGAGAGAGCGCCCGGCCCGGGAGGGTTTGGACCTACGGGTCCCCAGTCAAGCGCTCATAGAGTGCCTTGATGGGTGAAACATTCATAAAGCGGGCTTAAACCAGACTCCCGCCATGGGAAGTCTCCAGGAAGACTTGCAGGCGGGGAGGCAGGCAGGAGCTTAGCAGGCTCCCCGACTCCTAGGTGTTACCTCGGCTCCAGGCAGAAGGACTAAAGCGTTAGCAGCGGCAGCAAATTTGTTCCAGATGTTGGTTTTGGTCAAAGCTGCGTCGGGGGGTGGCCGACTCGCCACACTGGCAGGAGGCAACAGAGCAGGCAAAGGATGGGTGGTGCGCCCGAAAGTTGGCAGTGATGATTGCAAAGAGAGGGCGGCACAGAGGGTTCCCAGGCGTCTGGGGTGGCCTTCGCTGGGCGCCAGCTTGAGCTCTTGAGTAGCTGGCCCGGTTGCTTTGACATTCCCCTTCATGGTGGTCATCCCGGTCCTTGGACCGTCCTGGGCAATCGGTAAGGCTGACATTCCCACGTTAGAGGCAGCTTCGCTGGGCAGGATCCTCCAGAGAGATCGTTCCATCTCCGGGATAGGGGTTGTTTCTTTTCCTCCTGGCGCCATTCCATGGGCTGGCCCGATCATGTGAAATCGGGATCCATAGGAGATCTGTAGGAAGAAGGACTGAAACGACACCCCTTCCCAAGGTTATAGGAGGGCGGATCCTACCAGGCTTGGAGGAGCCCGATGGCTGGGAGGTCAAAATCAGAAGTTTATGTTGGATTTGAGTGTTTTGATTATAAGGCCTAATTACCTACTGGAAGGCTTATCTTGCAGCCTGCGTGAAGGGTTGCTTTCTAGTAATGCAGTCTACTGGGGGCAATACTCCTCTTTCTTTAAATTGTTGTTTGACAGTGAAGGGCAGAGGTGGCGCATCCTGATGAAGCTAGCTAAGAAGCGTCATCAGGGTCGCGTCAAAGCGATGGTCCCGAGCCCCTCGAGGCGAGGAGGGGGGCAAAGCGGACCCTAGAGGGGTAATTCAGGAGTATGCATACTAAATTTTGCAACACAAAGCAGGGCTTGGATGCGCTTTTGGGTGAGTGGATGCATCAGGAGACCACAAAGCCAATTAGGCGGAATTAGGGGTGAATTTCCGCACACACAAAAGAGAATTATTTCTTTGCAGGAAATATACTTACATTGACGCATCTGGTGGTTAAGCCGGAGAGGCTGGAAATGGTGCTGAATTTGTAATGTCGGGTCTATCTTGGGGAATTGCAGCCGCGGAAAACCGCCTTCCTTAAGGGCCGACTAGCGCCACAACCTGGCCTGCATACTGTGTTCATACAGCCGCCAGGCATGACAGCTCCTGGGCAACCACAACCACAGGTTGTGTGTGAATTTGGTGCGGCAGCATCCCTTTGACTAGAGGCCTGCCCTGACGCTTGTAAACCATTCCTTAGAGAGGCGGTTTATTCGTAAAGCCCTGGCGATGGTAGCCCTACAAGCCAAACAGGTTTGTTAGGGGCATAGTGGCTGACAGCCTCCTTTTTAAACTGGGGCCTGTCCTGGCAGTGCTGCGGTACAGGTGACCGGGCCCAGCGGGTTTTAATCCAGGGAGGGGCCAGTCAGCCATGATTGGCCTCCCGGCACAGCTAGTTGAAAAAATAGGGAGAAGAGAGAAGGAAAAAAAAAAGGGGGGGAATAGTTTCCCTTGCGGAAGTTCTCGAGAATGAGTTCCAGAAGAGCACAATGGGTAGGATCAATAATCTGTGTGATGTAAGGTTTATCCATCCCAGACTAGAATTCGCTTTTGACCTGGCTCATGGCGATCCCTTCCCAGAGATTGACATGGATGTCCAGAATGATAGGCCAGTTGGCAGGCTGTCGCTCGAGCCCCTGGGCTAGCGGACCGTGGCCGGCCGGATGCTCCCATCTCAGCGCGTTTGTTTTCCCCCACCCCAGATGTCGCGGACAGGTCACCGGTTGGCCACTGGTCCAGGCCATACTCGGCTGCCTCTGATAGCCCGGTCACATCAGCGCCCGGTGTCCACCAGGCCCTTGAACGGAACACCCCTCCACGGTGAGCTCCAGATGTAGGCGGGAGCTTCCGATGGAGTGTCTCCACTGCTCTTGATGGTAGTACTGGCTGCGCCCTGATGGCTGCGGGGCTGCATTGGCCTTTTATTAGCGTTGATGGCCCGAGGCAGGCATGGGGCAGGAGGGGATCAGCTGTGCGCCAGCTGGTTCCGGCTGGGCAACTCCCTGCCCGAGGATGTTCCATCCAGACTCAGAGAGATGGATGGGTCCCTGAGTGCGTGGAAGTGCGATTACTCTAGGGGCGATGAACAATCCCTGTTCAGCGGAGAGCCTTTGGCAGCACCAGCCCAATGGTCCCGGTAGGGATGGGGTCACCAGCATACTGGGTTGGGCAGCCGAGGACCCTCGATGGGGAACTTAGAAGGAGAGATGGGCTGGGTGCAGTAGCCGCAGATGCCACTGAGGGGGGAGGTGTGGTTTGGGAGTGGGTCTTGGTGTTTGGGCCTTCCCGTTCTGAGTACTCTCCTCCTCCTGGTCCTGGGCTGGGAGAGGTGCCAGACACGAAGAGTTTCCCGGCAGACGGGCAGTCGGCTTCTCCAGTGGAAGCCTCTACTGGGCACCTGCAGGGGGCATGTCGGGTTTTAGCTGACGGCTCGAGGGCAGCTTTGTCTCTTGGGGAAGACCCTCCTCCACCGGGATTGTAGTAGGCCCCCATGAGACTGCCTACCACTCCCCTCCGGGAAGTGTCCTGACCTGCACTTAATTAAAGCAATCATCCTGGGGCTGTTCCCCTGGCTGATTGGAGAGTGCTGCGGTGCAGTAAAGGAAGGCTAGCTTGGTGAAGTGAGGAGAGATCCGATGTCCTGGCAAGCCTTAAGCATGTCAGCCAGTTCAGGATCTTTGCCCTAGGCCATTGATTGCTCTGGCGCACTCCAGTGGAGGCGTTCTCCTCTTGGCGCATGAGGAGCTCGTTTGGAGCCTCACAAGCTATCTACCTGCCTCTTGAGAGAGCCTCCTGGAGCCTGTTCACAAATTCAAGCGTGGGGCTCTTAGGGTTTTGCCTGATAAGTGAGGAGAAACTTTGGGTTGGCTGGCCGGCATTTGGGAACCTTGATAAGCGCCTTGTAGGCATTCAGAAGGCGACCCGTAGGGTGGCCTCTGGCAGAGCTCAATCTGATGGTTGGGGTTGGCGAAGGCGGCCAGGCAGTAAGGATTCTTGTGGCGGTGTAGAGCGCCGCCGAAGCCGGCTCCTAAGCGAGACATTGCTGGCCGAACTGGCTTCCCAGATCACATATTGTGCAGGGCTCAAAAGCATGTCACGAAGGTGGTCTTCCAGTCATCGGAACCATTGGGTGATTCCCTTGCGACGCTGCCTCTAGCATGCCTCTCACATAGGGGCTGGTGACTCCCTACGTCTCGCGCCGGCTGCGGGCTCGGTGAAAGGATGTTATAGCCTAAAGGCGGTGCTACGACAACCATGCGAATAGCGCCATCCTCCCCTCGGTATCCGTGGAAGTGGAAGCGGGGCATAGGCGAGGATGTCGGCATAGATCTTCCGTCAGGGTTTCCTTTTAAGCGGAGTGCATTGGCTATCGTTCTGCGAGGGTTTTGCCGAAGCCAGCATCCGTTTCACGATAAGCTGGCCAGTGCTATGGCTTCAGAAAATGAGAACAGGGGAGGCTGACATGGAGAATTTGAAGGAGGCAGAGGAGCAAGGGGGGGCAGAAGGAGGACAGTCAATTTAGAGGATAGAGAAAATTCCGAGGTGAAACTGAAGTTGAAAGATCGAAGGAGGCTGACCTACAGCAAAGGGAGCCATAGGTCTGCAGGCTGATGGTGACATAGCATTGTCTCCATCGCCAGTAGCAGTGACACCCGGCGAGGCTCACCAATGCCCGAAGAATAAGCCGATGTTCCCAATCCTTAAGATTCAATGTCCCCCTCCGGGTACCATGGACATTGAGCTTCAATCTCCTCAACCAATTTCGCGCTCCCCTCTCTTCTGGGGGACCCTGCAGCGTTTAAGCTAAGCAGCTTTTAGTTCGATTAACGTGCTTGTCGCCAAGCCCTGCTTTGCAAGCTCCCATACTTACCGGTGTTCCGTCCCGGACGAGAGTGTCCCTGGGACTTCGGGTCCCCTGAATGCGCCCGATCCAGCGGACGAGGCGATACGAAGGTGGGTCCCTGGATGCGCCCGATCCAGCGGACGTCGGTACATGACCCCTTTCCAGCGTGATGGCAAGGGTGGAGGTTCGAGGATTCCCTGGGTTTACGGCACCAGCCGAATTAAGTGACCCAGCGAGGTCAAGCATAAGAAACGAGACAAGGCGGTGATAACATCTGATGGAGAGTGCCAGCGGGGTATGGTGTCCATGTTCCTAGCGACTCTGCGGCGTTAGCTGGTTCCTGGCACCTTTATTATGATTCTAGCGAGTGTAGAAGGGCGGAACGGGGGGAATTCCGGGAGAGGGGGAGAGCAGGAGACTGAGAGATCATCATGTGATGCATGATCTCATCTGGCTGCTACGTGCGGAGAGGAGCATCAGCGTCTGGGCCTAATCCTCACCTGGGGGCAAGACCATTGTCCCTTTGTCCGGGACACCCGGTGGTTGTGAGCCAGGTAGTTCATGACCTGTGACTCATCGGGGGATGAGGGGTGGGGGCGCGGTGCGACCAGAAGGCCGTAGGAGCGCCGGTGTGCCAGCGCTCTACTTACGGTGCTGCTGGGTCAGCAGTGCATCCCTACAGTATCGACCTTGTTCCGGCAGAAAAGTGTAGTTCATTACTGCGACAAGGATGTCGCAGTTCTAAGGGGAGGGGGGGAACTGAGACAAAACAATGTTGAGCTAGGGGGCAGTGGGGATTTACAGAGGCGAACCTAGATAGAAATCAGTTCAACTCTATCAGTGGGGAAAGCCTCTATGTAGAAGGGAGTATAGAATCACCAAGACCACCCTTGCAGGCCCCACCCCAGTCTCTGTGTATGACACCAAGTATCTGTTGCCATGTGCAAGCAAATACAGGCCCTGGTCACAGGGAGCTGGTGTAACCTCAGCTTGTGGCTTCTGAGGGACAGAAATTGAAATGAATCTTGCTAACAATTTAAAACAAATTTTCTTTTAAATAAACTTTTCACTTAGCAGATCATCATATATCAACATAGAAATTAGGAATACAACAAAAAATCTTATTCAAGTTTAACCGTTAACTTTTCCATTTTTACTCACCTTGCCAACCCCAAGCCCATGTCTTTCCGCTTGTAGGTGGCCCAGGGAGTCTCCAGGTGAACTCTTGGTGCACTGGTTTCAAAAGGGGAAGGTCCCGAACTCCCACCAAATAAACACAACCCCAAAACAATAACTTCTAACATTTACAATACAGAACAAAAGTCTCCCTCCCATGCTAGTTCCCATAAAAACATCATAGTTATTTTAAACAAGGTGTTAAGAGCCTATAATTAAACTTTAAGCTCCCAGACAGGAAGCCTTGCCTCCTCCTTCTAGTTTCTATACATTCTGCACCTTTCTGCCTCGGGAAGCTCCACCGCTTCCTGGCTCATTCCATTCCTATGGAGAGGTTACACTGGCTTCACATATGCACTTAGATGTGTGTTAGGCTCCCTGCAATCATACACTTAAATTCATGAAGATCATGGGCGGTGGTAGTGGTGATGGACCCACCCTGCTGTTTGCACATTCAGTGGATGTTCACATGAACATTTAAAAAGGGCTACTGTAAGGAGAAAGATGTGTGTTAGCGTGTAGGGGATGATTCTTTTTTTTTACATACTGCCTGCTACATTTGATTTTTTTTCTATTTTCAAAATAAAGAAACCAACAGTAGCATCCTAAGCAAAGTTAGGATATTAGAGTTGAAGTCAGTGGGTTTGAAGGGTGGAACAGTACTTAGGTATTGCTAAAAAGCCAAAGATCCCTCACTTCCAGCTTGTCCAAATTAACCGAGTCACACTGTGCTGACGCCCTTTTAAATTGCTCCCATGGAAGAGATGCCCACTGTGATATGTTCCCTCTAAGGCCAATTCTTCCTACAACCCACCATGATCCTTGTCACATGATTCCATGGGTGCAGCACATCCTGAGGGTGCACATTCTGAGTCTAGGTGGTGACTGGAGATCTCCCTCTATTACAACTGATTTTCAGGCAATACAGATCAGTTCACCTGAGGAAAACGGTCACCTTGGAAGGTGGACTCTATAGCATTGTACCCTCCTCTCACCCAAACTCTGCCCTCCACAGGCTCCACTCCCAAAATTTCCAGATATTTCCCAATCCGAAAATGGCATCTCCCCCCCCCACCCCCACACACACATATATATATTGTTCTAGTTGGATAAGGGCTTGCTGTGCCTTGGAGGACTAAGGGGCTTTCCCCATTGACAGAGTTGAACTGGTTTCTACCTAGGTTCGCCTTAAATGCAATGTGCAGTGAGTTTATAATTATCAGGTCTCATTTGGCCACTAGGGGGAGATGGAAAGTAGGAGTTGCCAGATCCAGGCTGGGAAAGTCCTGGAGATTTGGGGATGAAGCCTGGGAAGGACAATGCCCCAGAGTCCATCCTCCAAAACATCCATTTACTCCAAGAGAACTGATCTCCAGAGGCGTAGCTCCAACAGGGTGGGGTGGGGTGTGACGCCCCGGGCGGAGCCACAGCAGAGGCGGAGCCAGGGCGTGCCAGGGGCATTCCAGGGTGGGGGCGGGTGCCACCGCACCAGGGGCGCAGGCAGGGCGTGCATGTGCCTCGGGTGGAGTTTTTCCTCACTCAGCCTCTGCTGGTCTCTAAAGTCTGAGTTGCAATTCCAGGGGATCCCCAGGGTCCACCTGGAGGCTGGCATCGTTTGAGAGAAGTGGTGAATGATTCAAGGTACTTTTTTCAAAAACTAATGCTTTGCTCCAGGTTCTGTTTTGGGGGACCTCATCCAAGGGCTACCCCTCTCTTGTTTGAGTGTTCAGTTAATGCCAAATTTATAACAAAGGCATTGTTAAGAACTGCCGTTGACTAAATTGCAAAAGAAAAAAAAGATACTGAGTTCTTTTAACAACAATGCCATTTGTCTAGGTCTTGCAACATTATTATTATGCAAGGTTTAAAAATGAGGTCTTCCAACCATAAAATTACTAATTGGGCTTCTCTAGCAAAAAAAAAAGTTAAATAAATGTCTCATTACTGTCAGATATTTGATTTCTTGTTTTATGGCTGGCAAAATGAATTATTTTCAGTTGCACAGGTAAAAAAATCCAAGATGTCATTTCCCTTCCTGAAATAAATTATATGGGTGTAATTGTCATTTTTTAAATAGAATCATTTTAAAATGCTCCAAATTTCAGTCTGTTGGCAAAGAGGTCCAATGCTATTCAGTAGGCCTTCCTAGGAAAGCATCCTTAGGGTTACAACTGGGATGTAGTACTTCTCCCAAAGGTCAAGTATGGAATGCCAAGTATTTCAATACACAATTCAAAAAGAAAATATACAATTCAAAGAAGTCTTTTTGCTTACTTTTAAAGACCTAGCTATGTTGCAGCCAGGATAACGATACAACATCACCTGTATTGTACTGCTTGCCATTTAACATCCTCATCTCTCACATGAAGGTGAGATGAGTGGTAAATAGAGACGGAGTTTCTCAGTGTTTGCACCCCTTTCCTGGAATGCCCTAACTTGGTAACTATTTTCTCGCAATTCTAAGCAGGCTACAATATTATTGTTTAACCAAGTGATTGACTTACGCTTTATTCCCATGTGTTTTAGCATTTTATTTATTTATTTATTTATTTATTTATTTATTTATTTATTTATTTATAATCAAATTTATATACCGCCCCTCCCCCGAAGGGCTCTGGGCGGTAAACAACACAATCTAACAGCAATAACATTAAAATCCCAGTTAAAACAGCGAATTAAATAAATAAAGTTACAACGGCATCCAACAAAACTTCATAAAACATAATACACCCACCCTGGAAACAGACCCAAAAAGCTGAGGGCCCCATAAAATTAAGGGCCCAGAGCATAAAAAGGAGGGGAGGAGGGGGAGGGCGCACTTCAGCGGTCAGCCCCTCCAAACGCCCGGTGGAACAATTCGGTCTTACAGGCCCTGCGGAACCCTCCAAGATCCCGCAGGGCCCGGATAGCTGGTGGTAAAGTGTTCCACCAGGCAGGGGCCAGGGCTGTAAAGGCCCTGGCCCGGGTAGAGGCCAACCGCATCATCGAGGGGCTAGGGACAACCAGCAAGTTGGCCTCTGCCGAACGCAGAGGCCGCAGAGGGACATATGGGGTAAGACGGTCCCGAAGGTACGAAGGTCCCAGACCGCGTAAGGCCTTAAAGGTGAGTACCCACACCTTATGAATGATTCGGAACTCAACCGGAAGCCAATGCAGGCGACGCAACACAGGTTGAATGTGTTCTCTAAAGGCACCACCTGTGAGCACACGCACCGCTGCATGTTGTACCAGTTTCAACTTCCGGATCAGACGTAAGGGAAGGCCCGCGTAGAGCGAGTTACAATAGTCTAACCTAGAGGTGACCGTTGCATGGATCACAGTGGCGAGGTCTGCCTGGGAGAGGAAGGGGGCCAACCGCCGGGCCTGTCGAAGATGGAAAAACGCAACCCGGGTTATATGGGCCACCTGGGTCTCCATTGAAAGAGACGAATCCAGGTGGACCCCCCAGGCTGCGGACGGAGGAGGCTGGTGCCAATGTAGCCCCCTCCCACTCCGGCGGCTGGAAATCCCCCACCTCCCCCCGGCGGCCCAGCCAAAGGATCTCCGTCTTCGATGGATTCAGTTTTAACCTGCTCTGTTGTAACCATCCAGCAACCGCCTCCAAACAATGCTGTAGAGCTGCAGGGGCAGCAACTGTCCCCCCCTCCATCAGCAGAATGAGCTGAGTGTCATCAGCATACTGGTGACAGATCAGCCCAAAGCTATGGGCCCTTTATGCCCTTTATGCCCTTTAAGATTAGTTTCCTATTGCTATGTCATTTATTCACTTATTAGAGGACAAGTACATCCATGGCTTCTAGCTGTAGGGACTAAAGGGAACCTCCATTCTGAAAAAGGCAACATCAAGGGGGAGGTCCGGGCCACTATGCCCTGTTTTTTGGGCCTCCTAACTGGTTGGTCACTGTATGACAGGGGTGTCCAGCTCTGGCACTTCAGATGTTCATGGACTACAATTCCCATCAGCCCCTGCTGGCCGAAGGGAATTGGGGCTGATGGGAATTGTAGCCCATGAACATCTGAAGCACCAGAGTTGGACACCCCTGCTGTATGAAATAGGATGCTAGACTAAACGGACCACTGGTTTATCATGAATCTACTTACATTATGTTGCCTGGAATGTTTTTGTGTATTGTGTTGTTTTTACTGATGAAGAGCCCTATGGCACAGAGTGATAAGCTGCAGTCCTACAGTCAAAGCTCTGCTCCTGACCAGAGTTCCATCCCGACAGAAGTCAGTTTTTAGATAGCCAGCTCAAGGTTGACTCAGCCTTCCATCCTTCTGATGACAATAAAACGAGTAGTTAGGTTGCTGGGGGTAAAGTGTATAAAACTGTGAAAGGCAATGGCAAATCATAAACAAAGTCTGCCCCGTAAACCTCATGGTGTGATGCCACCCCGTGGATCAGTAATGACTTGGTGCTTGCATAGGGGACTTGGTTTATGGTTTGCACAGGGGACCTTTGGTTATGGTAAAGGGGACCTTTACCTTTTACTGATATTAGCTGATTTTTAAAAAATTGCTGTGTTTCTTAATTGTTAACTACCTCCAGCAGGTCTCTGAAGATGCACCATATGAATAGTAAATGAATGAAATATCTGTGCTATTCAGACCCAAGACCTTCAGGTTTTACAAACATGCATTTTTTAAAAGGGAGATGTCAGAAAATGACAGTCCTTTAATCACTGGCATGCCTTGCTGAGAAATCTGCCTCAGAAAGAAGCTTACTATTTATCAAGGAGAGATTACACTACAGTAGTTATATTTCCTAGGGTGAAATTAAAAGGACCATCAGTCCTCACGATTCAGAGCAAAACCTGGTTACCAGCTGGGAACTTACCTCCAGGATATGAAGGCGGACAATTAAGCACATTATGAATATTTTGTACCTTCTTCTGAAATGCTGATCCTTGTAGGATAATGCTGCATTATCGTGCCTCAGGGACTCATACTCTATTGCAGCATGACTTGGCCTGTGGTGCTGTAAAAGGAGAGCTGGAATATATAATCTATGAAATGAAGACATTAGCTTTGACCCAGTGTGTTTATTCCAAACTCATAACTCTTCCAGGAATCTGTCTTTAAGCAGTTTTGCTACACCTATTACTTTGGGTGGGTGGGTGAGTGGGGGATAAAGCCTGCAGAAAAAAAATGAATCAGTTGTCCCAGATTTGTTTCTTTATCCACTGTTTCAAAGGCTAAAGAAACCACTGCTAAGGTAAACATGTACAGGCAAGCTTTACATGTTCAGAGTATTTAGCTTCTGGTATATGACGACAAGCAATAAAGGTCTCATAGAACATTAGAAAAACATCTTCAGGATCTCCCTCTTTTAGTGCTTTTTATTTATTTTTTATTTCATTTATATGCTCAGAGCATTTTACATCATAAAATATACAGAATAAAATGTCAGATACACAATAATGTACATAATAAATTAGGATATGCTTTAAAACCTGCATATATGGCACACAATTAAATCCTGATGGAATTTCTGGCACATAAATCCGGATGGAACTTCTGGATGTTCCAACCCTCAAAACTCACAAAACAACAGAAAGGAGGGACAAAAAGAAGAGAAGTGGAAAAGGAGGCCAGCAGTGATACGACCATAACTGTTGTTGTCCTCAGCTATAGGCCCTAGTAGAACTGCTCCATCTTACAGGCCCTACAGAATTAAGGCAACCTGTCAGGTGGGACCCATGGTTTACTTCTTCTGCCATGAGTGGAAGAGGAACTGGGTAGTGTTTTGGGGGTAAGCAGCTTTTCCCTCTCACTGTAGCCACTGAAAATTGCCCACATAGAGTATTCTGCAGTAGAGAAGAGGTTGTCAAACAGCTGTGTACAAAGTGTGGATCATATTTGATGAACATATTAAGGTTTCAGCTTCTGTAACCTTTGCTTGCTGAGGAATTCATAAGTGCTGAGCAGGACAGTCACATCTGCAGACATGTGTAGTAGAATATTGCAAAACTTGCAAGAAAAACCAGACATGTCCAGTACAACTGTAATGTGTGTGATTGAATGAATTTAAGATTCAGCAATATGTAACCTTATTTGGAATAGCCTGATTCTTGTTTGTTTCAGTGTGTAAAAGACTTGCTTTGGGCGGAGTTCCACAGAGAAACACCCTAGTGGGCACCAGCCCCATTTCTCTCACCAACAAACAATAAAGCTTTAATTGTGGAACTTTTGATGGTCCGCAATTTAGCTTTTAGCTCAACAAAAGTGGTCAGCCTTGTGAACAAGAAGATAAAAGAAGCCAGTTTGGCCAACTTTCCCATGTGACAGCATTGGAAGGAGAAGTCAAATGAAATGATGAATTCAACTATACAGAAAATGAAAGATGCGCAGCCATATTCAGCCAAATTAAGTAACAATAATATTAATATTCACCTTATGCCAGGTGTGCTAAAATGAAGTTGCACTTGTTTACCCAGACTTTCTGTTGATTTTTCTGTGAGTTTCTGTGTGTGGGATTTTGTTAAAATGTTAATCCTGTTTTTAATTATCTGTAAACTACCTTGAACACCTTTGATAGAAAGAGTAAGATATATGTGGTTTAAATGTATTATATTACTTACATGCATGCATACAACTATTTTTTTAAAGTTATGCTTTTCTGATTCTAGACTTTGCATTTATTTGGATATTTTATATGCCGGTTCTCCAGCAAACCTATCCTACATGTTCCTTGTATATCCTAAAGAGCTGATTGTGGTATCAATTTAACCACAGGGACAGCTTTGTGAAACTGTGGTATCTTGGAAAGACAGTTGAAAAGCAAGGTTTTAAACGAGGGATTTGAAGAGGAAAGGATGCTTCTTGACAAGGTGGAGAACACTGTTCCTGGCATAGCAAATAGGATTATAGGGATGTTTGCTGATTTGGCTCATGTCATGTTCACCTGCCATGACATAGAGCCAGTTTTCCAATAGGTAATTCAGTTGTTCACAAACAGCTTCAGTCCATTTCACATGTGTGATAGAATAGCATCTGTGTGAACTGACTCTCATATATCCCTGGTTAGTTAAAATAGAAATGTAGTCAAACAAGGAAGGTATTTTAAAATTGCAAGGAAAACTCTGTGTCTTGCCATTTTAAGTTTGTTAGGACACTAAGTGCAAGTTTGTTCAAGTGTGTTAGGACATTAATCACAGCAACCATCATAACCACCACAACTCACCTTCCTTCCAGATATTATCAAGAGGCTGATAGCGGGCCTTTCCCCACTTAGCTTCTGCTGCGCGCTACTCGGGCCAAGTAGCGCGGGGTCCCGGGGCACTCCCCACTACAGGAGCAGCGACAACGCAGCTGCCCCGACGCTGCCGCTGTCGTGCCCCCTCAGCGCACGTCATTCCTGGCGCTGGAGAAAAGGCGCCTTTTGATGACCCCACAGAGTGTGGGGTCGTGGGCAAGCCAGGGCGCGTGCCAGAAATGACGTGCGCAGTGAGTAGCGCGCAGCAACGGTGGTAGAAGGAAAAGTGGGGAAAGGCCCAGCCTCTCCTCCAAACATTAACTTTTTCTTAATTGAGTAGGGTTGCCAGCCCTGTGCCTCCCAATGCAAGGAGATCTGAGGGACCTGGAACTTGGAGAAAGTGTGGTCTCAATTCCAGGTGTCACTCTAGGAATTTCTGTAGACTCTGTGATCTTTACTGCCAAGATCAGAGAAGACCTACAATGGAATACAAAATGTGAAAATACTCTGCTCTAAACTGTAAGGGGTTTTAAAGCAGCTTACAAAGTCCTTCCCCTCCTCTTCCCACAACAGTCACCTTGTGAGGTATGTGGGCCTGAGAGAGTTCAGAGAGAACTGTGACTAGTCCAAAGTCACCCAGCAGGTTTCATGTGTAGGAGTGATAGAACAAACCTGATTCACCAGATTAGAATCCACCACACATGTGGAGGAATGGGGAATCAAATTCAGTTCTCCAGATCAGAGTCTACCACTCTTAACTAACTGCACCATGCTGGAAATGGTCACTTCTATTTGAAGCCCTAGGAATTTCTCAATCTGTATAATCTGCCTCTGTTTTTTACAGTAGAGACTAGGGAAAAGTCTTGGAATGTCACCAATGTCCCAGAACAAGGGCAGGAGTCCACCCAATGCCACCAAGCAAAGGGTTAGCCTGTAATTGTATCATCCCTTGTCTATATATATAAAAAGCAAACAGTGACTTTGTTAGTCACGCCCTAATGCTGAAACGGCTGGACGGATCGCCCCCAAATTTTCACATGACGTTCCTCCCTGTTCTGGGCAGGTAATCGGACCTTCAAATCGCCAAAAGTTCATACCTGAGCCAGGTAAAACATCTTTTTCCTTGCGCACCAGGCCATGAAGCTGGCTGTGTTTAACTGTCACCCTTAGAATGTTCGTGCAGCCTGTCTGTGGCCTGAAGGCTTGGTATGAGGGCTTAGAATGTTTGTGCAGATGGGCAGAGATGAGCAGTGAAAACAGTAAATAGGTAATACTGTTAGGTAATAAGAGTGGAAGTGAAACACATACACACTTTGCCGTGTGAGACATCAGGTGGGGTTTCCCCCCTCGCACGCAGGTAACTTTCACTCTCTGTGCCTCACCCACTGCTACCACACAATACACATCCAGCTCATCCTCACACACCTCACTCTGCCCTCCCTCACATCCAACCACCACTTACGCACTTCCTCACCCATATTCACCACAGCTCTCTTTTACTAAAAGCAAGCTGGAGTTTGCCTTTTTCTTCTGAGAAAATCCACGGGATGGGGGCGAACCAACACTACTGGCTCCGCTTCTTTTGCACATGGCCCTTTAAGAACCCAGAGAGTTGGCCTTGATTTCAGCGCCTCAGCACCCTGCCTCTGCTGCCTGACTGGGATAGCCTCCTTGCCCCAGTTCTGCCTTACCCAAGCCAGGACTGTGTGTGTCAACCAGCCTCATGGACAGCGGGATTCGCACTCTGGATAGTTCTGTTGTGGAATGGAAAGGGTTACATTATACTAAAAAACCAAGACAGCACCATATAACAATGTGAATTGAAAAGGGAAAGAGGGATTCCATTTGACTACCCCAAAAGGCTATGCTGGGGATCATGGGACCTGCATGGACATCTGTGTGGGTTGCGGACTGTGATGAGAAGGACAATTGCCACAGCAACACGTGGCTGGGCCCCACTAGTAACTAATAAAAGGAATAGAGATGAACCATGTACATTCTCTGAATTCCTTGGAGGAAAAGTGAGGTAAAAATGTATAAACTACATAGTCTTCCAAACTATGTCGGGCAGAGGCGGACCTCCCATAGGGCAGAAGAGGCAGCTGCCTTGGGCGTAGCAATTGTAGGTCACGTGGGGGGCGACAAAACGTCCGAGCGGCCCCGCCCACTCTGGACCCGGCCGCCCGACCCACAAGCCAGCCGGCTAACCGGAAGTCAAACTCAGGACGGGGAGAGCTCCGCCTCCGCAGTTCGGCGCGGCTGCCCTGACCCCGCCCACCATCTTCCCCTGCCTGGCCGGCCGGCCCCTTCACCCAGATGGCAGCGCAAGGATCACTCCAGTCCCCTGAGTCCCGGCCAACAACCATTCACGGCCCCTGCCCTGGAGCAGCCGTCGCTGCCACCCCCCGGGGTCCTCCACATCATGCCGCCGCGGCGCCGCCTCTGCCGTCCGGGCTGGCCCGCCGCCCGCCTGCTTCCTCAAGGCCTGCACTCAGGCCTCCCGCCCCAGAGCAGCAGCAGCCGCCGCCAACCTCCGCCTGAGGAATCCCGGCGCCCGCCTCTACCCGGCCGGCCCGCCCAGCCGCTTCCTGAGGAGTTGCCCTCCTGCTGCGGCCGAGACGCTGGCCCGGTCCTGAAACCGCGAGGCCCGGCCGCGCTTCGCTTCCCACTGCCTCCGGCTCCCTGCTGCGCCTTCTGTGCAGCTCAAGAAGGTGAGCAGGAGCCGGGCGGCGAAGTGGCGCGGCCGCCAGCGCTGGAACCTCAGCGGTTCGCTTGGACTACTGCTGCCGAGGGCTTACCCAGGCAGCAGAGAGGCTGGCAACAGCTGAAGCTGCAAGCAGAACCCGGCCGGCAGCGCGCAGCTTAAGCCCGAAGTGGTGGATTAACGGCGGCGGCAGCAGCGGCGGCTACTATTCCGGGGCTGGAGGCCTGAGTTGCGAGCCTGGCTTTGCAAGCGGCGGCTGAAGGCGCCCGAGCGGCAGAAAACGCGCCCGCCAGCGACATGATGCAGGCCGGAGACTGGGGCGTGCTGCCCGGCTGCTCCCGAGGGGCGAAGGCCTGAGACTAATGGTCAGCCCGGAGGACTCAAAGGCTCAAGCGGTGGAAGGCGGCCAGTGGCCTTGGCCGGTCTGAGAGCGTGGCCTGAGAGCAGCGGTCTGAGAGGCTCTGCCACCCTCCTGCTCTTGCCCGACCCTTGGATGGCGGCCCCGGTGGCGCTCCGAGAACCGTGAAGACCGCCCTTCATCGCTTCCCCAGTTCCATACTCCTGGCCAGCCGGCGTGGACTTGGCTGCTTCGCGACTACTAATGGAGCTGCCGCCACCTGCCAGCCAGGAGGTCCAGAAGAAGGCGAGGCATGTAGGGCGCCAGGGCAACGGCGGTCACTGGGGGGTCCTGCGGCGTGACTTTAGTCACGCGAGGGGAAGGCAGCCCGCCCACCACCTAAGCAGCTATTCAGCAATCAGCAGGTGAGGCGCAGGGTGGCTGCCCATGGAGGGGGGGGGGGGGCACCCAACTCAGGTTTTGCCCGGGGGCGCAGGTTTGCATAGGTACGCCTCTGATGTCCGGGCAACCTTAGTTCCAGTGGGGACTTTCGAGAAATAAAAGAAAATCAGTATTTTCCTCACAACTCACAGAAACTGCTCATATCCTCTTCCTAAACCCAATCCTCTCCATTGATTTCACTAGCGATATGTTTTTCCAGATTCTAAATTCTGAAAAGTAAAAAGTGTTTTTAAAATGCAGGAATGCAGACTTCGGATGCTGATATTGCTAGTCTGGTTGGAAGATGTAATTGCTCCATTAAGAAAAAAATTAGCAGATACTTGGCTAGGCAGCTACTTCCTCACTGCAGTTTTGCCTCGTGGAAATTACCACCCAGTCTTGCAGACACTAATATAGCTTCACTTCATGTCTGAAAGAGAAAATGTAACACTTTTTCTCAGCAATTGCCTTAGAAACATTTTCCCCCTGCAGCTTCATAGCCGGCAATAAGCAGACTCCATTTGGAGCCAAGTCCATGGACGATTAAAAGAGCAAAGAGGTAGAAAGAATTTTAGGCTGAAATGCTTGAGCTGCAGGATTTTTCTCTTGCTTTCAAATGTAGCAAAGTTGTGGAGATGTTGCATACTGAAATTTGGTCCATATTCATTCTACAGAAGAGAGAAAGGGGCTCTACGTAGGAATTCATTCCAGATTTTTGCAGTGACTACAGAGACAGCAATACTAGCTGAGGAAAAACTGCAAGAACAAGAAATACAAAGTGAAGAGGGCACACAAAGAAATGGCATTGGAAAGTTATGGTCATCAGTAACTTTCTGCTGAGGGGTATGGAACTTCTCATGTCCTGGCCTGACCCTTAGCCTGAGAACTATGTTGCTTGCCAGGTGCAAAGATTAAAGATGTTGCAGACCAGATACCAAACCTGATCAAACCTACGGATCATTGAGCACTTGGGATGGCCAATGTGGGAACAAACATGAAGGTGAACACCAAGCATTAAGGCTGACTGTGAAGTTCTCCAGAGGAAGCTGAAGGGAATGGAGGCACAGCTGGTGTTCTCGTCGATCTTTCTCACCAGAAGAACAGGAATGTAATGGGAACAGGAGATAATGGAGGCAAACCACTGGCTGCATCAGTGGTGATGGAAGGAATGGTTTGAATTTTGCTAGGCTTTTTGGAAGATGGTTTACTACCATGCAAAGTACTTCACCTATCTAAATTGGGGAAGAATGTGATTGTAAGGAACTGGGAAGGGGGAATTCATCAGGAGGGCTTTAAATGGACACCACAAAGAGAAGGGCAAGGCCTACATAGGGATTTCAATAAAGGATAGCAAACAGGAAGTAAGTGCATTGTCTGCACATGAGCAGATAATACTTTTTTATTTTGGGAGAAAGTTAACTCTCCATGTATTTTTAGGGATGTAAGATTTTCTGGAATCATGGGTAATCCCCCAAGTTTTCAAAAACATCTATGTAGAGTCAGTTTAGAGGCCCTGACCCATGGATTTAGATATCCACAAATGGGGGCCACACTTGAGAAACAGATAAAGGAATTATTCCTTTATATATTACCAAGAGCTCTTCACAGAAAGGCAGGACATAAATGTTAACAATAACATAGATGATATTAGGGATGCAATCTCATGTTTATTTATTTGGATATAACCCCAGTTGAACTCAGTAGTACATTGTTCCAACTAAGCATGAAAGGAGCGGCTGCGACTTACCGCAGCCGCCATTGCTGGAGGGGAAGGGAAGCTGCCTCCTTCCCGGCCTCGCAAGCTCCAGAAGGCTCACAAGGCTTTGCCCTGCCACCCACACAAGCGCAGCAGGCAGCAGGGCAAGGGAAAATGACATCAGGATTTCCCTGACATCATAGGGGGAGGTTGGGCCGGGCGGCCTATATAAGGCCTGGCCCGGCCTCTTACCCCCCCTCTCTGCTTAGCTGGATGAAATTCATGGCATGAATTATGTATTACTTATTACAAGGCACTTTCTGTCTGTCACCTTTAATTGATATGGAAAGAAATGGCCCTTTACTAAATGCTAGAAATTGGATTAATGTAAAGTTGTGATCACGTCTGGTGTGTCCTGTTTTAGATGTAGTGGTGACATTTCAAGCCCACTGTGCATCTGTTTTCAATACAACTGCAAACTGAGTGAAAGCCATACCAGCTAATTGTCTCACATTAGCAAAGCAAAGGAGGAAATGTTTCATTACTGAGATGTTAGCTGATGGTTGTGCATGTCTCTGGTTGAACAGCAGTGTATTTTTTTAAAATTCTGCAGCTTACATGGAAACTGTTAAAATTTAGCCAAGTACCCAAAACATTTTCTACCAAAGGCAGGTCAGCAGTTCTTGCAAATCAAAGGGGGCTCTGCCTGTAAAGAGGCCATAAACTTTCTCGGTGGTATAGACTTTCTTTTATAAAAATGGCATTATTCATCACCTCTGGAGTAGGGATTATTTCAATTTTTTCCATCCATACTATTGATTTTGCTTCTCTGTGTGTGTATTTTCTGTTTTCTCACACTGAAGAAACTGGACCCAAAGACTGATCAATTCCACTACAATTTTTGCAAGGTTTCCCCATGATATTCTTGCAAAAAAGCTAGTAAAATGTGGGCTAAACAGTGCTACTGTCAGTTGGATTTGTAATTGGTTGACTGACTGAACCCAAAGGGTGCTCAAAATGGCTTCCCTTTAACCTGGAGAGAAGTGACTAGTAGGGTGCCTCAGGGCTCTGTCCTGGTCCCAGTGCTATTCAATATTTTTATCAATGACTTGGATGATGGAATAGAGCCTGTGCTAATCAAATTTGCAGATGACACCAGTTAGGGGGGTGGGGTAGATAATATCCCAGAGGGCAAGGTCAGAATTCAAAATGATATTGACAGATTAGAGAGCCGGGTCAAAAATAACAAAATGAATTCCAACAGGGAGAAATCTAAAGTATTACACTTAGGTTGAAAAAATGAAATTTAAGACGGGTGATACTTGGCTTGACAACAGTACATGCGAAAGGGATCTGGGAGTCTTAATTGACCACAAGCGGAACATGAGTCAGCTGTGTGATCTTGCAACTAAGAAAGCCAATGTGATTTTGGGCTGCATTGATAGGAGTATAGTGTTCAGACCCAGCAAAGTAATAGTATCACTCTATTCTGCATTGGTCAGACCTCACTTGGAATAGCGTGTCCATTTCAGGGTGCCACAGTTCAAGAAGGCTATTGACAAGCTAGAGCTGTGGTGGCGAACCGATGGCACTCCAGATGTTAATGGACTACAATTCCCATCAGCCCCGGCCAGCATGGCATACATGCTGTGGGGGCTGATGGGGAATTACTCCAGTCCATTAACTTTATCTAGATACTCATCGGTTAACCTCCTACTGGCTGACAGCATAGTAAAAGGTCTGGAATCCATGCCCTGTGAGACAGACTTAGGGAGCGGAGTATGTTTAGTCTGGAGAAGAGAAGATTAAGTAGTGACATGATGTTTAAATATTTGAAGGGATATAATGTTGAAGAAGGAGCAAGCTTGTTTTCTAATACTCCAGAGATTAGGATAAGGAGCAATGGATTCAATGTACAGGAAAAGAGATTCCACCTAAACATTAGGAAGAACTTCCTAATGGTAAGGGTTGTTCGGCAGTGGAATACACTGCCTCAGAGGGTAAAAACCTTCTTTGGAGGTTTTAACATAGAGGCAAGAAGGCCATCTGTTGGGAGTGTTTTGATTGTGTGTTCCTGCTTGGCAGAGGGGTTGACTGGATGGTCCTTGTAGTCTCTTCCAATGCTATGATTCAATGAATTCCTGTGTAGTGCCATATTAGATTAGACAAATTGATTGACGAATGTAGAGCGATTGATGTTTATTACTATTATGGCTAGATGGTATCCCCGTGTTCAAGGGAAGTACATTTTGAGTGCTAGTTGCTGTGAGGGTACAACAACAGAGACTTTTGCACCACTACCATGGGCTTTCTAGATCATTCATTTAGTCCATTTGGGAAACTGAATGCTGAACTTGATAGACCAGCAGGGCTCTTTTTTGTTCACGTATTCTTTGGGGCCACTAGTTGTTGGGGAATTGGTTCCCTATTTGGGTAATAAGCAGAGTGAGAGGAAAGACCAGGAGACTTTTGCTGTGATTATAAAAAGAAACTTTACTTGACTAAATCAGGGTAGGGTATACATGGAATAAACATAACAAATCCTTACTATTCTAGTACAAACTTAGTTACAGAACTTAGGCACATGTGAGCCCACACGTGGCCTAGGCATTCCACCTCTTAAGGTGAATCCATCTTACAGGTAGCAAAGAAAAAGAACGTGTGAGTGTCTGTGAGTCTGTCTGTCTCTGTGTGTGTGAGACAAAGAAAACATAGTTAACTTTATAACCTCTGACCTACGTGCTCTGCCTCACATAAGCAATGTCGGATTAACTGCCCAATGACTAATCAATGAATAGATAGCAAGACACTGACCTCACTAGCTAATTAACATGCACACAGTTAACCCCTTGTTGTCAGGATTGTGACAGACACTTGCAAATCCTAACACTAGTACAGTCTGAGGAGCCAATATGGTGGAGCCTGCATAAATTAATGCTGGAATTTATAAGATGAAGCTTGAATGCATAACAGTGGTTCTTCTGCACAGCAGGTATGCTGCACAAAAACACATGAACAGGCCTGAAATTGGCAAGGAACAGCTATTGAGAACAATGTTGAAACTATACGTTACTAAGTAGTTTGATTAATACATGGTTATAATTTAACTAAATAATTATATAATTTTCAGCATCACAAAAATTATAACAAATAATCAAACAGTTTTAAAATCTCAGTTACAAAACAGCATCCTTTGATACTAAATAAAATAGGTTTCAAGCAATCTCTTAATAGAAATGCAAAACCAAAACAAGTATTGTTATAAAACTGAACCGCTTGCAGCATGGGGGCACTGACCTTGTGGTTATCCAAGATCAGTTTGGTCCTAGACACAACAAAGTCAGGTTCAGTATAAGAACCTGAAGGGTATGGCATGTATTCAAATTAACCAAGTCTTAGTGAGTCATGCAGTCACCATGTTGTGGAAATCAAGGGAAACTAGGTCTAACTTGTGTGATGTAGGTAGCCAATGTAGCCCACCAGCCATTTATGGCAGTCCCCCATGAAAGCCAGCCTAGTGTAGTAAGAATGGTAGATTATAAACTGGAGAACTAGGCTTGATTTCCCCTTCCTCCACATGAAGCCTGCAATGCGACCTTGGGCTATTCACAGTTCTCTTATAACTCTCTCAGTCCCATCTACCTCAGAAGATGCTTTTTATGGAGGGGTGGGGAAAGAGAACGTATGCCACTTTGAGCTGTAAGGAGAGAGAAAGGGGGTATAAAAACCAGCTCTGGGACTGCAGAACCAGGTGGTTGTCAAGCACAGTATTTTACCAGCATGGCTAACATTTGGCTTGATTGTCCACAAGTTATATAGCTTAAATGAAAATAATCAAATGAGTAAGATGCCGGCTGTGGATGCATGGTGGAGTCATTTTTATTATCTAATACTTGATTCCGTACGTATGATATCAATCAAGAACCATCTATCCATCATGAGTATCATCCATCATACACATGGGGTTCCTTTCTCGGTTGGTTGATCTTTTGGAGATATCTGGACACCAAAGAAATGAACGCTAAGTTGAGTTACTTCTATCACAATCGAAAATATACAGCACCAAACATCAAATCATAATGCAAAGGCATGCTGTCTGTGATGAATATATACTATTTTCTTTGGCTACAGGGAAGCAAGTGGCAAGTGACCATTGTTATATTAAACAAGCTGAGATATCTCCAGCATAAATAAACAACCAATTATAGGAATTGTCTGACAGGAAATCTGGCAACTTTATAACATACTTCCCAAATCCAGCTTTAATTATTTGGCAATCTCATCCTTTCTACACAGCCAGTCAGAGGTATCAAAAAGAAAATGAAGAATGTGAACCACATGGGTGCTGTGTGGTTTCCGGGCTGTATGGCCGTGTTCTAGCAGCATTCTCTCCTGACGTTTCGCCTGCATCTGTGGCTGGCATCTTCAGAGGATCCTATAATTGGTTGTTTATTTATGCTGGAGATATCTCAGCTTGTTTAATATAACAATGGTCACTTGCCACTTGCTTCCCTGTAGCCAAAGAAAATGTGAACCACAGCTACTAAGGCTTTGAGTGTGTGAATTGGAGATATTTCTTTCTTTTTTTCTGTTTCTCTTATAATAACAGTACTGGGCATCCCTTGACAAAAATTATCAGTGCTCAGTTGAGAACAGAGACAAGGAAGCAATATTACTCACCCATGCACTTAATTACCATAACCAGTGTTGATGATAGGCACTATCTGAGTTGGATGGCTTTTAGAAGGGATTAGGCAAATCAAAGGAAAATATTAACTCTTCGTTCATGAGTCCAGTGGTGGTATATCTCTGAATACCCAAGTGAAACTTATGTTTGGAAAGGGAACATGGTTTTCTGGTAGTGCCCATGCTCTGCAATGCAGAAGCTCCCTTATTCAATCTCCAGTTAGAGGATTCCACTTGGGAAATACCTTTTTTCTCCCTGAAACCTTGGAGTCAGAACAGAGAATGCTCAGTTAGGTATATAAATGGTCTGAATCACTCATTTGTGGAAATGGGAAGAAGATGGTTAATTCCTCTCTCCGCCCCCCACCCCACCCTGTGGCCCAGTTCAACAGAATTGTATGAGAGGTTGTTCATCTTTCCTTAGATACAAGGACCTCCTGGAAAACAATGGCAAATCGTTTACTTATTCTACGCAGGGTATCGCATTCTAAACTGGTCAATCAGTTTTTATTCTTCCTTCATACACCTAGAAAATGTTAAATCAAAAGTGTTACTTCCAAATATCATTGAATGTCTTTGAGACCAGAAGTGAAGTACACAGATGTTTAAGTTCATTCATAGCCTAGATGACTTTCCTATATTGATTAAGCAGTACATTTCAAGCAGGTATATTATCTTAGGAAATAATCAGTAAATTAACTGCAGGACATCAACCTTCTAGGAAGATTAATGATACATAATTTGCTTCTATGAAAGAAGCAAGCATCCAATAAATTAGAAAATGCACACTACAATCAAGGCAAATTGTTAAATATCTCCACTACTCCCTTTATTGAGTGGTTGACAAATGGATTTTACATTCTTTCAGTCACATCAGAACTCTCTGTCACCCACCCAACTACAAAACAGAAGTGAGCCACTTACCAATTGTGTATCCCCGAACAGAGTTACACCTTCCTAAGTTCATTGAAGTTAATGAGCTTAGGAATACTGTTAATGCATCATGCACATTCTATCCTCCCCTTATATCCATAGGAATTTGTATGGAGCTGTGTGTGTAGAAGAGACAGATAATTCAGTCTCTACATGTGAACATATACAAACATAAGAAACACATCTGGAGTCTGCCAGAATTCCATGTGCTTAACATCCTGAGACACATGCAAACGTATTACTTGATCTCTGTAATAATTAAAGACAGCTTGCTTGCAAGTGTGAATGAGCTACTGAAGATTTAATTCCACCAGCAGAAAACTTCAAGCCATCCTTATGGCCAAACTTGAGAACACACTGGGAGATCTACATTGAATCCCCTGCACAGTTTTGATCATCACACAATTATTAACCCTGGAATGGATAAACCAGAGAGGGGACCTGTCTTTTTCCTTCTGAGGATAACAGCAGCCTTGGGAGGAAGAGTTTTTCTGATCAGCGAAACCATGGGACTTGAACTTTCTCCATCCCACCACCAAGACCTATTTCAAACTGAGGCCATGGATGGCAGCTGCTGCATTTTCAAAACTGGAAAGAACTTGCTCTCATTTGCTAATATAACACTTTCCAGCAGCAACAGTTCACATATTTCATCTGAGATCCAATAACCCAGACTAAAGAGCCATGGAAACTGTAATTAAAAGGCTCAAGTAATACATGATGTGACCGACCTTAGCCTGAGACCTTGTAGAGCAACTGACTGATAGTGGCTTTACAAGGTCTCAGGCTAAGGTGTCACATCACTTATTACCTGAGCCTTTTAACTACAGTTAAAAAGTAGTAGACAATACAAGTCTTCATGGACCAGTGGTCTGACTCAGTATAAAGCTGTTTCATGAGTCCAGGAGTATTCGATATATTATGCTTGGATCTGCTGCAGGATTTCTATGGATGGACAGGATTTTGATCAGCAGAGCAGTTTCTTCCTTCTGCTTCAGAACAAAATGTCCCCCACTGAAATCCTTCTCTGGGGGAATCAGAGACCTCCCCCCGCCCCCCCAAAAAAGTATGAGGAAGAAGCTGGAACTATGCCCTGGGAAACAGGCATCAGCAAAAATAATACACACCATCTGCCAAAGGATCCAAGCAGAGGTGGGATCCAACCAGTTCTCACCACTTCTCTAGAAGTGGTTACTAATTTTTTCTGAGTGCCGAGAAGGGATTACCAAAGCAACCTCCCTGTCCAATAGGGACTGGAGGTGCGTGTGTGCAGCAGCGCCACTCTTTGAAACCCACCACCATCGGAATCTGTTATTAAATTTTGTTGGATCCCACCACTGAATCCAAGCCATAGATAAATTAAAGTATTGTGTGTTGGTGTGAACCAGATATTAAAGTTTGAGCACACCAGATAAGATGCATCTTCCAAGAAAGAGCTTGAGGAAGGAGAGTCTGTGATTAACTCCATGAAAAACAAAATCAACTACTGCCTATACAGAGACAATGAAAGCTAAAGAATTTCTGCATCTTCTAATCTTGGCAAATAATTAAGTCTCATAATATTGGTGCCAATATGATTAATGAAGAGGAAAAGACAATCTCTCTGGAACTGCTGTGCATTTCAAGACACAAGGGAACTTTAACCCTTTCAATCTAAAGATGATTTATCTCATTTCAGTATTACAATAGCTCTCCTTTCTGCTGCTTAAAAATTGAATCTGGCCACTACTAATAATCTCCATTCTGCACCAGGGGCTCCATCAGGGACATCCCAACTTTTGTTGTGGTTGTTGCCCTGAGAAAATGAAAATGTTCCTTCCCTTCTCTCTCTCCCCACCTCCAAGTCTGCATGCTGAGCAGTGTAGCAATTTTTCATTCAACAGTCACAAGTTGACTGGCATACTATTTTCATGCTGAAATTCCTGAAGTATCGTGCTCCACCATACTTAATTGGGGTTAAATATTATCCCCAGATTCCTGGCTATTAGCACTATTATTTATTTATTTAAATTGAGATTTCTCACCCATTCTTTCCCAACCAAGTTGGGCTCATATGTTAGTTTCCTCATTTCACCTATACAACTAAAATGGAAGAAATGGATAGTGAGGGACAGTGAAGGAAGGAAAGAGAAGGAAGCTGTTCTCTTGCCACAACTGGGGCTGATACTTGGGTAGTGTAGTCAATGTACAAAATACAAAGTGCGGCCTTTAAAGCTGAACTGTTCCTGCTCTCTATTCTATATAGGGGCTTGAAGTGCTTCACTCTTTTCATTCTTCCCATATTTAGATTCATACTATCAGGGAAGAAGCAAGTCTAGTGTCATTGGGTGGAATAGACTGTGTTAGTACAACCCTGAGGGTTCCCGATAATAACTGCGTCTCTCAAGTAAGATATATTAGGCAAAAATTGTTCTTTAAATCCTGGGACTAATGTGCCATAATCATTCAGTCCCATTTTACTTTCCTCTGCCTATTAAATTTTGAGATAAGAAAATTAAAAATTGCCTGGGTGGATCAGACCAGGAATCCTATTGCAATGTACTATCATTACCAGCAGTCATTCATCTACTACTGAAAGCTTTCAGTTAGAGTTCCTTGAGGTAAACTCTCTCTAATCATGGAGTCTCCATTTGGCTTCTTGTAACAAATATAGGCCCTTTATGCACAAATCCTGAAAATGTTTTTTTAAAATTTTCAGCCCCCCCCTTTACCACAATGCATGTCCACACTCACCCCCTCAAAATGATTCCTAGCCTCCATTTTGTTATTTTTTTCCCTTTTTTTGAGTTCATTAACAAATTGATGTTTTTGTGCTTCACAAATCCAGTGCGTAAGAAGGAAAACACAGGAAGGAATGACATTCTTTTTGGGGGGTGTTGTGGGGTTTCCGAGCGGTATGGCCATGTTTCAGTAGCATTTTCTCCTGACGTTTCGCCTGCATCTGTGGCTAGCTGGCATCTTCAGAAGATCTGATGGTAGTAAAACAAGTGGAGTATATATACCTGTGGAATGTCCAGGGTGGGAGAAAGAACCATTTGCATTGGTTAACAAGTGTAAATTAGCAAGTGTGATTTGCATGTGTTGAATGGAATCCACCCATTTTAGCATATGTAAGTAACAATGACGTTGCATAATAAATTAG
The DNA here is from genome assembly GCF_021028975.2 of Sphaerodactylus townsendi. NCBI lineage: Eukaryota > Metazoa > Chordata > Lepidosauria > Squamata > Sphaerodactylidae > Sphaerodactylus > Sphaerodactylus townsendi. The sequence continues at coordinate 146,279,182 of NC_059426.1, forward strand.
GGCATCTTCATAGTAGTTGCCTGGTATTTTAATCCATTTGATTCTCCCATCCTGGATATTCCACAGGTATATATACACTACTTGTTTTACTACCATAAGAACATAAGAACAAGCCAGCTGGATCAGACCAGAGTCCATCTCGTCCAGCACTCTGCTACTTGCAATGGCCCACCAAGTGCCTTTGGGAGCTCACCATCAGATCATCTGAAGATGCCAGCCACCAATGCAGATGAAACATCCGGAGAAAATGCTACTGAAACACGGCCATACAGCCCGGAACCCCCCCCCCCCCGGTGATTCCGGCCGTGAAAGCCTTTGACAATACATTATTATTTTTTTGTTTCAGAAAGTAACTTTCATATAAATTCCTTCCTGTGAGCACTTTTTACTGGAGTTCCAGCATAATGGAAACAAAATTCAGAAGAGAAGAAAAAAGCACACATAAGGTTGTGACAAGATAGATCATAGGAATAAGATCACTGGTGTGAAAAGATAGTTTGGAATGAAAAGCTAAGACAAATTGAAAAGTAAAAGGGAAACCTTCAACCAATCAAAAATAAAGCAAACAAAACCAAAGTTGGGGAACCATTGAAATACACAAAACAGGTCAAGTGAATAAAAAGGGCTGTTTTGAAATGAATACAAATGCAAAAATTTCTGAAACTCAATTTAATATGCACATAGCTATCTAATCGTACTTAATACAAGTCTTATATTAAAAATATACCACAATAACATGCAAAAATCAATGGCATTTTGAACTTCTCCAGTGATATTTCAGTTTGTTTTAGAAATTAATAAATAAAAACTGGAAAACACGCACGCCACCAAAACTTAATCAATAATATTTCAACATCCTATAGAGCTCATGAAACCAGAATCTAAAAACTCACATGAACATCCAGCCATCTGCAAAGCGACAGAGTTTAATAAGAGACTGCCATAGTGTTAATATATCATTTTTTACATATATTACAGGATTGTGGTTAATTATGGTTAGGTTGCAATATGCATATTAAATTTTGTACTTGTATTAGTTGCAAGCCCTTGGTTATTTTCATTCAGTTGATATATTTTTATTTCTGAGTATCTAACACTAGGAATTGAACCTGGGACCTTCTGCACATAAGCACGTGGTATAACTCAGATACTCGGCTCCTGTCTTTGGACATGTAGAACACCATCCTATGCAAAGTTCTAAGTCTCTTGTGCTTAGTGGGGCACTGATAATGCATAATACATAAAGAGCAGCAGGAATTTTTCAGCATTGCCATTTTGCTTGACCAAGTACTTCACCTTCTCATGCATGTCAAGAGAACAGGATGCTCAATGAATCCCTTCTCTGTCCATTTCAAATATAATGAATCCACCCTCTCTATACACACATCAATTCCATTTGAAAAATGGCCTCTTTCACCTCCTCTCTATTATACAAAGCTGTTATCCATGGAGCTGTAAGTGACTGATTTTGATTACCACTTGGTTACGCTGCCTCATTGTTGCAGGAAGGCTTCTTCTGTAATGAAGGCAATGAATAGCACTTAGATAATAGCACAGCACAGGGCTGATGATGTGTTAAATTATTCCTCATATATATGAGAGGAGTCGGTTATTATTATGAGCACTAAACTAAAGAATTCTAAAGAACACGGTAAGGATATTTAATATAGTCTCCAGAGAGATCTCTGTGTCTTTGAATGCATCCGAGGAGACTGAAAAGCAATAGGAACCATTGAGCTACCACCAAAATTTTGTCTAAAGAGGTATTTGGGAACAAACTAGAAGCTTCTGATGAGCCAAGAGACATTTTGAGGGAAGCGATAAGTGTATCCAATAAGAATTTTGTCATGGATATTCTCCACAGCCTCACCTGGAAAACTTCTATCTTTCTTAACATTTTTATGTCACCTCTCCAACACCCTGCCTGAGGTACCTTACAAAATAATAATAAAAGCAAACATTTAAGGTATGAATTAAAAAGCAGTATCAAACAAGCCCCAGTCCATCAGGACACCACAGACCATAATACCAGAGCACTGGCAGCTGAAAAGAGTTTCCAGGCTAAAATAAAGTACAATAAAGACAATACATTAAAATAAAGTAGTGTTCAAAACAAATCTACCCCTTAATTAAAAGCCTGACTGAATAGAAAGGTTTTGGTTTTGCACCTAAAAGACAGTAGCATATGTTCCACAGGAGCTTTAAAGGGTTAATTGCACATTAATAGTGACCTTGTGCTGTGGGGGTCCTCTGTCTCTCATATGAACTGTAGACAATACCACAAAAAGAGCACCACTCAATCAGCCCATGGGCCAATGTGGTCTAACAGTGGCAAGTAAATTGTTTCTGGATAGCTTACAAGTTGAGCATGAGGGCAAAAGCCCTTCTCCATATGTTTGTCCCCCAGCAATGAGTTCTTTAAGCCATATTACCTCTAAAGATAGAGGTTCCATTTAGCCATCTTGGCTAATAGTTGTTGATATGCTATTTTCTGTGACAGGTGTCCCTAACCTTTTTGAGCCTGCTGATACGTTTGAAATGTTGTCATAGGATGGTGGGTTCAGCAACAAAATGGGTTCAGCAACTAAATGACTGCCACAGGAGGCAGAGCCGGCCAGAAAATGATTGCCAGTCTAACTTCTGTAATACTTGCACAATCCCAAGACTTGCTCAGGCATCCCACCACATGTGAACTTTCACTTACCTCGTGCCTGTACAAACCAGCCTAAGAAAGCAGAAGCTGTCTTTGCTGTGGGACTGAAAAGGTTGTTGCTTTTAGTGGAAGACTGCAAATGGAAGTGTAACCATAAGGAAAGTTGTTAACAGTGCAATCCTAAGTAGACTTACACCCTTCTAAAACAGTTGAAGTGAATGGCCACTCTGCTTAACACTGCACTGTAAACATTTTAGAACTATCCATATTGGGCCAAATGACACAACAGGTGAAATAGCCAACTAAAAAGCAGTATTGGGTGGGGTGGAGAAAGATTGGTGAGAGAATTGCCCCTTGCAGGACTCTGCACACCAACAAGTGACAGGCAGAAATTCTCTCGCCGACTGCTACCCTCTGTCCCTGACTGTGCTGTAGCCACTGCAAAACTGTCCCAGTAATCCCCATATCAGTAACATTATCCTTATTCTGAAGTAGTTGCAGCTCTTTCCTTGAGCACAGGAAGAACAATGATGTCAACATCTAAAATATGTACCTTAAATGAGTGCCAACACTTGCTGGATAATCCAAGCCCTTGGCTGATACTTCAAACTACTAGTATTTTTACCAATGATGTTTTCTGTCACCAGTTATGGAATCAGTCAGCTTTACATCACATGAGAGGAAAGCTCTGACACAGAGTTTTGTCTGATGTGAAGTGGCTCCCCAGAGGTCTTGAAAGGGAACTGCGGAGAGAACAGAAATATTCAACTACCCCTTTCTTTCTTTCTTTCTTTCTTTCTTTCTTTCTTTCTTTCTTTCTTTCTTTCTTTCTTTCTTTCTTTCTTTCTTTCTTTCTTTCTTTTACTTCTTTCTTTCTTTCTTTCTTCAGTAACAATTTGTAAGTCTTTTTCTCAATATCCTTTATGAAACTTAAAATGGGCTAGAAACAAAAATTGCTACCTCATATTCCTTGGGAATATTAATTCTGCCATTATATGTTGGGAGGGAGTTTAAAGGTAGGAATTGGAATGGAAGCCATTGGGACATACTTAAATTTATGTGCCTGTGGTCAACAATCAATAGAGTTTGTAGAGTTAAGCCCTCAGAGAAAGAATTATGTTGTTGGAAATCATACACCTTCACACTGGGTAATGGAATGTTCACCATCTTGGGACACAACATTTGTCAGTCATTTTCTGCTTCCAATGCAAAAACTGCCTATTTGATGTTGTGCATAAGTGCACCAAATTATTTATTGACATCAGATCCACAAGGGAAAAGGCAACTATATACTCAAGGTGATGCACAATTTCAGCAATTACAAGTTATAAAATAAATTCTGTGAACTGCTGCAGAATCTACTAATCTATCCCATTTTTATCCCACCCTTCTTACAAGGAGCAGAGGGCAACATACATGGCTCTTCCTTTCTATATCACACCTTCGTAATAATCCTGTGAGGTAGCTTAGGATGAGAGTAAATGGCTTAAGCTCATTCAGTAAACATATAAAGAGCCACCTGGATCAAACTAGTGGTTTACCCATAGTGCAATCTTTAAAACAAAGTTAAAGCTTTCAAAACAGCTTAGAAGTGTATTATGTTAGCATGGCCTTCATCCCCTGCCTTATGAAATATTGGATTTTCATATTATTTCCTACACTGTGTGCTATAAAATGCCAGTTTCCATGTTTGTATAGGTGGATAGCAGAGTGTCGAGGCTGAAAGCAAGTCTAAGGCGAAACAGTCTTTTTGCAAAGATTAGATCTATGAGTTACTCCAGTGATACAATCTGGAAGCCTCATAACAAGGACATGCATCTTGATTATCCAACCCTGCCAGAGCACTCCGTTAACATAATGGAATCTGTTGAACTCCTGGACACCACACCTTGCCATGGCTGCAGCTATGCAAATAATACAGGAACATCCTGCCCTGAGATTGTAGTATCTCTTTGTATTTTCTCCCTAACAAAACGATCCCTGATAACAAACGCCTCAGCCAAATTTGAATACTCTGGGCAGAGACTTTAGGAAGTACCTCTGCATAAACCATTCAAGGTTTCACTGATGTACGCCAGGACCAATTGGCCCCACTGTCCCGGGAAGTAGAAACAATAGAGTTGCTAATTAGCTCAAACCAGCAAGTCCAGCAAGGAAACCCCAAGCAGTTGCAGAGAAACGAAACCTAAGTTTCAATTTCCCGCCTTTCCTGCGCAAGGGGCTATAAAAATACTGCACACCCGAGCCTCAGTGCTCAATACTAGCCTGAACCTCTCTTGGTCACGTTGGTTTGAGACGTGATATCGTCCTTCACATTGGGTTTTCTGTGCTGGCATAGAAATCCTTGCCTTCTAGATCTTCTTCAGCTGAATTTAGGTAACGTATGGTCCTTGCTCCCCCTCCTATTCTATCATCCAAAACCTAACTTTTCCTCCCTGTTTATATACTTAGGAACTGTGTGTATGAGCCTTAATGTCTCACTGTATAATTGCTTGCAACCAAAACTTATATAAAAATAATTAAAACTACAATTTGGTCTCTTTGCCTTCTCTGTAGAATGTTTCAAAAGCCAATTCTGGTATAGTTGTCTAAAATATCCCACCCGGCCTGCCTCTCGCACTGCCAAGATGAGTAATTCCCCATTGCTATTTTAAAAATAAGTTCTTATATTGTTAAGCTGGGTAACAGTTACTCTGTTTAGGATTCCCCGGAGAATGCAGCATCGTATTTCCATACAGTGGCAGACTAGATGCCCAATCATACTTATGCCTCTCTCAACTGCTGTTCCCCAGCAACTCACATCTGAATACTGAGGGCCACTTATGCCAGCAGGGTAAGCAAGTGTGCCAGTGTGACCCCATGCTGGCGCTAAAGCCCAATTCCACCCCTGGATTGGGCTGCCCCTTTCAGAGGTATACTAGCTCAGAGCATGGAGACCCCAAACCAGTAGTCATAGGTAACAATGGACTTTTCCTCCATGTAATTTTCTAATCCCCTTTTTAATCTACCTAAATTAATAGCCAACATCCCATCCTGTGGTACTGAGTTCTATAAAATAATTTTGCATCGTGTGAGTTACTTTCTTTCGTCTGTCCTAAAATTTACAGCAGCATGGGGATTTCAATTACCTTATATACTTACGTATAAGTCTACTTTTTCAGCACATTTTTGTGCTGGAAAAAAGCCTCCCTCGACTTATACACGAGTGAATGGGTGGCGAGCAGGTGTGGGGAACAGGTGGTGAACAAAAAAAGGCTGGGAGCTGAGAGTGTTTTTCTGCATCTGCTCCTTGCTATGTGGACACAAAGGCAGCTCCAGGTAAGCCTTGGGCTGTTTCTTCGCTGCACTACAGGTGGCCAGTAGCTTCATTCACAGTGAATATTCAATGAATAGGTGTGAATATTAAATATTAAATTTATATGTTACAGAATTTTTGTTCAGGCCAGGAAGCTCCATGAATGCTAGGGAGCAATACTCATTGGGAAATCCGCACCATTGGAGCCTATGATGGCAGGAATCCCCCAAACACACAGGGAGCCCTGGGGTGCAGCCACTGCCAGCACCTTTCTCGGCCCCCACCCAGTGTTTTTGGAAAGCAGGTGGGACTTCTGTCCAGCTAAGCTTGCAGACCTGCAAAAAAGACTTGCTCTGGGGCAGCAGCTGCCATCACCACGCAAGCATCTTCACTGTGTAATGACAAGCTATCCTTGTTGAAGGAGAACCTGCAGGGACTTTTTAAAAGGGGGATCTTGTTGAGCATCTTCCCTATGAAACTCTGAAGAGATACTGTCTGTGAGAATTATATATTCCACTTCAGAACTTTTAAAGTTAATGTTGATACCATACTGTTTTTCTTTGAAATAAATATTTTATTGGTATCTATTTTTATTTTTGAAATTTACCAGTAGCTGCTGCATTTCCCACCCTAGTCTTATACTCGAGTCAATAAGTTTTCCCATTTTTTGTGATAAAATTAGGTGCCTCGACTAAATTTGGGTGGACTTATAGGCGAGTATATACGGTAGGTTCTTTTCAGTACTTGGCTCGGTCTAGATCTCGCAAGAAAGAGATTTCTATTTTCACGTATATTTGGTCATTCATAAGGTTTGTCATGTGCCTTTGGGATGTTCATTGGGTAGCTTTATACAAAAAAGAGAGGGGATGTAGCAGAATGCAATGACTATCGCAAGAAGAACCTACTACACCAAGCTACAAGAATTCTGTGATGATTTCGCGTGGTCTTTTTCACCTGTGGCAGCGCGAAAGTCAGTGTAATGCTACCAGGGAACAAGGCTTTTGCTGTCCAAGTCATTGAATTTGATTCCAAAGCATCCGGAAAAATGGACAGGAATGACCCCAATCAAAGGGGGCGGGGAGGCAAATCTGCCCATACAGCGGTGCATGGCTGCTCTGTTGGATTTGCCCTCTGCGAGGCACTTACCCCAGTGTGGGGGTGAAACTACTGGTGTGCAGCTGCCAGTGCCCACCCTTGCAGTGGGATGTGGTGCAGGATGTTGCAACAACATTCCTCCGCCTCTGCTGCCAGCAGTGGAGTAGCAGAGGGTGGTGCAGGGGTGTTACTGGGGGAGGCACCTTCTTAGACATTCACCATCTTATGCTGGCTGTGGTTTATTTAGACTTAAGCCGCTGAAAAGGCAGTGTAAGTCTATGCATCCCCATAGAGGCTTTTCAGTGGTATTTGTTTGTTTGTTTGTTTATTAGGCTTGTATACCGCCCTCCCCTGGAGGGCTCAGGTAGGGAGGTCTTTTCTCTTTGCAAACCTCCCCGTGCCTCCAGGAAGCAATGGGGTGGGGTGGCTGCAGCACCACAGCCAGCCATCTGGCCATTTGGATGTGGCTGCCCATACCCATCAATGTGTCTACGATTCTTCTTCAATGTACTAGTGCATCTACAACTTCCTTTAGAAAGCTAGCAATGACTTGTGGGATCAGAAAACTCTAGAACTCCAAGAGTGGGGAGGAGAGCACAATATAATGTAACAGGGTGTGTGTTTTTCCAACATTTATCTCACACAATGCAGATTAACATTTGCAGTGAACAACACTAACGTCAAGCACTCACACTGCTGATATCACATCACCAGCTTGTTAAACTGTATACAGATGTTATGGACTACAGTTGCCATCATCCCCTGCCAGCATCATGATGGGAACCGTAGTCCATAACATCTGGAGGGCCGCGAGTTTGACACCTGTGATATAGACCAAGCCTAGTCTGACATTCTAACCACATCCCAAACTGGCTCCCATTATACTGCTTAGATAGGTATCTGAGCTGTCTAATGGGGAATCTGACCACTCATCAAAACCTGCATGGCAGAGACCATGTATTCTCTTTTGGGAATGAGCCTCCAGAAAATGCCATGCCTCTGAGTGCAAAGGCTAACATACTTGACTGAGAAACTGGTTCTGCACATCTCAAGAAGGAAAGGAGAGTAAAGTGGAGCTTTGTGGTGAAGCCAACAGAAGAAAAACTGGAATTTTAAGGAGATTATGTAGGGGAGCTTTTACGTACGGAGCCGAAAAGTGGATGTTGGGTGAATTGAAATGCAGACCAGGGTGTTAAAGATCTCTCATTCCCCTTTAGGCAGTACATAAGAGTTTGGGCAACATGACAGAGGTTGCCTCTATTTTTCAGAGACAGTTTTGGGCAGAACCCTGGCTTTGGGGCAAGTGACAGATTTCAGGCCAGTACATCTTATTATATGGGTGGTCGAGTTATTGAACTCTATTGACAAAGGGCTGGATTTTCTAGCAAGATGGAGCTTCATTAAAATTCTGCCGAGGCTGAGAATTCAATAATCTCTCTCACACAAAGAACTGCATGAGTGGGGCTGATTAGGCAATTTCTCTCTCATTCCATTCCTTTTGCTCAAAGCGTTGTTACTTCTTGTTGGTACAAAAAGACAATCATTAAATGAGTATTCACTATAGTTGATTGAGCGGAAAGTTTTAAAGGTGCGCTGGCTGCTTTCTTAAGGCTTTATTGAATGACTTTAAAAAACCTGTAATATGACGATCATTATATTAAATGATTCCAGAGTGTGAAAATGCAGATCACACGATTCCATTTGAAACTTCCTTCCTTGGGAATCCCCCTGGTGGCTGCACTTGCATACGCCGCTATTGATTACTTTTGTCTATGATATTGTATATGGTCAATTGGTGTAAGAGGCTGTTAGGAATATACTGAAGGTCTTCTCTGGTAAACAGACTATAACTTTATTTGGAGCAAACAGCAGGAAACAAAGAAAGGAAATACAAGACCTATCAGATTCCTTCATAGTCAAGTACTCTGACCCAGCCTACCCAGAACCAGAAGTAAATTCTGGCCTGGAATCCTCCAGATTTAGGGTTGCCAATTTCAAAACGGGGTCTGGAGATCTCTTGGAATTAAAACTGATCAAAAGTTGATGGAGATAATTTGCCCTGGATAAAATGGCTTCTTTGGAGGGTAGACTGTATGGCATTATATCCCACTGAGGTCTCTCCACTCTATAAATCCCACCCACCCTGGGCTCCATCCCCAAATGTCCAGAATTTCTGAAGTCAACGTTGACAGTTCTATTTAGAGTTACCAACCTCCAGATGAGGACTGGAGTTCTCCCAGAATTACATCCGATCTTCAGATCAGTTGCCCTGTAGAAAGCAGTAGCTTTAGTGGGCAGACCATATGGCCACTGGTATATCTGGGGGGGGGACTGGGGGGCATATGACCCAGGTGCCACTTTGAAGAGTCATGTGGGGGACGCATTGGGTCAGTCCCCCCACCCTCCCCCAGAGGATCCTGTGCCACTTCTGTTGCCCCTGCCACTTCCTGTCACCCCTGCCACTTTCTGCCATTTCCTGCCATCACCTATTGCTTCCTGTTGCTTCTGCTGCCCCGCTGTCACTTCCTGCCACTCCTGCTGCTTCCCACTGCTTCTTGCCACTTCTGCAGCCCTGCCATCACTTCCTGTCACCTTCACTGCTTCCCAACCCTCTGTTGCTTCCTTCCACTTCCTGTCACCTTCTGCTGGTTCCAGCTGCCCCCCGCCCTGAGGCTTCCTGCTGTTTCTGTTGTTTTTAACCTTTCCTCCCTTTCTCCCCATTGACAACATTCCTACTTTTCTCTCCTACCCCCTTCCTACCCCACAATGTTTTCAACTTTCCCCCTAGCCCCTCCCTTTCTTCCCATTGACATGGTGGGGCATTTTGGCCATTGGACATCTGATTGGTTTTGTAGATTTTTTTACGTTGCTTCAACAGCAGCTTCAACTACAGCACAACGATCTTCACTGAATGACTGAAGTTAAGATGTGTGTGTGTGCAAGGACATATTTTTAGACAATATGTTCATTTTAAAAACATTCTGTTAAACAGAGCTCCTGCAAAAGAACTTTCCCAGCTGTTATTACCCTTTAATCAGAGATGCCAGAAATTGAACTTGGACTTTCTGCATATGGTATATATTCTTGTACTGGTACTGGTACATTGTTGTCGTTTTTAAAAGTTGAGTTGTCTTTAAGCAGCTTTTAAAAAGATGGATGCCAGATACTCATGTGTAGGGGCAGGGTGCAAAATTAGTTCTTGCCCTAGGCTCCATTTGCTGTAGATATGCCATTTGCTGTAGATATGGCATCACACACTTATTGAGTTCCCTCCCTGCCCCAAACTCCATCCTTCCCAGGCTCTCCCCCCCGCCCCGCCCCCCCAGAAGAAATTCCAGGAATTTCCTTACCTAGAGTTTCTTCACACTATCCAAATTCTGGTTTACGGGAACTACTCAGCAGCCCTTCAAATATTATTTTTATTTCATTTATATATTCGATTTATTACAGGCAACCAGACACAATACATTGCAACTAAAACAATAGAATAATCCCAATTAAAACAATAAAAACAGTAGCAGCAATAACATTTCCATAATTAATAAATTAGGTGGATGATGTCTGGTAAAACCCCGGGAGGGGACTGGCAGATTTTCAGATAAGCCAATGACAGATGGGGCAACAGTGTACCATATTACATTTGGTACAGTAGCTGTAAGACTTTAGGACTCAAACAGACTCAAATCAGACAATTCCAAGTGGTAGGAGCTCAGGTACAGTCTGAGCTAGGTTGAGGCCTGCTAATAAACACAACTGTTTCAAAGTAATTTGCCTGCATTACTAATTTCTGAGCTTAAAAAAAGAGAAAAGAATCTCTAAGTATGATAAACCTAGAGAGGCAGCATGGTGCAGTGGTTAAGAGTGACAGATTGTAATCTGAATTGTCAACTTTTCTGCATGAAACCTGCTGAGTGACTTTGGGCCAGTCATCATTCTCTCAGAACCCTCTCAGACCATGCAGAGGCAGGCAATGGCAAACCAACACCAAACGTCTCATTCCTTGAAAACCCGATGGAGCCAACATAAATCAGCTGTGACTTGATGGTACTTTCCACCATCTTGGTAAACCTGGCTTCTCTTTCTAAAAATCCCATTGCCTGGCAAAAAAAAGTAGGGTTATAAAGGGTTTACTTCACCCCCCAGGCAATAATTAGTATTATTTTTTATGAAGCTCAAGGTAGTATCCAAGGTAGTCTTCCATTTTCTCCTCAGAGCAGCCCTGTAGAGCTAAGGGAGAATGGCTGGCTTTGTGGTGGAACGACATTTGAAAACTGCTAACCACACTGCCTTCCAGTACAAACAGAGTTGTAGCTGCAAAATAATATGATATTAAAAAGGAGAGCAGTTTACTATTCCTGGCATGCCCGTAGGATTACTAGTTACCTTTGGATTAGTCCCACACAAATATGTAACACACGAACACAAGCACCTCTAACCAGAAACTCAGTGGCCCTCATCTGATTCAGTTGCATGCGCAAAAAGAATGGGAAGTTCCTGAGCCTGGAATGCGACAAAATAAGGACCACTATTGTGAGATCATCAAAAAGTAGTATATCGTATGTGTTAGAATGTTAAACAATGTTTTATGAAATACAGAGTCCTTGCAAAAAGCAAATTTAATGTAATATATTCTGTTTATAGCTCATCTGTTCTTTCCCATAAGTATTTCTATTAATAGTTATAATGGTAAAGGTAGTTCCCTGTGCAAGCACCTGGTCATTAATGACCCATGGGGTGATGTCCCATCACAACATTTGCTAGGCAGTTTTCGTTTTCCGGGAGGTTTGCCATTGCTTTTTTCAATCATCTACTTTTAATAATTATAGATGGCTGGTGGGCAGGGTATGGCTAGGTTGCTCTGAACACATGTCAGTGGTTCAGCCATGCTGTGTATTACAGTGGAAAGCAGAAAGGAATGCTAGCTAGTCTTTCTTTATGATAAAGATGGAAATATGTTGTATCTTCAGGAAGCTCCAGTAGGGAAATATTTCTTAGCCAGATGCATCAAAACACATGAAGAAGGGGGACTTTCCCTAAGCCGTGCATCCATGTTATGCTCAAGTATTTGCCGTGCCATAGACATACAAAAACAGCCCAGCAAAACTCTCTTCATTTTGACATGTATGATAATGAAGGAAATTATTAACTGTCCACTTTGTTCAGGCTACTGTTTCTAGAGAGGTGAGAAAAAAATCACGTCAATATGCACCACTTCCCACTAGAGGGCAGGCAAAGCCAATACTTTCAAGGGCCAATGGCTAACTGAAGAGGAATCAGCACCTAAGATCTCCAGTTGTGCTAACAGTCCCTACTGGCTCCAGCCTCGCAGCAAAACTTGTAAAGGAAAGTACTTTGCTCAGGTTCAGCTAAAATGACGTGATTAAAAACTTCTGGGGGTTAGTGAAATCCCCAGAGCTCCTTGAATCTACACAAATGTTCTAAGGAAAGAAGGGTTGGTTTCTTTGCGTTAATCTGTTAACAAGCTGCGCATGGGAATAAGTATCATTTCTGTGCAGCAAACATACGACAGACAACCAGCTTTGCCATAAACACACTGGGTTGCCAACCTCCAGGTACATCAACCATAGTGGAAGTGCGGTAGGTTGCTCAAAGGTTAGCAATCCAAGCAAGCACCTGTATGGCTAATGGTACTGTTGGACCAGCATCTCTAATATTCAATAAACACTTAAACAATTAGAAATAAGCTTTTATACTGTGTTAACAACATAAAGATTGTGTCGCTATAGGAGTTTGCAGTTGTGAAAACACCACTTTTCTTTTCTTTTAGGAGTGTTTCTACAATAGCAAACTCCTATAGTGAAACAATCTATGTATTTTTGGCTTATAGGAGAGCCAGTTCTTATAATGTGGTGCATAAAAGAAGCTTAAAGATTTATTTATTTTTTGTAGCCCTTTTGGAAAAGGATTTTTTTTTTGAAAATTGCATGTAGGTTTCATTCCATTCACTTTGTAATGTTGTTATATTGTTTCTGAAATGTGTTTAGACAATAATTATTTCTTAATATTACCCAGGATAACAGGTCACTGTGAAGGTTTCACGAAGTCATTCAACAACCAGGGAACAACAGCGCATGTGCATGTTGTTTAGGTTAATGTGTTGCTGTGAGTCCTTTATAAAGGAGTCTTTGTGTATACAAAGGAATCTTTGTGTAAATTATCACACAATAATAAGCCTGTGTATATATTGTTTATGTTGTTAAGTTTCACACAGTACAAAACCTTATTTCTAATTGTTTGTTTATTGCATATTAGAGATACTGGTACAACAACACCATTAGCCACACAGGAGCTTGCTTGGATTGCTAGCCTCTGGGTGGAGCCTGGAGATTTCCCAGGTTTTTTTTTTACTGGTCTCCAAACTACAGAGGTCAGAGAGAGTGGCTGCTTTGGAGGGTGGACTCTATGGTATTATACTTTGCAGAGGTCTTCCCTCTCCCAAATTCTCACCTCCCCAGGCTCCACATCCCAAATCTCCCATCCAGATGTTGACACCCTACACACACACCTTTCACAGCTATGGAAGTAGGGTTACCAGCTCTTGCTGGATAAATGTCTGGAGATTTGGGGGAAGGGAAGGGTTTGGGAAGGGACCTCAGTGGGGTATAATGGCACAGAGTCCACCTTTCAAAACAGCCCAGAAATCAGATGTCATGGTGGGATATCTCCAGTCACCACCTGGAGACTGACAACCCTCAAGGCCAGTCATATGGCCTTGAGACCAAGGTCACATGTTCAAGCACAACGTTGGTCTGACAATAGTCCTTGCTTTCAAGAAAGAGACCAGAAAGAAGCATCTGCCCCATCTGATGCTATGATGGAGACCTCAGGGATCTCCATCATAGCATCAGTGGGCTCCATTTCTTCTTTAGTCAAGCTGGTATGAAGGTGTGACTCAAAGTTTGTGGTTATGTTTGTTTCCTCAGTGACATGTTCCATTGAATTTAATAGGCGTTACTTCCAAGTATTCATAAAGTCATGGCTACTTCTCAGTGAACGTACTTGGAATTGGGTTGCCAGTCTAAAAGCATGATTTACTATGTAAATGCTAAATGTACATATGGTTGCTAACCTCAACATAGAAACATTTAGCCAGTGAAGCTCAGTTTATTTTAGGCAAAGTTTAACCTGCAATATTCCTGTATCAGGTTTCATGCACAAGTGCAGGGCCTGTGTTAGGCCCTGTATCAGGCACAAGTGCAGGGCCTGTTGAAACCCCAAGAGACAATTAGACTATTAAGAACACATTACTGAGTAAATGGGGGCCTAATCCTATCAGAGGGTTTGATAATCTCAAGCTCGCATGCTTAATTTTCTCTCCTACAAATCACTGCCTTGAAAAGGGCTTAACTTGACCAAAGCGAGTAGCGAGATTGGCCTTATGGGAGGATGGGATGTGGATTTTTATGAACAGTTGAAGGAGCCGATCTCTTTCAGTTCATGAGGTCAAAAGGCCTGTGTGTTTGGCAAGGAGGAGAACCGGAGTCACCCTGCCCTTTCTTCTCATGTGTGCTTGATTTAAGGGTTGATATTGGAGCAAAAAGGAGACTTTCCATTGACTTCAAAGGCCTTTTGGATCAGGTTGCCGTGTAGTCATTGTATCAGTGGCCTGAATTCATTTCAGATTGGCACTCAGTCAGCACAGCTGACTGCTGATCTGTTGCAGATGCAGAGAAGTGGCCTGACGCAAACCACTCTCTGCTCCAAAATCCACAAGAGAATGAAACCTCATGCCAGGTTTCTGAGCGGAACCTTGGGCCTGCGGTCTAGCATTTAGCACTTTGGAAAGGACAGCCCCCAAGAAACAAGGCAAAGGAAATGAGTTGTCAACTTATCTCAGGTTCAGGCTATTTGTGGCTGTGTCCTACAGGTGGAAGATCAGGTGCACAGCAATTGAGGGAAGGAACTGTTTGTTGTTTCTGATGAGGCCAAGTTGACAGAGCAACAGTTAGCTGCTCCCTTTGTGGGGAGAGATTAGTGAGACTGAGAGGAAATATGACCTAGAATTTTTTTTAAAGGAGAAAAAAGTAGGAAAAGTGATTTGTCTGTGGCAGAAACTCTGCTTTAAAAAAGAACGGGCTGATGAAAACCCAACTGTGAAAAGCAAGACTTTCTATTCATGATCTTGTGATGCCACCTGGAAACTTGAGAAGGGATTTCAATGCACACACTGCACTTGTGACATATTATTTTCTGCCACAGTTCTCTTCTGTCTGTTGTAATTATCATGTGAGTGTTGTTAAAAGAAAATAAAATAGCAGTTGTGAGGAACGTTACTGCATGAATCAGAAGTGACTGATTTAATTTTTAAAAATCTTGCTTGGGCCAAGGCCCTTTCCTGGATACTGTTCTGATATCAAATAGAAACCTGTTTCTTTTTAACCCTGCCCCCCCAAAAAAGGATGTTTCCTATTTTCCTTCCTGACCGACAGAAAGGTATACATAATATTGAGACTGGGGACCAAAGCAATATTGCCCCACTCCAATCTTATCCTTCACCTTACTCATTCAAATATACCTTTGGGCTCCAATTGTATTTAGCAGGTATGCTATCCAGTTTTGGGCTCCTGCTGAACTGTCCCATTAGAAAAACAATTGTGTCATGACTATGTTACCGCTGCTGCTCAGGTAACATTAAGTGATTTCAGCTCAGGCAACGTAGTGAGGTGCAGGAAGCCGGTGTTCTTCAAAAAAGAATATTTTATTCGAAAGTGGTGGCTACAGCTCAGGCAGGGGAATCACGCCCTCGTAGTCAAATGCAAGAACTTTTATACACCCAGATCAAAAGAGGGCAAAGGGGCAGGTAAGGGGGCAGGTCCCTTACCTTACAACAATAAAGAAAACATCAACACATTTTTAAAAAGGTACAATTACAACTTTGTGATGGGAACATGAGATCTCGCTGTCAGGCATCTTCCTGCGAGACTTTACGATAGTGCTGAAACAGGGAGTGGAGAGTGTCCATTCATAAAACTGGGTGAGGCTGTTAACGCACCCAGGTTATCAGATGGGCTGCTTCCTTGAGTTATGTCCTGAAGCTCCTGCGCCTCAGTCCCACAACAAAAGAAAGTTCAAATGGTCCAATGGTGATCTTGGCGCGCTCTTCAATGGCTGGGATATCTGGGGTGCCGTCATCAGATTCAATTTGTAATTCCGAAGGGGTCTTTGTTTTTGCTAAAGAGATTTACCGGGTGTTGGCTCAAACTGAATTCCAAGACTAGCTTCCTTGGGTCTTAATATCAGCAGCTACAAGCTATTGCTTTTACTAACCGATACAAATATCAAAAATAACATTTCCTAATTTAACGAACTTACAATAAAAGAGCATAAGCGAAATATCCTAACCTAGCATTAACAAACCTTAAGTCAACTGGAAAACCTAGCTAAGACATAAGCCTAAACATGGGGCAGACAATAAGTTCAGCACTGAGGGACTTACATTTAAATCCTAAAAGGGATAAAAGCAAGAGGGAAACCATGTAAAACATTGGCACAATCACATATACACATCCTTTCCAGGCCTTATGGAGGCTTTTGGACAACACTGGTCTCTTTGCTCTGGTCCTTAGCCAGTGTAGTTCAGCGATAAGCGGTAACAACTACTGGATCCTTGAAGTAAACCAAGTAAGTGAACTTCTAAGAGCCAGTTTATACTTTGCGCCATGTGTTGGCCATGAAGCACTCTAGTAATAGCAAAGTGTCTCTTTGAAAATCCATAGGGTTGGATCCCATCTACATTCCATCCATGGAAGAACAACTTCTCCACCTTTGCCCTCCCAAAGCAACCTTGAATGTCCTCTGAAATACTGCTTTCTGGAGAACAGGGGGTCTCCAGAAGCAGCAGAGGGAGGTAGCTAGAATTTTACCCCTCCTGGTTGTACATGTACATATTTTTGTCCAGCTCAAGCACCTTGCTTATCCCAGGGAGCTGAGTACAACCAAGGCTGACTTTTCATGAATCTACCACCTTAAGGGTTAGATCCAGTAGAAATTTCAACTGACAGAAAGACAGTAGCAATTTCCACCCACTCCACTCTCCTGCATTAAACCTTCAACTCTTCCCTCCCACTCCTCCAGTGGTGGTGGTAGGGTCTCCTGTTTCAGCGAGCATTTTGGTCTGCAATGAAGGAGGAAGTCTCACTCCAGTGATAGAAATCCATAGTCAGTGGAGATTTGGTGTTGCATCCAGCCACAGGTTTAGTATGTGTTTCTACTATTCAAAGGGTAAGGCTGGTTCACCTTTGACTATTATCAGAATGGTTTAAAGTAAAGTATCAACCAATACATTTACTGGCAGATGCTAACATTTAAAAAGGACAATCCCCCCTCACTTGTGGGAACTTTTTACAGTGTAAATTAACATGCAGACTTTGTTTCCGGCCCTGCGTGTGATTTGACATTTGGGTCTTTAGGTGTTGGATTACAGAGCCAATGTTATCTCTACTATTGAGTGTCCCTTTAAGAAATTATACATAGGAAAGAAGAAAATGGGGGATCCTTAAAAATGGATCAAGAAGCACAAGTTCAAACATAGCCCACAAACACGTGAGCTATGAAACTTTATCCCAACATGATGGAAATGCAACAGGCAAGCAATAGGATTGACCAGGGAAACAAGGTGTCCCCAGTTCTGGATGGGTTGTACTACCTTCTGAGGGAGCTGAGCATGGCAGCCCTCAAGGAAACTCAGCAGGGATATGATGTCATAAAGTCCACCCTCCAAAGCAGCCATTATCCCCAGGAAAATTGATCCCTGTAGTCTGGAGATGAGTTTAATTTCGAGAGATCTTTAGACCTTACCTGGGAATTGGTAACTCAACCTGGGGCTGCCTTTGACATGTGTCCAGTTTGGTACAGAATGTTGCAAGCAGTTTGCTGACTGGAGTGGGTCATAGGGACCATATCACTAGCTCCCAGGTTGTTCCACAGTCCATTTCAAGGTGATGGCTCTTTCCTTTAAAACCAATACAGTTTGGGACCAACATGTTTTAAGGACCACTATTCTTCCAAGTTTTGTCACCTTCTACATTTGGAGGATCCCTGAGACCATTAAATGAAGCTTCTGCAGGGTTCACTGGAACTTTTTCTCATTCCGTGGGCATCCCATTTTTCCAAGTACCTTCCTTCCCCTTGTTCTGTAGCAGCTTCAGGATCTCAAATTACACAGCCATATATTTCCTTGCTATGTGCTTCTGTTGTTTTCAGTAAAGACATACTGAAATGGGTTAGATAGAAGCAGGCCTGGAGCCAGAACATTTTCATGGGGGGTGGGGAGGCAAATGAGTACAGTGATGGTCCGTTCATAATTATTTATTTTCTTTGTTATTAATTTATTTGTGCTGTGTTCTTTATTTACCAATTTTGTTTTTGAGACTCAATATATTTGAGACTCAAGTATAAAGCAACATAATTGAATAGCATGAAGGATCTAATGAGTAATGCAATATACCTAGGGTTACAAAAATTAGAAGAGTGCAAAAAAAGTTTCAGACATCTTAAGTCTGAAACTTAAGGCTTTTTAAATTAGGACACTTCAGTCCTGCTAATTGCAAATTCTGTTCTAGCCGGTTGCATAGAGAATTCACATTTGCAAAATGTATGATAGGATTCACACCTTTTTAGCTTCTTCCTTTTTTTACTTAGAGAATTTACATCGTGATGGGTTTCACACCAACCCTGATTGGAGGGGCATGACAAATGACTGACAGGGCCCAGCCCCCTTTTACAGCACCATGGCTATGGGCCTGGATGGAAGTTTCTTTCTTTTATTTAACTTGCATGTCACCCTTCCTTTCATGGGGTTAGGGTGACTTAAAACATATCATAAACAATAAAAAACATAAATTACAGTTAACATCTCAGATAGTGGCTAGCCCAGTCACCTTAAATATATGAAAATCCTGAACCATAAACATCTAGTAGGAACAAACTCCCTCTGCAGAGTCACTTTCCTTCCATTACTGAGCTGACTGACCATTAGAGGTTCTCCTAATGTTTGAGAGAAGGGAGATTAGCTACAATTTGTATAGCTTCTTTTGTGACAGCCACACTCCTTTAGAATGGGCTGTTCAGTGAAGAGAGGAAGCACGAAGGAACTAAGGGAGCACACCGCCTTCCTTCAATTTTATGGATTGCAAGTTCTCTCATGGTGGTCTGATTATTTCTTTTAGATACTATATTGTTCTTATGGCATATTAGATTGTACTGTGGTTTGGAAAGGTCTTTGAGCTGTAGCAGAAAGAGGATATACAATTGCCTTAATTAAATACATACATGAGAAATCAAAGTTACGAACCAGACTTATGACTGATTCATGCATTATGAAGCAAACAGGTTTCCTGTGCATAAACTGTTTGTAATCATAAAGTGAAAACATGTGTAAAGATGTGAAGATGCTTGGTGGACACATGGTAGGGACACTTTGGATGGCACATAAAAACTTGAAGATGCAAATATTTTAAAAGTGTTAGATCTGGTAATTAATTTAAAAAAAACAACAACCCAGCAATGTACTTTGAATCTGACGTATTTCGATTACTAGGACAGGAAAAGGAACTCAGATAGTATAAATGAAACAACTGTTTTTACAGAGATGCCAGTTATACAACACATCACATCACATAAAAATGTTTATAAAAGAATAGCCACAGGGTCTTTAAATAAACACGTATTATGCAATAAACCCACTTAAAAACATTTCCCAGCAATTCACAAAAGATTTCTTTAATAACCATACTATTTCACAACAAACGTTACAACAAAATGATGGCAATTCAAGCCCCATCTTTATGTAATAATGAGATGAAAGAGCTTTCTGCTTAAGGACGGGGCATAGCCCAGTGGTACAGTGCATGCTTTCCAGTCTGTGGAACACAGTCCCAGAACGTTCCCTCAGAATTGCCACTCAAACGTTCATAGTCAGTAGCAACTGCGGAAACAATCTCTCTACCTGAGACCCTCATGGACAACTTACTGCCAAGTGCAGTCTTTGCCGTTAATTCAGTATTATGATATGGGTCAAAGGTAAGGATACCAGCCTGCATACCATTTCCAGACTACAGAGACGAGTTCCCTTGGAGAAAATGGGTGCTTTGGAGAGGGCACTCTGTGGCATTGTACCCCACTGAGGTTCCTGTCCTCCTTTAGCTCCACCCCCAAGAATCCAAAAGTTGGCAACCCTACTCCTCACACCCTCCAAGAGGACCTGGCAACCCTTGTCAAAGGTACTTTATAGTTTTAAGGGAGGAAAAGCAGTTTCCTACAAAGACTCTCTCTCTCTCTCTCTCTCTCTCTCTCTCTGTGTGTGTGTGTGTGTGTGTGTGTGTGTGTGTGTGTTTACACCACACTTTCCCCATTCATTCCCATATATTATATTTTATTCCACCTGTCCTCCACTAGGGGCACTGTACAAGGTTTTCTCTTCCACAAGGGTCTCTCTTCCTTACAACAACCTTGTAAGGCAGGGAGAAACTGGCCTAATGTCGCCCAGTCAGCTTTGTGGGAGAGGGGGCATTTGAACTAGGCTGTCCCTTGTCCCAGCCCAGCATACACTAACCACTAGCCCACACCACTTTCTCTAAAAGTATCTCTTCAGCATGGAGGGGACATTTCCAAAAGCAAGTGGAGGAAAGAAGTCTTATTATTAGACTAAAAAGCACTCTTCAGACATTAAAGGAGGGTGGACTGAATACCCCTTTTGCACTGGGAATCACTGAAGCAAACTCTGCTTCAATGTACACTTATATGATTTTTATGCAAAGAGCCTGTGAGCATCCAGCTGTGCTGTTTTAGGTGGGATCATGTGGCAAGAGCAATATGCACCTTCATGTATACTCACATAGGCTCAAGACGTTGTCAGAAGAGGTTAAAGAATTGCACCTGATCTTGATCCCTGAAGGCCATTCATCATCTCTAACCTTGCCCAGGGACTTCCGTGATGAGAGGGAAACAAATGGACAGATAAATTAATTAAATAAATAAAATATTGTTTCTTTGCCCTCTGAAACAGGAATGTAGACGCTGACCGAGTGATTCAAGATGGTTGCTGTGAATTCATTGCTTGTGGATCCATACCACAGTCCAATATCCCCACGGAAGCTGCAGTTATCAAGCCTAAATTCATTGTGTTTAGACCGGAATAACTCTGGATAGCACTGCACTGCTAGTCTGAAGAAGAAGCAGAGGAAGAGTTTGGATTTATATCTTGCCTTCCTCTTCTGTAAGGAGTCTCAAAGCAGTTTACAAATTCCATCCCTTCCTCTCCCTACAACAGACACCATGTGAAGTAGGTGGTGCTGAGAGAGTTCTGAGAGAAATGTTACTAGCCCAAGATCACACAGCAGACTTCATGTGGAGGAATGGAGAAACAAATCAGGTTCACCAAATAAAAGTCTGACGCCCATGTGGAGGATTGGGGAATGAAACCTGGTTCTCCAGATTAGTGTCCACCTGCTCCTAATCACTACACCATGTTGTCTACTCAGTTATTCCTGATTATTCATCTTTGGAGCCCCCCTCCTCCAGTGGCTCATTGAAATTTCTTTTTTCTCCCTGCCTTCTGGAAGCCCCAAAGAAAGCAGAAGAAATTGATTCAGTGAAATGACTGCCACCATTTAAACACAATGCACCTTACCAATGTGCCAATTTTAAAGCAAAGGGCTGGACAGTAGGTCTAAAGGATGTTCATTATTTTGATATGATCCAAAGACACTTGGAAGGATTTGGCAGGATAATAGCGAGGACCTCACTGGGTGCAATATCAGACTCAAGTCCATTCAGATATTCTGCTTAGTAGGAAGCCAAACTTAATCTGTCCTCTCCTAAGGGTGCTGTTCAAGTTTTACAACAGTGTGCTGTTCAAGCTTTACAACTGAGGGTAGCAACATCCCACTGGCAAGAATCCCTGGAGAGAGGCTCAGAATCTATTCAGCAGATTGGTTTGTGTGGAATGTGAGATCACCCACCTGGACAATTTATACCAAAGACTGTTTTTTCCCCTTGATTTCCTGCAGTGACTAATACAAATGAAATCTGAAGTAATTAAGTGGCTTAATCCTCCTTTTTTATGAACTCGGTGGTAAAACCCCACCTGCCTCTGAACCTCTTTTGCCCTGTGTGAACTTGTTTTCCCTTCTGTGGGGATCCTCTGACTCCAGCCCGTCTCAGATTTCCCACATGTTTCATACATCCTCTGCTGGGAATCCTTTAACATTTTCTCCAGTTGCCTGCTATGACTGGCTTGCCAAATCTCACTAGAGTTTAATCAAGAAGTCACGGTTCCAGTTTGCTTTAGGGATGCTAGATTAGTCAGTTACAAGGTATGCACCAAGACTGGAGTGTCCCTTTACCATTTTAGCCACTAAATATTTACCACATTGGCAGTCCCCCTCTCTATCCAAAGAAGGGAGGAAGATAGCGTCATGATTCCAGGGCACAGCTTGCACGACAACTTTCAGGAACCCCAAAAGAGTGTTTATTGATCAGAGAGTCTGTGGTGCCATCCATGAGCCTTCTAGTGCCTAGGGGGAGGCTGGAATGCAGTATTAACTGGGTATTATGTAATTGTGAAGTTAGTGTCTGCTTGTTGTTCTGGGAGCTATTTGATAACTTGCACGTTTAACATGGAATGTCAGGCAAAATTCATCACTCAATAGAAACTGTTTCAGAAATGCTAGGAAACACTGCGCTAGGCAGTTTTAACCATCTAGATCAGTTCACTAGCATGCTAAGGGTACTAAGCAAAATTATATACTTATTTAAGGCTATTGAAGTCAATGATCAATATAGGATGGTGAAACAATTGTTTACAATGGCACTGTAATAAGATGGAGCATGTATGCCTGCTCAGGCTTGGAAGCTCTCTGAGTGACCTCTGGCTAGTCATGTGCTCTCATAGGTGTGAGGATAAAATGGAGGAGCAGGAATCATGTTATAAACTATTTTGATCCTTCTTTAGGAAAAAGGTGTCATATAAATATCGAAATAAATAATATAAACTGAACCTATTTAGAAACCACAAAAGCTATTTCTGAACAAAAAAAACCCCTTTTCTTAGAAAACCTTTTTATAACCAGGTGCTTGGGAGCAGCAGCAGCAGAAGGCCATTGCTTTCACATCCTGCTTGTGAGCTCCCAAAGGCATCTGGTGGGCCACTGCGAGTAGCAGAGTGCTGGACTAGATGGACTCTGGTCTGATCCAGCAGGCTCGCTCTTACGTTCTTATATTCTTTTGATAGAGATTGTTATTAATTATTCTGTGCTTTCCAAGGTTTATCCAGTGTAAGCAGCTACTCTGATAGCAGAAGCTATAGTACAGTGGTGGCGAACCTATGGCACGGGTGCCAGAGATGGCACTCAGAGCAGAGTCCTCCCCCCACACATCTAGGCTGACTTGGGCCGCTGGGCTTGATTATTAGCATTAAACCTAAGACCTCGTTTTGCGGAGGCAGTTGGGGAGGTAGGTAACCCTATTAAGTGCTGTTAAACCCCACTAATTTTCATGTGAAGAACTAAAGCGCAATCCTTTACCTGGGAGTAAGCTCGGTTGCTGGCAATGGGGCTTGCTTCTGAGTAAACCCTCCTAGAGTCGTGACTCACCTGTTGGAAGAGTTGCACGGAGGCTTCAAAGCCACCGACTGCAACCAAGCTTACTCCCGAGTAATGCACGGCTCAAAGCCAACCGTTTTTTCTAAACGAAAACCTCAGTATTCAGGTTAAATTGCCGTGTTGGCACTTTCCGATAAATAAGTGGGTTATGGGTTGCCATTTGGGCACTCGGTCTTGAAAAGGTTCTCCATCACTGCTATAGTAGATGCATGGAGTAATCACGTTATTTCCTGCAGCTTTTCTCTAATGTTTGTCTGAGTGTTTCTGCTTTCATGCAGCTCCTCGTGTCATTTTTGAACCCTAACTCTCTGGTCAGTCAGGCTGTACCACTGCCTTTCCAATGGCTGTCATCAGACTTGAAGACTGACTCTCAAGGGGCATACAAATCAGTGGCATGTCCAGACTTGACACATGATACTTCCTCCAGTAGGCTCAAGACTCCAGTCAACTCCTATGGGGTTTAAAAAAATCAGCCCAAGTGTCTGTTAGCATTTTAGTGCCCATAAATATGAGCATCACAGACATATAAAATGAATAAGAAAAAAGGGGGTTTTTTTGTTCAGAAGCTTTTGCCTGTATATAAGGAATGCCTTCCTTAAATAAATAATAATGCGCTTTCAGCACTCTGCCAAGCTTGCAGTAGCTTTAGCAGCTAAAGGGGAGATTTTTTTTCAGGATGTGAAGTAAGAGGGATACAAAAAATGGGAGGTAAGAGGGATACCAAAAAAAACAAACAGTTTTTTTGACAAAGCTCCTCACCAGAGACTACTGAGAAAATTCAACAATCAAGGAATAAAAGGTGAAGTCCTCCTATGGATTAAAAACTGGTTGAGAAGCAGGAAGCAAAGGGTGGGTGTAAATGGGAAGTTCTCACAATGGAGAGATGTAGAGAGAGGTGTCCCCCAAGGATCCGTTTGGGGACTAGTGCTCTTGAATCTATTCATAAATGACCTGGAAGTAGGGGTGGATAGCGTGGTGGCCAAGTTTGCGGATGATACCAAATTATGTATTGCGGACCTTGATAAATTAGGTGAGTTGGCTAAGAAATGGCAAATGCAGTTCAATGTAGCAAAATGCAAAGTGATGCATATAGGGGCAAAAAATCCAAACTTCACATACACACTACAGGAGTCAGTGCTATTGTAACCCCTGTGTCAGAATGGGATGACCCAGAAAGGGTGGAGTCTGAAATGATGTAGAATGCTGCAGAACTCATGAGGTTGGAGGAAGCGAGACTACCAGGCTGGGACCTTGATTGATTTTATTAAGCCCTTAACACCTTGTTTAAGGTAACTGCAATGTTGTGGGGAACTAGTGGGAAGGGAGTTTATTTTTTTGCTATATTGTAAATGTTAGAATTTATTGTTTCAGGGTTTTTGTGTATGTAAATGGTGAGAGTTTTCTGGGAACCTTCATCATCTTGAAGCCCATTCACCAAGCCTCAGAAGTCTTCAAAACCAACCACCAGCAAAGAAGAATTGGACTTGGCAATATCAGTAGACTGTAAATAAGGACTTGAAAATGCAAACTTAACAGGACTGCAAAGTGTAAATGTTAAATGTTTTAAAAGTGTTATTTGTTAAGTAAAGTAAACTGTTTTGTTTAAATTTGGTTCTTTGCAACTCCTTCCAAGTACTGCCCCACAGAACCCACAAGCTGAGGTTACACTATCAGT